>NC_088417.1:94397938-94705438 GCF_034236695.1 Oncorhynchus nerka | reverse complement strand
GAGGATATACAGAGAGAGTATAGAGGATATACAGAGAGAGTATAGAGGATATACAGAGAGAGTATACAGAGAGAATATACAGAGAGAGTATAGATAGGATATACAGAGAGAGTATAGAGGATATACAGAGAGAGTATAGAGGATATACAGAGAGTATAGAGGATATACAGAGAGAGTATAGAGGATATACAGAGAGAGTATAGAGGATATACAGAGAGTATAGAGGATATACAGAGAGTATAGAGGATATACAGAGAGTATAGAGGATATACAGAGAGTATAGAGGATATACAGAGAGTATAGAGGATATACAGAGAGAGTATAGAGGATATACAGAGAGTATAGAGGATATACAGAGAGAGTATAGAGGATATACAGAGAGAGTATAGAGGATATACAGAGAGAGTATAGAGGATATACAGAGAGTATAGAGGATATACAGAGAGAGTATGCAGAGGATATACAGAGAGAGTAGAGGATATACAGAGAGAGTATAGAGGATATACAGAGAGAGTATAGAGGATATACAGAGAGTATAGAGGATATACAGAGAGAGAGATATACAGAGAGAGTATAGAGGATATACAGAGAGTATAGAGGATATACAGAGAGTAGATATACAGAGAGTATAGAGGATATACAGAGAGAGTATAGAGGATATACAGAGAGAGTATAGAGGATATACAGAGAGAGTATAGAGGATATACAGAGAGAGTATAGAGGATATACAGAGAGTATAGAGGATATACAGAGAGTATAGAGGATATACAGAGAGAGTATAGAGGATATACAGAGAGAGTATAGAGGATATACAGAGAGTATAGAGGATATACAGAGAGTATAGAGGATATACAGAGAGTATAGAGGATATACAGAGAGTATAGAGGATATACAGAGAGTATAGAGGATATACAGAGAGTATAGAGGATATACAGAGAGTATAGAGGATATACAGAGAGAGTATAGAGGATATACAGAGAGAGTATAGAGGATATACAGAGAGTATAGAGGATATACAGAGAGTATAGAGGATATACAGAGAGAGTATAGAGGATATACAGAGAGTATAGAGGATATACAGAGAGATATAGAGATATACAGAGAGTATAGAGGATATACAGAGAGAGTATAGAGGATATACAGAGAGAGTATAGAGGATATACAGAGAGAGTATAGAGGATATACAGAGAGTATAGAGGATATACAGAGAGAGTATAGAGGATATACAGAGAGAGTATAGAGGATATACAGAGAGAGTATAGAGGATATACAGAGAGAGTATACAGATATACAGAGAGATATAGAGGATATATATACAGAGTATAGAGATATACAGAGAGAGTATAGAGGATATACAGAGAGAGTATAGAGGATATACAGAGAGAGTATAGAGGATATACAGAGAGAGAGAGATATACAGAGAGAGTATAGAGGATATACAGAGAGTATAGAGGATATACAGAGAGAGTATAGAGAATATACAGAGAGTATAGAGGATATACAGAGAGAGTATAGAGGATATACAGAGAGTATAGAGGATATACAGAGAGAGAGTATACAGAGAGTATAGAGGATATACAGAGAGAGTATAGAGGATATACAGAGAGAGTATAGAGGATATACAGAGAGAGTATAGTATACAGAGAGTATAGAGGATATACAGAGAGAGTATAGAGGATATACAGAGAGAGTATAGAGGATATACAGAGAGAGTATAGAGGATATACAGAGAGAGTATAGAGGATATACAGAGAGTATAGAGGATATACAGAGAGTATAGAGGATATACAGAGAGAGTATAGAGGATATACAGAGAGAGTATAGAGGATATAGAGGATATACAGAGAGTATAGAGGATATACAGAGAGAGTATAGAGGATATACAGAGAGAGTATAGAGGATATACAGAGAGAGTATAGAGGATATACAGAGAGTATAGAGGATATACAGAGAGAGTATAGAGGATATACAGAGAGAGTATAGAGGATATACAGAGAGTATAGAGGATATACAGAGAGTATAGAGGATATACAGAGAGTAGATATAGAGGATATACAGAGAGAGTATAGAGGATATACAGAGAGAGTATACAGAGGTATAGAGGATATACAGAGAGAGTATAGAGGATATACAGAGAGAGAGTATAGAGGATATACAGAGAGAGTATAGAGGATATACAGAGAGACAGAGAGAGTATACAGAGAGTATAGAGGATATACAGAGAGAGTATAGAGGATATACAGAGAGAGTATAGAGGATATACAGAGAGAGTATAGAGGATATACAGAGAGAGAGTATAGAGATATACAGAGAGTATAGAGGATATACAGAGAGTATAGAGGATATACAGAGAGAGTATAGAGGATATACAGAGAGTATAGAGGATATACAGAGAGTATATACAGAGAGAGTATAGAGATATACAGAGAGTATAGAGGATATACAGAGAGAGTATAGAGGATATACAGAGAGAGTATAGAGGATATACAGAGAGAGTATAGAGGATATACAGAGAGTATAGAGGATATACAGAGTATAGAGATATACAGAGAGAGTATAGAGGAGAGAGTATAGAGTATAGAGGAGATATACAGAGAGTATAGAGGATATAGAGAGAGTATAGAGGATATACAGAGAGTATAGAGGATATACAGAGAGAGTATAGAGGATATACAGAGAGTATAGAGGATATACAGAGAGTATAGAGGATATACAGAGAGAGTATAGAGGATATACAGAGAGTATAGAGGATATACAGAGAGAGTATAGAGGATATACAGAGAGTATAGAGGATATACAGAGAGAGTATAGAGGATATACAGAGAGTATAGAGGATATACAGAGAGAGTATAGAGGATATACAGAGAGAGTATAGAGGATATACAGAGAGAGTATAGAGGATATACAGAGAGAGTATAGAGGATATACAGAGAGTATAGAGGATATACAGAGAGAGTATAGAGGATATACAGAGAGAGTATAGAGGATATACAGAGAGAGTATAGAGGATATACAGAGAGTATAGAGGATATACAGAGAGAGTATAGAGGATATACAGAGAGAGTATAGAGGATATACAGAGAGAGTATAGAGGATATACAGAGAGAGTATAGAGGATATACAGAGAGAGTATAGAGGATATACAGAGAGAGTATAGAGGATATACAGAGAGTATAGAGGATATACAGAGAGTATATATACAGAGAGTATAGAGGATATACAGAGAGAGTATAGAGGATATACAGAGAGTATAGAGGATATACAGAGAGTATAGAGGATATACAGAGAGAGTATAGAGGATATACAGAGAGAGTATAGAGGATATACAGAGAGAGAGTATACAGAGAGAGGATATACAGAGAGTATAGAGGATATACAGAGAGTATAGAGGATATACAGAGAGAGTATAGAGGATATACAGAGAGAGTATAGAGGATATACAGAGAGAGTATAGAGGATATACAGAGAGTATAGAGGATATACAGAGAGAGTATAGAGGATATACAGAGAGAGTATAGAGGATATACAGAGAGTATAGAGGATATACAGAGAGAGTATAGAGGATATACAGAGAGAGTATAGAGGATATACAGAGAGAGTATAGAGGATATACAGAGAGTATAGAGGATATACAGAGAGAGTATACAGAATATACAGAGAGTATAGAGGATATACAGAGAGAGTATAGAGGATATACAGAGAGTATAGAGGATATACAGAGAGAGTATAGAGGAGAGAGAGTATAGAGGATATACAGAGAGAGTATAGAGGATATACAGAGAGTATAGAGGATATATAGAGAGAGTATAGAGATATACAGAGAGATATAGAGGATATACAGAGAGAGTATAGAGGATATACAGAGAGAGTATAGAGGATATACAGAGAGTATAGAGGATATACAGAGAGTATAGAGGATATACAGAGAGAGTATAGAGGATATACAGAGAGAGTATAGAGGATATACAGAGAGTATAGAGGATATACAGAGAGTATAGAGGATATACAGAGAGAGTATAGAGGATATACAGAGAGAGTATAGAGGATATACAGAGAGTATAGAGGATATACAGAGAGTATAGAGGATATACAGAGAGAGTATAGAGGATATACAGAGAGTATAGAGGATATACAGAGAGTATAGAGGATATACAGAGAGAGTATAGAGGATATACAGAGAGAGTATAGAGGATATACAGAGAGTATAGAGGATATACAGAGAGAGTATAGAGGATATACAGAGAGAGTATAGAGGATATACAGAGAGAGTATAGAGGATATACAGAGAGAGTATAGAGGATATACAGAGAGAGTATAGAGGATATACAGAGAGAGTATAGAGGATATACAGAGAGAGTTCCAAAATAGCTTGAGAATAGAGAAAAAAATGGTTTAAAAAATTGGACTGGTAAAAAAAAATTGGACTGTAGTAAAAAAGGTCATAAAAAGTATGGCATGCCTGAATGTTTATTCTTCAGGTTATCACTGAGCAGACAAATACTCCCAAAATATGGCCCTTGTGTCTGCTCTTCTGTGGTCATTGACATTAGCATCTGTCTGTCCCCCCTTTTCAGTCCAGCCACACACACCAGAGAACGTGACGGTAGGGGTGTTGGAGGACAAAGATGGTCCCTTCCTCAGGGTGTCATGGGAACCGCCCCGTAAGGCCGACACACGTTCCGGCTGGATCACCCTCATCTATGAGCTCAGGGTCAAACTGGAGGAGGCGGAGGAGTGGGAGGTACTTAAACACAAATAGCATTTTTGCCACAGAAACCACAAGCTAGAACATTCAAAACGTTCACAATAGCAACCACAATCATGAAGTGATGCCTTTGCAGCTACACTGAAGAAGAGGAAGTGATGTGGTTAGAAATGATTTATTGGGAGCGGACAGTTGGTAACCTCTAAGCCAGGGATCCTCAATCCTGCTCTTAAAGAACTGCTGTACCAGTTTGTGCTCAGCAGTGAACACTTGTCTCGCTAATCAAGTTGTTGAGGCTAGTGTGATGAAGGCATGAAGCTCAGCCGGGATATAGAGCTGGAGTATACTGCGGGTCTCGAGGATCACCGTTTTCTAAGCTACATCAAGTATTATCTACACCAGGGTCTCCTGGGTGGCGCTGTGGTCTAAGGTAGTGCTAGCTGTACCACCAGAGGTTCTGGGTTCGAGTCCAGGCTCAGTCGCAGCCGGCCGCGACCTGGAAGTCCATGAGGCGAAGCACAATTGGCCCAGCGTCGTCCGGGTTAGGGAGGGTTTGGCCGGCAGGGATATCCTTGTCTCATCGCGCACTAGCGACTCCTGTGGCGGGCTGGGCACAGTGCACGCTGACCAGGTCGCCAGGTGTATTTACCAGGCTTTCCTAACTTTGTTTATTTTTACAATTTGCGATTGTTTATACCGATCTAAAATGACGCATACATCCCATGATGCTTTGGGCTAGAAACAAGCAGTAAAATGCCAGAGGAAGACGCAACACTGACTTCATTTGTTTTCCATATTCATGATTATTATTGTTGTTATTATTATTTGTATTATTATTATCAGTAAATAGCCTACCTGATAGATGTTGTTAAACTATGTATGGACATTTTGGGACATTTTTGTTGTAAAAGTGGGGGGAGAAAAAGGTTGGAAGCCCCTGATCTACACTGAGGTAGCAGTTAGCCTTTCTATGCACAAACCAGTCATCTGCCCTACAGCTACAATGCTAGACTGGCCAATGTCTTTATCAAGGGACCTGTTAAATAATGATTAAATATACTTCCCTAGTTAAAGATTGGTCATTATTGCTGAGCTATATGAATAATCAACCAGTTAGACCAAAACACAAAGCCATCACGGATCGTTCAGGGAAAGTTCCTGGAAACCTTTTAAAGCCAGACGATCAAAGTTAACATTAACTATGTAACCCTTATATCATTACTCAGAAAAGGGTCAGGTCTGTTTCTTAGAAAGTTAATGCAGGAAGTAAAATCAATCCCCATGTCCTGTGTGGCAAAGGTGGAGGGTTTAATTCCCACAGGGGTAACATACACACACTAGAAATGTATGCATTGCACTGCTTTGGATAAAAGTGTAGGTTTATTAAAGTACTCATGAAAGCGTCACATCAATACCCTTGTGGTTATTCACAATCTGTAATATTATCTTGTGTGTCTTTTCCCTAACAGGAGCACCGCGCAGGCCAGCAGAAAATGTTCAACATCTTCAGCCTGCACTCTGGTGGTGTCTACATGGCGCAGGTCCGTTGTAAGCCAGACCACGGCTTCTGGAGCGAGTGGAGCACCGCCAGCTATGTCATAGTTCCAGACTGTAAGTCTGCCAACCACGCCTCTATACTTGTCATAGTTTTATATAATGTCTAGACAGCACCGCAGTCACTAATCTGCTGTGCTGCTTCCAGCCTCTTGGAGGAGTGTATGTGATGTCTGTCAGGTTGTAAAAAAAAGAAGAAGAAACATTTCTCTTTCAAAAGAAGTTGTATTCTAATGTTATTTTCTTGTTGTGTTGACAGACATCCCCCGGGAACGATCCATGTGGATCCTGATAGCCGTCTTCTCTGCCTTCATCTTCTTGATTCTCACATGGATTATCACCTTGAACAGAAGCAGGTACAAAGAACCTTCTGAAGTCACGGTCATGAGATCAATCAATGAAGAAGCTGCTTGCATAGCAACAGTACTCTCCGTTCATGAACAGCTCACTCACTTAGTCACTCTCTCTCCCCCTCTAGTGTGAAGCACTGTCTACTACCTCCCGTTCCTGGACCTAAAATAAAAGGATTTGATCAACAGCTTCTCAAGGTAAAGTGATTTTATTAGTTCATTCAACGTCTCTCAGGGTTAAGTGATTCCACCGTCTAATTATCCTTTCCACTAAACCTCTTTGCTCTGTCTACAGAAGGGCAAGCCAGAAGAGGTATTCAACTCCCTGGTAGTCCAAAGTTTCCCTCCGAGGTCTACTGACTACGAGGATCTGCTGGTGGAATACCTGGAAGTGTACGTCAACGAGAAACAGGAACTGATGCCGGAGGGAAAAGACCTCCAAGATGTTGGCTGCCTCAAGTCCAAGAGCCAGTCGGACAACGACTCGGGCCGGGGCAGCTGTGACAGCCACACCTTGCTGATGGAGAAGTGTGGAGGTGTGGAGTCCAAGGACGAGTCGAGCTACGAGGAACCCGAGCTACTGCAAGGCCAGGCGGGGTCTTGGGAGAGGCTGGAGAGGGGAGACAGCCAGGTGGTGGACACCCCAGATTCATCAGATGGGAGGGTTAAGACCTGGCCATTAGTCTTCTCCCCGTCGATCCATGGATCCTCCGACAACCACCACTATGGTACACTTGAGATGCCCAAGCAGCACAGCACAAGTGAGATAACATACAGCGTCCCAGATCATCTCTTCGCCACATCCACCTCCTTTCCCCACCACCACCACCCAGAGTACAGAGACAGCCTGGGAGAGTACAGCGAGTACCGTCGGAGCAGATCCCCATCCACTGGAGTTGCATACCACTGGGAGGCCCAGCACCACCCCCAGGCCCACAGCAACTTCAATATCCGCAATCTGGAGCGCCAGAAAGAAGCCACGGGGCTTGGGCTGCCCCCCTCCCGGTCCATGGAGTACGTAGAGGTCCAGAAAGTGAACCAGGAGAACCAGCTGGTCCTGAAGCCCCTCTCCAGCCACGGCCGGGACCCCTTCCAGGTGCAGTTCGGCAGGGCCGGGGTGGACTACAGTAAAGTCAACGGGGTGAACAATGACAACGTGCTCTTGCTGCAGAGGCAGAGGGAGATGGCTGAGGCTGGGCAGTACTGTGACTACCGGGAGAAGGAGGGGGCTGAGGCTGAGAGATATCCCACACAGCAGCAGGGCAAGACGACCAAAGATGGACCTGTAGCTACCCAGCTCCAGGAGAGCACGTGCCTGACCACCAGCGGCTATGTGGACACTGCCCCCACGATGCCCACCTTCTAGACTAATCTACCCTGCATGAGGGTCTGAAAGACAGTCTGTGTGCTAAACTCCCTGCTCCTCCTGTAGTCACGAGCTGGGTTGTGACGTCACACAGTTAGACAGTCTGTGTGCTAAACTCCCTGCTCCTCCTGTAGTCATGAGCTGGGTTGTGACGTCACACAGTTAGACAGTCTGTGTGCTAAACTCCCTGCTCCTCCTGTAGTCACGAGCTGGTTTGTGACGTCACACAGTTAGACAGTCTGTGTGCTAAACTCCCTGCTCCTCCTGTAGTCACGAGCTGGGTTGTGACGTCACACAGTTAGACAGTCTGTGTGCTAAACTCCCTGCTCCTCCTGTAGTCACGAGCTGGGTTGTGACGTCACACAGTTAGACAGTCTGTGTGCTAAACTCCCTGCTCCTCCAGTCACGAGCTGGTTTTGTGACGTCACACAGTTAGACAGTCTGTGTGCTAAACTCCCTGCTCCTCCTGTAGTCACAGTGACGTCACACAGTTCAGTGTGCTAAACTCCCTGCTCCTCCTGTAGTCACGAGCTGGTTTGTGTGACGTCACACAGTTAGACAGTCTGTGTGCTAAACTCCCTGCTCCTCCTGTAGTCACGAGCTGGTTTGTGTTCACACAGTTAGACAGTCTGTGTGCTAAACTCCCTGCTCCTCCTGTAGTCACAGCTGGTCTCACACAGTTAGACAGTCTGTGTGCTAAACTCCCTGCTCCTCCTGTAGTCACGAGCTGGTTTGTGACATCACACAGTTAGACAGTCTGTGTGCTAAACTCCCTGCTCCTCCTGTAGTCATGAGCTGGGTTGTGACGTCACACAGTTAGACAGTCTGTGTGCTAAACTCCCTGCTCCTCCTGTAGTCACGAGCTGGGTTGTGACGTCACACAGTTAGACAGTTTCCTATTGTGACTCTCCCTTCTGTCAGTCTCCAGCTCAGCACAGGAGTTTTGTACATTGAGGATGCCTGGATGGATAGTTCTGTGGAGAATCAAAAACGGTTCTCTCGAAGGCTAAGCTAACCTCCCAAAAACTTACAAACACTTTGAGATAGTGAGGAGAGTTTCTGTCAGAGGCGGAACCAAAACCCTTTAGCTCACTCACAAACTGTTAAAGAACCACCTATATATGTGTACTTCATGCAAGAACCGATGGAAAACAGTTTTATGCTTCAGAATCCACAGACCGAATAGCTATATATTTATTTTTTTATTATACATGATTATTCATGATAATGAATGTATTTGATCATAATGGTGAAAAATTAAATTGTATGCTAATGATTTCTTATTTCAGCTCTGTTGTCTCTATATGTAATGAAAATTTAAACTCTACTGATTTCCAAAAGATACTACTGCAGACTATTTCCTCAACCGACTTGCAAAGGATACCTTTCTGTGGACAGATAATATGCGGGTGTAATGTGAAATGATTCTTGTAGAACCACGACTGGGGAAACCTCTAAATGAATCTAAATGTATTATTCGGACTTTGATAAATGTGTCTAGTCTCAGAGAGATACTGTACCAGCGGATGATTCAGTTTTTTGGTTTAGAAAACGTTTTTCTATTATCTGTAAGTACAATTTTGTATTAAAGAAAATAAAAAAGTACAAAGAGAAAAGCACAACAAAAAGAAATACAGGGATATTTTTCCATACAGAGTTTATTTTGGTGTAGGTACATACAGATTCATTACTATATTGATTATTTGTTCAATCAAGTATATTGATGATTTGTTCTGTGAATTAAAATGCTGCTCATTAAAGATGTAATATAGACAAATCAAGTATTATGTATTACTTCTTCTAGATTATTCCCATGAATTGACTTCTAAATTAGCCTCGGAAGTCATTATTAGACAATAGAACCATAACTGCAATGACTTTATAAAAAGACAGACACACATTAGTCTTCAATGCACCATCTGACATGTTCTATAGAGGAGCATGAAGGAAAACACATATCCTGTCTTACATCTCTAATATATCTCTAATATATTGCTAGGTGCTTTTCAGTGTGGACAGTATTAAAATACAACTCCGGTACCAAAACACTACTACAAACAAGCTACAATGTGAAATCGCATTCAGGCTCTTCCTGGTTGGATTTTTATCTGGGTTTCGCCTGTAACATCAGTTCTGTGGCACTCACAGACAATATCTTTGCAGTTTTGGAAACGTCAGAGTGTTTTCTTTCCAAAGCTGTCAATGATATGCATAGTCGAGCATCTTGTCGTGACAAAATATCTTGTTTAAAACGGGAACGTTTTTCATCCAAAAATGTTAATAGCGTCCCTTAATGCTTAACTGGTTAAAGAGCTCAAATCTCCCATAATGCCGCGCTGACATTCGACGGCTAGCTGGACTGCGACTTAAGACAAGACATGTTAGCTATCAACATCAATACTTTTTTAGCACTCTGTAACAACGATTAAACTAATGATGGGACAATTGACACCGGAGTGGCGGTGCAGTTTTAAAGCATCGATCCGACACAATGTACCGATGCTCGTTTCAAAGTAACGATATCACATGATCAATGAAGTCTGAAGCTTTGTTTGATCACATGCTTTTTCAACCCGTGTGTTGCAAAATGCGAGATCCCACTGATTTCGCCGTGGTTCCATTTCTTCGATTCCAAATTGTGTTCAAACACGGAACTCTCCTTGACACCGTATTTACAATTTAGCTAGGATTTTTTTCATGGGACATCACCTGAACGGTAGCTCAGCAGGTAGAGTAGACAGGGAGGGGACAGGAAATTGGGTCGAATCCCTGCGGAAGCTTATATATACACTGCTCAAAAAAATAAAGGGAACACTTAAACAACAGAATGTAACTCCAAGTCAGTCACACTTCTGTGAGATCAAACTGTCCACTTAGGAAGCAACACTGATTGACAATAAATTTCACATGCTGTTGTGCAAATGGAATAGACAACAGGTGGAAATTATAGGAAATTAGCAAGACACCCCCAATAAAGGAGTGGTTCTGCAGGTGGGGACCACAGACCACTTCTCAGTTCCTATGCTTCCTGGCTGATGTTTTGGTCACTTTTGAATGCTGGCGGTGCTTTCACTCTAGTGGTAGCATGAGACGGAGTCTACAACCCACACAAGTGACTCAGGTAGTGCAGCTCATCCAGGATGACACATCAATGCGAGCTGTGGCAAGAAGGTTTGCTGTGTCTGTCAGCGTAGTGTCCAGAGCATGGAGGCGCTACCAGGAGACAGGCCAGTACATCAGGAGATGTGGAGGAGGCCGTAGGAGGGCAACAACCTAGCAGCAGGACCGCTACCTCCGCCTTTGTGCAAGGAAGAGCAGGAGGAGCACTGCCAGAGCCCTGCAAAATGACCTCCAGCAGGCCACAAATGTGCATGTGTCTGCTCAAACGGTCAGAAACAGACTCCATGAGGGTGGTATGAGGGCCCGACGTCCACAGGTGAGGGTTGTGCTTACAGCCCAACACCGTGCAGGACGTTTTTCATTTGCCAGAGAACACCAAGATTGGCAAATTCGCCACTGGCGCCCTGTGCTCTTCACAGATGAAAGCAGGTACACACTGAGCACATGTGACAGATGTGACAGTCTGGAGACGCCGTGGAGAACGTTCTGCTGCCTGCAATCCTCCAGCATGACCGGTTTGGCGGTGGGTCAGTCATGGTGTGGGGTGGCATTTCTTTGGGGGAGGCCGCACAGCCCTCCATGTGCTCGCCAGAAGTAGCCTGACTGCCATTAGGTACCGAGATGAGATCCTCAGACCCCTTGTGAGACCATATGCTGGTGCGGTTGGCCCTGGGTTCCTCCTTATGCAAGACAATGCTAGACCTCATGTGGCTGGAGTGTGTCAGCAGTTCCTGCAAGAGGAAGGCATTGATGCTATGGACTGGCCCGCCCGTTCCCCAGACCTGAATCCAATTGAGCACATCTTGGACATCATGTCTCGCTCCATTCTTTAGTCCAGGTCTGGGAGGATATCCTTCAGGAGACCATCTGCCACCTGATCAGGAGCATGCCCAAGCATTGTAGGGAGGTCATACAGGCACATGGAGGCCACACACACTACTGAGCCTCATTTTGACTTGTTTTAAGGACATTACATCAAAATTGGATCAGCCTGTAGTGTGGTTTTCCACTTTAATTTTGAGTGTGACTCCAAATCCAGACCCCCATGGGTTGCTAAATTTGATTTCCATTGATAATTTTTGTGTGATTTTGTTGTCAGCACATTCAACTATGTAAAGAAAAAGTATTGAATAAGAATATTTCATTCATTCAGATCTAGGATGTGTTATTTTAGTGTTCCCTTTATTTTTTTGAGCAGTGTATATTTTAACACACTTTCTGCACATTGTTGATCCGTGTTGTTCAATGAATATCCAAACTTAAACAATTAAGGCGGATAATCATTTCGACTGCATTAATACATTTTTCTTATGTTGTCCACAAGGTAAAATGAATGAACAGAGAGGTGGGGCTTGCAAGAGGATACGTATGCTAACTGTTTTCAAAATAAAAGCTGTGTGACTCTGACATTACCTGACCATTGCTCCAGCTAACTAGCTTTTGCCAGGTTAGTTATAAATAATAATAATAACAAGTAACGTTAGTTAGCTAGCTGACTGCCTTCCTTCAATGCTTGGTGGCTTTATAGACAGGGAGGTTATATTAAAGAGTTGATGTCTGCGTCCCGGGCAAATCGAATTATCAAAATAATAAAGTCCCCCTCATAATCCATCAATTTAAGATAGATTTAAGATAACAGACAACAGTTATTTTGCATGGGCTGCATCTCAATCCACTGCATCCTTCCTCATCTGCAATGAAAGGAGAGAGCTAGAGTGGTATTTGTCAGACCATGAGACATCCTGAAAATCGGTCTTCTCACGAAAAAACGCCTGTAGCGTCCAAACGGTTTGTCCTACAAACCCCTCTATGGAAAGATGAGACTCTCATGAACATAATGGTATTTTCCGTATTGCTCTACGACCCCCACATGTGTCACAGGACTTGTCTGCTGTCGGTACATCCGATCTTCCAACTACTGTCTGTAGCGTCTGAACCATTTGGGCTACACACTAATATGTTAAGATGGCGCCGAAGAGGATAGCTGACGTTTTACATGCTCCTAACCAACTGTGCTATTTTGTTCGTTTTTTATTTTGTTCGTAACTTATTTTTTTACTTATTTTGTACATAATGACTTCTGGACATCAAAACAGCGATTACTCACCGCAAACTGGAAGAAGCTTTTTCCTTTAACGATTCTGGCGAGAAGGATATACTGCTTTCCCGGGAACAGGCCCAAATCCCCATTATTTGGCTGAAAATCTGTAGGCGAGCGAGTAAACTCCCACTGCCATCCGTTCTACTGGCTAACGTGCAATCATTGGAAAATAAAATTGATGACCTACAATTAAGATTATCCTACCAACGGGACATTAAAAACTGTACAATCTTATGTTTCACCAAGTCGTGGATGAACGACAACACGGATAATATAGAGCGGGATTTTCCATGCACTGGCAGAATAGAGAAGAAGCTACATCTGGTAAGACGGGGGGTGGGGGTGTGTCTTTTTGTCAATAACAGCTGGTGCACGATGTCTAATAAGTAAAGACGTCTTGAGGTATTACTCGCTTGAGGTAGAGTACCTTATGATATGCTGTAGACCACACTATCTACCAAGAGAGTTCTCATCTATATAATTCATAGCCATCTATTTACCACCACAGACCGGTACTGGCACTAAGACTGCACTCAATGAGCTGTATAAGGCCATAAACAAACAACAAAATGCTCATCCAGAAGTGGCGCTCCTAGTGGCCAGGGACATTAATGCAGGCAAACTTAAATCAGTTTTACCTCATTTTTACCAGCATGTCACGTGTGCAACCAGAGGGAAAAAAACTCTAGACCACCTTTACTCCACACACAGAGATGCATACAAAGCTCTCCCCCGCGCTCCAATTGGCAAATCAGACCATAATTCTATCCTCCTGATTCCTGCTTACAAGCACAAACTAAAGCAGGAAGTACCAGTGACTCGCTCAATACGGAAGTGGTCAGATGACGCGGATGCTACGCTACAGGACTGTTTTGCTAGCACAGACTGGAATATGTTCAGGATTCATCCAATGGCATTGAGGAATACACCACCTCAGTCATCAATAAGTGCATCGACAACTTCATCCCCACAGTGACCGTATGTACATATCCCAACTAGAAGCCATGGATTTCAGGCAACATCCGCATCGAGCTAGAGGCTAGAGCTGACTCTTTCAAGGAGCCGGACACTAACGCTTATAAGAAGTCTCGCTATGCCCTCAGATGAAACATCAAACAGGAAAAGTGTCAATACAGGATTAAGATTGAACCCTACTACACCGACTCTAACGCTTGTCAGGTGTGGCAGGGCTTGAAAACTATTACGGACTACAAATGGAAACCCAGACGCGAGCTTCCCAGTGACAAGAGCCTTCCAGATGAGCTAAATGCCTTTTATGCTCGTTTCGAGACAAGCAACACTGAAGCATGCACGAGAGCACCAGCTTTTCTGGATGACTATGTGATAATGCTCTCGGTAGCCGATGTGAGCAATGCCTTTAAACAGGTCAACATTCACAAAGCCGCTGGGCCAGACGGATTACCAGGACGTGTACTAAATAGCATGCGCGGACCAACTGGCAAGTGTCTTCACTCATTTTCAACTTCTCCCTGATCGAGTCTGTAATACCTACATGCTTCAAGCAGACCATGATAGTCAAATCAAATCAAAGTTTATTTGTCACGTGCATGTAGCTAAAAAATATACAGACACCAGTTACAACAGGTGCAGACCAGTTACTCATGCTTATTGAAATGTACATGTAGCTATACAGACAGTTAACCAGTAGTGTACAAAAAATGCTTATTGTGTATGTGTGTGTGTAGGTAAGTATAAAAAATTAAACAAGAGTAAAAAGACAGTTTTGAAAATAAGAGTAGCAAGGCTATATACAGACAGTTACCATGCTTATTGAGGTAGTAGTTACAGTTCATGCTTATTGAGGTAGTATGTACATGTAGATATGGTTAAAGTGACTATGCATATATGATGAACAGAGAGTAGCAGTAGTGTAAAAAGAGGGGTTGGCGGGTGGTGGGACTCAATGCAGATAGCCTGGTTGGTTAGCCAATGTGCGGGAGCACTGGTTGGTCAGCCCAATTGAGGTAGTATGTACATGAATGTATAGTTATAGTGACTATGCATATAAGATAAACAGAGAGTAGCAGCAGCAAAAAGAGGGGTTGGGGGGGGAACACAATCCATTTGGTTACCTGTTCAGGAGTCTAATGGCTTGGGGGTAAAAACTGTTGAGAAGCCCTTTTGTCCCAGACTTGGCACTCTGGTACCGCTTGCCATGCGGTAGTAGAGAGAACAGTCTATGACTGGGGTGGCTGGGGTCTTTGACAATTTTCAGGGCCTTCCTCTGACACCGCCTGGATTAGAGGTCCTGGATGGCAGGCAGCTTTGCCCCAATGATGTACTGGGCCGTACGCACTACCCTCTGAAGTGCCTTGCGGTCGGAGGCTGTGATGCAACCGGTCAGGATGCTCTCGATGTTACAGATGTAGAATATTTTGAGGATCTGAGGATCCATGCCAAATCTTTTTAGTTTCCTGAGGGGGAATAGGCTTTGTCGTGCCCTCTTTACGACTGTCTTGGTGTGTTTGGACCCTTCTAGTTTGTTGTTTATGTGGACACCAAGGAATTTGAAGCTCTCAACCTGCTCCACTACAGCCCTGTCGATGAGCATGGGGACGTGCTCGGTGCTCTTTTTCCTGTAGTCCACAATCATCTCCTTAGTCTTGGTTCCATTCAGGGATAGGTTGTTATTCTGGCACCACCCGGCCAGGTCTCTGACCTCCTCCTATAGGCTGTCTCGTCATTGTCGGTGATCAGGCCTACCACTGTTGTGTCGTCTGCAAACTTAATGATGGTGTTGGAGTCGTGCCTGGCCATGCAGTCGTGGCTGAACAGGGAGTACAGGAGGGGACTGAGCACGCACCCCTGGGGAGCTCCAGTGTTGAGGGTCAGCGTGGCAGATGTGTTGCTACCTACCCTCACCACCTGGGGGCGGCCCGTCAGTAAGTCCAGGATCCAGTTGCAGAGGGAGGTGTTTAGCCCCAGGTTCCTTAGCTTAGTGATGAGCTTTGAGGGTACTATGGTGTTGAATGCTGAGCTGTAGTCAAAGAATAGCATTCATTACACATTCATTACGAATTCGACAATCACAAAAAGGGGACTTCAAATAGGGAAGTTCAAGGGAACTGTAGGCTACTGTTCAGATGGGTTAAATATAAATTGAAATCTGGATACTGACTGTGGGTCTATAACCTCTCACATAGCCTTAATATTAACTCCTGCAGAATTAAGCATTTCTTGCAGAAAAATGATACACCAAACCAAATGTAGGAAAAATGTTGAATCGAAAACAGGCGTGGAGAAATTGGATTTCTTTCAGCGTGTTGAGAGAACGTGAACACTCAGATACCTTCTCTAGAGGTGCTATCTTTATCAGCATCATAAAATATGCATCCAAGACGAACTTGGTCGTTTTCACAGCATTCTATTTCCTTACAACCGGTCAAATTGATGTTAGTTGGAAATCTTGCACAGAAAATCTTTCCCTTTTTTGTTGTTGTTGTTGTATTTTCTCCCCCGGTCTCTAAACATCTTTGTTCCGGGAAAGAAGACAGAGAAAACTTACTGACTTACCAAAATATAAATGCAACATGTAAAGTATTGGTCCCATGTTTAATGCGCTGAAATAAAAGATCCCAGAAATGTTCCATACACACAAAAAGCGTATTTCTCTCAAATCTCTTGCACAAATTTGTTTACATCCCTGTTAGTGAGAATTTCTCCTTTGCCAAGATAATCCATCCACCTGACAGGTGTGGCTTATCAAGAAGCCAATTAAACAGCATGATCACTACACAGGTGCACCTTGTGCTAGAGACAATAAAAAGGCCCCTCTAAACTGTGCAGTTTTGTCACACAAAAATCAAATCTAATTTGATTTGTCACATACACATGGTTAGCAGATGTTAATGCGAGTGTAGCGAAATGCTTGTGCTTCTAGTTCCGACAATGCAGTAATAACCAACAAGTAATCTAGCTAACAATTCCAAAACTACTACCTTATAGACACAAGCCACAGATGTCAAGTTTTGAGGGAGCGTGCAATTGGCATGCTGACAGCAGGAATGTCCACTATAGAGCAGTTGCCTGAGAATTTTAATGTTATTTTCTCTTCCATAAACCGCCACCAACGGCGTTTAGAGCGAGGTTTGCTGATGTCAACGTTGTGAACAGAGGGCCCCATGGTGGCTGTGGGGTTATGGTATGGGCAGGTATAAACTACACACAATGAACTGCTTTTAATCGATGACAATTTGAATGCCCAGAAATATTGTGAGGAGGCCCATTTTTTTAAGGTACTGTATCTTTGACCAACAGATGCATATTAGTATTCCCAGTCATGTGAAATCTATAGATTAGAGCCTAATGGATTTATTTAAATTGACTGATTACCTTATATGAACTGTAACTCTAATGCAATATATTGACTTATAAATCAAAAGGTATTTGTTTGTGGAAAGTGATTTGCATTCTGGAAAGTGATTTACATTTGTGGAAAGTGATTTGCATTCTGGAAAGTGATTTACATTTGTGGATTGGTACTTATTTGTACAGATCATAAAACACGAATACAAAATGCATGCTGCGTGTTCACAAAACATTTGGCGTGATATTGATCCCATAATAGTACCAGCTTGTCACAGATTGCACCACCAAGACATGGACATACTACCTAAGAGTCGGGGCTCGGACCCTCATTGGCTGAATATGCTCTCCACCCTTTTCAGCAGCTTTTCAGGAAAAAACCTGTAATTTCTGCATTTGTCGATTTCATTACTGTAACAGTTTCCGAGAACGACCAACAGGACGGCATCTTACCTGCTGTAGACATCATGCATAAGGTTTTCTCCCGATTCAATGGCCCATGTTTGGATCGGGTAAAATACTCCTACAATGCCTTTACTGGCTTGGCCAAATTCCATCGGCCTAGTGGTAAGTTACCTTGGTGATGTCGACTTGTAAACAGAGACCGACCACAAAAGACTCAAATTCTTGTTTGGATGATATGTATCTGTCCGCGTTTTTTGGTTTTGCGGTCTAGTTTGATTGTTTTTGTGGACCTTTTAGTCGGCAAAATATAGTTGCGGTCATTAGAACTTTGCACTTCATATTGCAGTAGAGGAGCGCTTGATGAGCGCAACGATTCAACTTGCAGTAGAGTAGAATAGCGCTTGATGAGCGCAACGATTCAACTTGCAGTAGAGTAGAATAGCGCTTGATGAGCGCAACGATTCAACTTGCAGTAGAGTAGCGCTTGTTGAGCGCAACGATTCAACTTGCAGTAGAGTAGCGCTTGATGAGCGCAACGATTCAACTTGCAGTAGAGTAGCGCTTGATGAGCGCAACGATTCAACTTGCAGTAGAGTAGCGCTTGATGAGCGCAACGATTCAACTTGCAGTAGAGTAGCGCTTGATGAGCGCAACGATTCAACTTGCAGTAGAGTAGCGCTTGATGAGCGCAACGATTCAACTTGCAGTAGAGTAGCGCTTGTTGAGCACAACGATTCCATTAATAACCTTCTGTAATCTTTATATTAGGCCTAGGTAAAACTTGAGCTTTGACAGTGTAATATATTATTTGTATTGTTTTTCACGCACAAACAGTGCATACAGGAAAAAAAGACATGGGGCTTTATTCTTTATTTTCAGTATGTGCAAATTGTTTGCAGAGATAATTTTGTGGTTGAAGTTCAGTTCACTAATCTATTTATTCACCTAAAAGCCTTATTGATAATCAACAACCTATACATTTGTTCAGTCTATTATAGAGGACTGAGCAATGAGCATGCTTTTTGGATACAAGCCGAGTCATTGTAAATATTTGAGCACATTAATTAGGTGAACCATTTGTTTATTGCATATTTGATATGATCATATTGTTGTTTTATTATTATAACCGATTTGTATCATTTTGTGCATGAGGATTTTAAAAGTTTGTCCTTTCATCTCACCTACCTTCCCAAAGTAACCTACATCTGTTCTACCAGATACAGTATCAGTTTTCTGAGATGCCCTAACAAGCAACCTGGCTTCATGAGATATGATAAGGTCATCCGTTTCCTTGGTGACCTTAAGTACATTTTATTATTCATTGATAAACCCTGGGAGGTTATACTTCTCCTTTTTGAGGAATTCAAATAACGTTGGCACACTGTCTTCACGTTGTCCTCCTCCCCATCTAAAATAGCCGGTAGAATTGATTGTACCTTGTAAAGCACTGAGCTGTCTGTTCAAACGACTAGTACACAGCTCAGACACCCATGCATACTCCACAAGAACACTGACCTGTTCACAGGACGTGCTACCTGTCCCAGACCTGCTGTTTTCAACTCTCTAGAGACAGCAGGAGCGGTAGAGATACTCTGAATGATCGGCTATGAAAAGCCAACTGACATTTACTCCTGAGGTGCTGACCTGTTGCACCCTCGACAACCACTGACATTATTGTTATTTGACCCTGCTGGTCATCTATAAACATTTGAACATCTTGGCCATGTTCTATTATAATCTCCACTATGCACAGCCAGAAGAGGACTGGCCACCCCTCATAGCCTGGTTCCTCTCTAGGTTTCTTCCTAGGTTCTGGCCTTTCTAGGGAGTTTTTCCTAGCCACCGTGCTTCTACACCTGCATTGCTTGCTGTTTGGGGTTTTAGGCTGGGTTTCTGTACAGCACTTTGTGACATCAGCTGATGTAAGAAGGGCTATATAAATACATTCGATTGGTTGATGCCACCAGGGGTCTCTTCATAGTACCCAAGTCCAGAACGGACTCTGGAAATCACACAGCCATTGACTACATGTACAGTAACTCTATTCCACATCATGCAATCAGTAAAGTCAGAGTTAAAACACAGATTAAACTACACCTTATGGAACGATGCGGACTGTGAAGAGACACACACACGCCAGCAGAGGCACTCTACACACACGCATGCATACGCACACACGCCAGCAGAGGCACTCTACACACACGCATGCATACGCACACACGCCAGCAGAGGCACTCTACACACACGCATGCATACGCACACACGCCAGCAGAGGCACTCTACACACACGCATGCATACGCACACACGCCAGCAGAGGCACTCTACACACACGTATGTATGGTAATATTATACATGTTGTATTTTAGATATGTAGTGGTGAAATAATGTTATATGTACCATTTTTATTCTTGTTTAACTTGTTTGGACCCCATGAAGAGTAGCTGCAGCCTTGGCAGGAACTAATGGGGAGATATAATAAACCCCAGGAAGAGTAGCTGCTGCCTTGGTAAGAACTAATGGGGAGATATAATAAACCCCAGGAAGAGTAGCTGCTGCCTAGGCAGGGGGGGATCATAATAAACCCCAGGAAGAGTAGCTGCAGCCTTGGTAAGAACTAATGGGGAGATATAATAAACCCCAGGAAGAGTAGCTGCTGCCTTGGTAAGAACTAATGGGGAGATATAATAAACCCCAGGAAGAGTAGCTGCTGCCTAGGCAGGGGGGGATCATAATAAACCCCAGGAAGAGTAGCTGCAGCCTTGGTAAGAACTAATGGGGAGATATAATAAACCCCAGGAAGAGTAGCTGCTGCCTTGGTAAGAACTAATGGGGAGATATAATAAACCCCAGGAAGAGTAGCTGCTGCCTTGGTAAGAACTAATGGGGAGATATAATAAACCCCAGGAAGAGTAGCTGCTGCCTTGGTAAGAACTAATGGGGATCCATAATAAACCCCAGGAAGAGTAGCTGCTGCCTTGGTAAGAACTAATGGGGGGATCATAATAAACCCCAGGAAGAGTAGCTGCAGCCTTGGTAAGAACTAATGGGGAGATATAATAAACCCCAGGAAGAGTAGCTGCTGCCTTAGTAAAAACTAATGGGGAGATATAATAAACCCCAGGAAGAGTAGCTGCTGCCTTGGTAAGAACTAATGGGGATCCATAATAAACCCCAGGAAGAGTAGCTGCAGCCTTGGCAGGAACTAATTGGGAGCTATAATAAACCCCAGGAAGAGTAGCTGCTGCCTTGGCAGGAACTAATGGGGATCCATAATAAACCCCAAGAAGAGTAGCTGCTGCCTTGGCAGGAACTAATGGGGATCCATAATAAACCCCAGGAAGAGTAGCTGCAGCCTTGGTATGAACTAATGGGGATCCATAATAAATCCCAGGAAGAGTAGCTGCTGCCTTGGCAGGAACTAATGGGGATCCTTAATAAACCCCAGGAAGAGTAGCCGCTGCCTTGGCAGGAACTAATGGGGAGCTATAATAAACCCCAGGAAGAGTAGCCGCTGCCTTGGCAGGAACTAATGGGGAGCTATAATAAACCCCAGGAAGAGTAGCCGCTGCCTTGGCAGGAACTAATGGGGATCCATAATAAACCCCAGGAAGAGTAGCCGCTGCCTTGGCAGGAACTAATGGGGAGCTATAATAAACCCCAGGAAGAGTAGCTGCTGCCCTGGCAGGAACTAATGGGGAGCTATAATAAACCCCAGGAAGAGTAGCTGCTGCCTTGGCAGGAACTAATGGGGAGCTATAATAAACCCCAGGAAGAGTAGCTGCTGCCTTGGCAGGAACTAATGGGGAGCTATAATAAACCACAGGAAGAGTAGCCGCTGCCCTGGCAGGAACTAATGGGGAGCTATAATAAACCCCAGGAAGAGTAGCTGCTGCCTTGGCAGGAACTAATGGGGAGCTATAATAAACCCCAGGAAGAGTAGCTGCTGCCTTGGCAGGAACTAATGGAGATCCATAATAAACCCCAGGAAGAGTAGCCGCTGCCTTGGCAGGAACTAATGGGGAGCTATAATAAACCCCAGGAAGAGTAGCCGCTGCCTTGGCAGGAACTAATGGGGATCCATAATAAACCCCAGGAAGAGTAGCCGCTGCCTTGGCAGGAACTAATGGGGAGCTATAATAAACCCCAGGAAGAGTAGCCGCTGCCTTGGCAGGAACTAATGGGGATCCATAATAAACCCCAGGAAGAGTAGCCGCTGCCTTGGCAGGAACTAATGGGGATCCATAATAAACCCCAGGAAGAGTAGCCGCTGCCTTGGCAGGAACTAATGGGGATCCATAATAAACCCCAGGAAGAGTAGCCGCTGCCTTGGCAGGAACTAATGGGGAGCTATAATAAACTCCAGGAAGAGTAGCCGCTGCCTTGGCAGGAACTAATGGGGAGCTATAATAAACCCCAGGAAGAGTAGCTGCTGCCCTGGCAGGAACTAATGGGGAGCTATAATAAACCCCAGGAAGAGTAGCTGCTGCCTTGGCAGGAACTAATGGGGAGCTATAATAAACCCCAGGAAGAGTAGCTGCTGCCTTGGCAGGAACTAATGGGGAGCTATAATAAACCCCAGGAAGAGTAGCTGCTGCCTTGGCAGGAACTAATGGGGAGCTATAATAAACCACAGGAAGAGTAGCCGCTGCCCTGGCAGGAACTAATGGGGAGCTATGATAAACCCCAGGAAGAGTAGCTGCTGCCTTGGCAGGAACTAATGGGGAGCTATAATAAACCCCAGGAAGAGTAGCTGCTGCCTTGGCAGGAACTAATGGGGATCCATAATAAACCCCAGGAAGAGTAGCCGCTGCCTTGGCAGGAACTAATGGGGAGCTATAATAAACCCCAGGAAGAGTAGCCGCTGCCTTTGCAGGAACTAATGGGGATCCATAATAAACCCCAGGAAGAGTAGCCGCTGCCTTGGCAGGAACTAATGGGGAGCTATAATAAACCCCAGGAAGAGTAGCCGCTGCCTTGGCAGGAACTAATGGGGATCCATAATAAACCCCAGGAAGAGTAGCCGCTGCCTTGGCAGGAACTAATGGGGATCCATAATAAACCCCAGGAAGAGTAGCCGCTGCCTTGGCAGGAACTAATGGGGAGCTATAATAAACCCCAGGAAGAGTAATGGGGATCCATAATAAACCCCCGCTGCCTTGGCAGGAACTAATGGGGATCCATAATAAACCCCAGGAAGAGTAGCCGCTGCCTTGGCAGGAACTAATGGGGATCCATAATAAACCCCAGGAAGAGTAGCTGCTGCCTTGGCAGGAACTAATGGGGATCCTTAATAAATACAAAAAAAAAAAAAAAAGTCTCTGTTCTCTCATCCATAGTTGTAAATCGTTGTATCCTGAGTTGACCTATATATTACATTATATAATGCACATGTACATATCAAAGTGTTTATTTTTATTTATTTATCCATTATTTTACCAGGTAAGTTGACTGAGAACACGTTCTCATTTGCAGCAACGACCTGGGGAATAGTTACAGGGGAGAGGAGGGGGATTAATGAGCCAATTGTAAACTGGGGATTATTAGGTGACCATGATGGTTTGAGGGCCAGATTGGGAATTTAGCCAGGACACCGGGGTTAACACCCCTACGATAAGTGCCATGGGATCTTTAATGACCTCAGAGAGTCAGGACACCCGTTTAACATCCCATCCGAAAGACAGCACCCTACACAGGGCAGTGTCCCCAATCACTGCCCTGGGGTATTGGGATATTTTTTAGACCAGAGGAAAGAGTGCCTCCTACTGGCCCTCCAACACCACTTCCAGCAGCATCTGGTCTCCCATCCAGGAACTGACCAGGACCAACCCTGCTTAGCTTCAGAAGTAAGGGTGGTATGGGTGGTATGCTGCTGGCAAGTGTAACCCCTATTTTGAATAGGACAACTAGACTGCTCAACTTGCACACACTGGCACACCTTGCCTTTTTGACCTAGGGCCATGGTGTTCAGAAAGCCTGTCTCAGCTAACTTAATTAAAGTGTAGGAAAGCCTAAGTACATGTAAGAAGGCATAAGTACATTTTAACTGTACCTGTCACAGTACAGTACCTTGACCAAGGGCCAAAGGGTCAGGAACCAGTTATGCTTCTAAGTCTAAGCCTGAAATTGCAACCTGTTCACTATATAGTGCACTGCTTTTGACCGGAGCCCTATGAGCCCTGTTTAAATGTAATGCGCTATATAGGGGATAGGGTGCCATTTCGGACACAATATAAGTACTTTTCCTGTGGCTACCTGGCTGGTGTAAAGTACAGTAACAGGCCTGGAGGTAACTACCTGGCTCGTTTACAGTAACAGGTCTGGAGGTAACTACCTGGCTGGTTTACAGTAACAGGTCTGGAGGAAACTACCTGGCTGGTTTACAATAACAGGTCTGGAGGAAACTACCTGGCTGGTTTACAATAACAGGTCTGGAGGTAACTACCTGGCTGGTTTACAGTACAGTAACAGGTCTGGAGGGAACTACCTGGCTGGTTTACAGTAACAGGTCTGGAGGTAACTACCTGGCTGGTTTACAGTAACAGGTCTGGAGGTAACTACCTGGCTGGTTTACAGTAACAGGTCTGGAGGTAACTACCTGGCTGGTTTACAGTAACAGGTCTGGAGGGAACTACCTGGCTGGTTTACAGTACAGTAACAGGTCTGGAGGGAACTACCTGGCTGGTTTACAATAACAGGTCTGGAGGGAACTCGGTTTCACCACAGGTCTTTGGTGTTAATAAATAGTAACATGCTCATGAAATCTCTCTCGCACGTCTCACTGCATTGCAACTGTCAACACATCTATTTTTGACCAAGGCTACGTCTGAAATTCCACCCTATACCCTTTGTGGAGAAATACTTTTGACCAGAGTTCACAGGGCTCTGGTTGAAACTAGTGTATGAGGAATAGGGTGGAATTTTGGATGCAGACATAGAGCTGGATTCAATCCGTATCGCTAAAATTCAGTACTATAGCGTGATTGAAATTTAAAGGTAATTTCCGATTGAGCCGACATATGCAGCGTTTAACAGGAATGCACTTTCCACTAACGTGGGAACATTGCCTTTAAATTTCTATTGCGCTGCAGCGCAGCTCTTCAGCTCTACGGATGGAATGGGGCCCTTAATTTTCTTTCCAATCCTTTCCTCTTCCAGGTGCATTATTTAAAAAGTCTGCAGTGAAACACCCACCCCCTGACCTCCCTGAGATGCCCCCATGTAGCTTTAATCCAGAAGAATACAAGGTACAGTAAGAATGTAGCTTTAATCCAGAAGAATACAAGGTACAATAAGAATGTAGCTTTAATCCAGAAGAATACAAGGTATAGTAAGAATGTAGCTTTAATCCAAAGGAATACAAGGTACAGTAAGAATGTAGCTTAAATCCAGATGAATACAAGGTACAGTAAGAATGTAGCTTTAATCCAGAAGAATTAATCCAGAAGAATAATCCAAGGTACAGTAAGAATGTAGCTTTAATCCAGATGAATACAAGGTACAGTAAGAATGTAGCTTTAATCCAGAAGAATACAAGGTACAGTAAGAATGTAGCTTTAATCCAGAGGAATACAAGGTACAGTAAGAATGTAGCTTTAATCCAGAGGAATACAAGGTACAGTAAGAATGTAGCTTTAATCCAAAGGAATACAAGGTACAGTAAGAATGTAGCTTTAATCCAGAAGAATACAAGGTACAATAAGAATGTAGCTTTAATCCAGAGGAATACAAGGTACAGTAAGAATGTAGCTTTAATCCAAAGGAATACAAGGTACAGTAAGAATGTAGCTTTAATCCAAAGGAATACAAGGTACAATAAGAATGTAGCTTTAATCCAGAGGAATACAAATTTTGAAAGAAAAGTAACCTTTATTTAACTAGGCAAGTCAGTTAATCACGACCGGTTGTGATACAGACTGGAATCGAACCAGGGTGTCTGTAGTGACGCCTCAAGCACTGAGATGCAGTGCCTTAGACCGCTGTGCCACTCGGGAGCCCAAATTACAGTCAGAATGTAACTTTAATCCAGAGGGACACAAATTACAGTAAGAAGGCAGGGTTTACATTAACAAAGTTGTCAAGCTTAGAACAGTGCTGGGTTTGAGTCAATTCCATTTTAATACAGTCAATTCAGGAAGTAAACTCAAATTCAAGATTCCTGAGCAGAAAATTATAATTATAATGCGGAAATTTTGAATTTCACTTTACTTCCTGAATTGACCCCCAACCTTGTTGCGAAGTTTCAGTAACAGTCTTGTCATTTTAGTATAGTGTGTATAATTTCTTGCCTTTTTATAATATAATCTACCCAGGACATTCATATTGAACATGGGATCTTTATTCTAGGACATGTCCAAAGAGCGTATGATGGACATTCGGAGGCAGAACTGCAACCCAATGACCATGAAAGTGACCTACTACAAGAAGCCAGTGTACATTCACCAGGGACACATGCAGTGGCTGTGGGACGTGGACGGGAGGCGCTACCTGGACCTGTTCGCTGGCGTTGCCACTGTCAGCGTGGGGCACTGCCACCCGTAAAAAAACATCATATACCCATCACTATCCACCTAGCCTGAGTACCCGTCTACAGTATATGGCTTGACGATGTAGTTGGAAAGAGCACAAAAACATCTGGGACCAGGCTACTGTATTTAATTGAAGTTCCAAGGATCCTCTGAACATTTCTAAGTTGTTTCTGACGTTGTGTCTCTGTAGAAAGGTGACGGCGGCGGCAGAGAAGCAGCTGAGAAAGCTGTGGCACACGACTAACATCTACGTGTATTCCCCTCTGCATGAGTACACTGAGAAGCTAGCTGCCACCCTGCCAGACCCGCTGAAGGCACAGTACCATATGTTCGCTTTGTTTGTTTTGTTTATTTCTACGTAGGATTACTGTGACGTTTCACCACCGCACACGCAGAACTTTATCTGCAATATTGGTCCGGGTTCCGCAGTTCCACAAGTTCCGGATGACCAAATGACCAAACCCACGGGCATCTATTGTATGGATTTCTATTGAGACAAAGCGCCATAATTGCAAACATGAATATCCTGTCTTGTACCTGTGTTTCCTGCTAGGTTATCTACCTGACAAACAGTGGCTCTGAGGCCAACGACCTGGCTATGCTCATGGCTAGGCTACATACAGGAAACTTTGACGTCATCACACTGAGGTAACCCTGGCTACGGTTTGGTTTTTATTGGTTTACTGAATGAATGTTCAACTGTGATAATAAGTGGTTGTTTTGTCTCTGTTCTATGCAGTGTGTTAACAGACGTATGGATAACAGTGTGTGGTGGTAGTACCTTTTACTCTCGTGTTACCTCACAGGAGAAGTTTCACCTGCTTCCTCACTCAAAACAGGGAGAACAGTCTGATCATAAACTAAACTGTGAATGAACTCTGTTCGCCTGTCTGTTGCAGGGGTTCCTACCATGGTGGCAGTCCACATACTATGGGTCTCACCTCCAATGCAGCCTATAAGTATCCTGTTGCCTCTGGGTTAGGCTGCCACAATGTAAGTATGAGATGGCGATCACTACTGTCTGTCACCAGGGCCGGCCCGCTTATTAGGCAGCCGCCTACGAGGGCAGCTTTTTCTGAGCTAAAACTGACCAAGACGCACCTCCATCAACACATAAAACCTCACATAATTATGCTCCAAAACAATGACCGTTTCTCTCAACCGGTGGCATTTGGGCTTTTTAGGTGAGCGCTGACACCGCCCTGTGATAAGCAGTGCCCACTTTGTCAAAGGCAAGGATGCAAAATATTTATCTTGTCCCTTCCCAGCATGCCTCTCTAGGGTGCTCCACCAACGTTCTGTCCAAAAAAAACTATCTGGCATAAATCATGTAGCAGATACAGGATATGTTAGAAAGAGAATGTGGCCTTTTCTGTAGCCTACAGACTGGAGATAAAAATGGATGACAATGTAATGAGACGGATACTTTTTACATCATGCAGGTTTCTCCAATGAAAAAGCCTAACCTAAATGCCGCCCAATCAACAACAAAAAATGATCTGGCATGTTAAACCAACAAGATACCCTAAAAACAAGTCAGGTCAAAGTGAAAAGGACAATATGGAATGGGCAATCAGGCTACTCAAAACTGCTGTCCAAGAGTTTCATCCCATGGGCTAAATTGTCATGATCAGTGGTTTCAAGTTTGTATCTGTCAATATTTTACAAGCTGATCATAGCGAAAAATAAAATACTTATTCTGCATTTCCCGCTGTGCAAACACATTGCCAATAGGTGCAGGAAAGTTCCCGATAAAGTCGGGTAGCTGATATTCAGAGCTTAAATAGCCAAATTGATTAGTCACAGGAATCAGGACTAATCAAGCCAATGCAACAGCCTGTTGTACAAATGGTGTGCCTACCACATGGATGGGCATTCATGATATTCTGTTGAGGGCCAACAATGGTAGGCTACACCCCAGTAAGTATGGGGTGTTGGACTTTTATATTCCACGTCCCTGGACGTTGGTTTTTGGTCCGGACCAAATCTGAAACAATCATAGACGTTTATGTTTGGTTCAGATTTTGTCCTGTCTGGACCAGCTTTGATTTGGCTCAAACATAGACATCTATATATGTCATCTTTTCAACTTTCATTCAGAACCAAAAATAAACCTGATATCAACACATGGAAATTATGTATTTTCACCTTTCATTCAGAACCAAAAATAAACCTGATTTCAACACATGGAAAATATGTATTTTCACCTTTCATTCAGAACCTAACTTCAACACGGTGGTGTGTATTCATGGATGCCAAGAGAAACAAAACATTTTTAAAAACATAAAATAGATATATTATCTTTCTTCTCTCTGTGTTTCATTCATAATTTCCCTTCAATTCGCAAGAGGCTGAATGTATCTCACTGGAGAAAGCATTAGAGCGAGTGAAACAACACCCCTCTGTCTCTGTACGTGTATCTCCTGCTGTCTGGTCCAAAGTAATATGAAGTTGCCGCACATAGCATTAAAATGCAGGAAGCCAGCTAGCATTTGGCCTCCCTTAAAAAAAAAAAAAAAAGGTACAAATAATAGCCAATCAGCGTTGAGCTAAAATGAGTGAGCTCAACTGTGAATGTTCCTGGCGCACAAAAAAAAGGGTCAAGGTAATCCAGTGTGGATTTGGTGTCATTCCGATCAAATTGTATCGAGAGCATACGTCATTGACAGAAACAACTTGAATTGTGTTGTCCTCCAGTGGCTAGCTAGCTAGCTAGAATTGGCCCTTTCCTAAATTAGCCATGGATGGAGATAGGGATTTGTTTTTTTTGTTTTTATTTAAATCTACGTACTGGCCAATGAATATAACGACAATTCTGAACCAGCCATGAATTCGTACATTGTGCCCCTGACCTGAGAGGATGGATGTTCCATATGTAGCTAGATATAGAAGGCTAATGTTAACTAGCTAACGTTGCCCGTGAAAGGAAGTTAGGCTAGTGAGCAAGAATTTTAGTCAGGTAGCCTAAGACAACTAAAAATAAAAGTGTGTACTGTACGACCGTTTTGAGTGATGGACTGTTTCCTCAAAATGAAAGAGAGGAGGATGGCTTTGGAATTTCTCTACAAGTCAACATGTTTTTTTTTCTACTTGCAAGAACACGCACTTTTAAATCAGAAACAGACAACCACATCATATTTAGCTTATGTTGATTGGATAAAATTGTTATTGCTATCTTTTAGTTGTCACTATTAGACTAAGTATAGGTGATTTGATGATGTTGACATGTTGAAGTTTAAATGGTACTGGAACAGTGGAGTTACTGCGACTTGCAGTAACTCTCTGTGGTTCTAAATCAATAGCTGTTTAGTGGTTCGAAAATGTTGGAAATATTAACTTGCTTGACCATGCTGTAGGTCAGTGGTTCCCAACCCGGGGTACTAGGAGCCCTGAGGGCACTTGGTCTATCCACAGGGGGTACTTGAGAAGACTCATGAGACCATAGGATTACTGGTAAAATGCACATGAGGGGGTACTTCAGGGGTACTAAGGACAGAGCAAAATTCAGTTGGTGGTACAGTAACCAAAAAAGTTTGGGAACCGCTGCTGTGAGTCATGTAACAGTTTGTTACATGCAATATGCTTTGTGGACTTCACAGCACAGATGTTGCTCTCCGGTTTTGTGATGAAACAAAGGTGTGGTTGAATTTATTCTGCCACTGTGTCTTCTTATTTTCTCGGCCTCAGGCCTATATATCACGGTGACAAGGCATATGAACTAACAGGTTATAGAGCAAACAACACAATTATCACAACACATAGGTTGTAATATGGCTTTTTTGGGGGGGGGGTGCTTCCCCTGTGATTTTACCCACACTACTGCTTCAATGTCTGGAAAGATGCATATATTAGACGTCTTTTCAACATTATTTTGCTTACTGGGACTATTCTAGTAGGGGTTGCAATTGTGTGGTCTCGCCTAGGGCAGCAGAACGGCCAGGACCAGCCCTGTCTGTTACTATGTATTAATGAAGTTTTAGGGTCCCAGAACCTGAGTTTGATGAATGACAGAATAGTCATTTTCCACCCATGACACTTTATATCTTACATTCTTACATTCTAAACTACAATGGCCGATCTATTACAGCAATCTAGGTTTTGAAACCTATGAAGCTATTTGAAGCTATGCCGCAGTGAGTATGAGACAGGTTTAATCTCAATTTGTCTCTTCTCCTCCCAGACCATGTGTCCTGATGTATTTGCTGGCCCATGGGGAGGAAGCAACTGTAGAGACTCCCCAATCCAGACCATTAGGGACTGTAGCTGTCCTCAAGGTACAGTAAAACACATATACACACACACACACACCGGGTGTAGTCATCTATGAACCACCAGGGAGGTCTTATGACTCTCCAAATTACACACACGTGCGCAAATACAGACACAACCCCCCCACCCAAACACAGACACAACCCCCCCACCCAAACACAGACACAACCCCACCCAAACACAGACACAACCCCACCCAAACACAGACACAACTCCACCCAAACACAGACACAACCCCCCACCCAAACACAGACACAACCCCCCACCCAAACACAGACACAACCCACCCACCCGCCCGCCCGCCCGCCCACCCCCCACCCAAACACAGACACAACCCCACCCCCCACCCAAACACTGAAACTCAGCATTAGGCTTAGACTGTATCCTGCCTTCTGGTTGGTTCAACCTTCAACCCACTGCAGCTTAGAGACGGATATATCCTTGAACACACTGAGCACAGGGTGAGATGGGGTTTATATCATTAGGAGTGTTTACATAGGTCATACGGATCTAGGAGGATCATTTGAGACAGTTTGCTACAGCAGAATAATAATCCTGCAGCAACAGGAAATATTAATTACATTTTTTTTTTAGATTGATACATTTTTGTGAGGGCAAATCAAGTGTGACATTACTTTTTTTTAAAGTGGAAATTCTAAACTTTTTAGAAGCCTTTTTAAACATTAAGTACACAAGTTAGCAGTTTGTGCTGTGCAGGAAAATTTATCAGCAACAAAACAGTGATCAAATTAGGCTAACATTCTACATCTGTAGCCAGGGCTTTATTATGTCATGTGACCAGGCCTATTATTACACTGCCTATTTTGTGCATTATAATACATAATGCTACGGTGATATTTTATCTATAGAAAGTCTTGATGTATTTTCCAACATCAACTGTTAATGCTGTTTTGTGCTAAATCCTGTTTTGTCTGTGCTAAAGTATGTCGCAGACTATAGACAGAGAGGGAATTTTAGTCATATTCAATCAAAACCTGTATCTGGTTGTAAAAGTCCAGTACTATGTTAATCCACTCAGTTGAATAAGGGTGAAGGTTACGCAGCAAACCTGAAAATCGATCTAAAGCCAAGAATACTTTTTTATACAGTCCAGTTCAAAAGTCCTATTTTTTTTAATCAAACATTTACCGTTTCCTAGAAAACTCTTGAACGTGTTCACTTTATAACTCCCTGTCTGTCAGCTAGTCACACTAATGCACATGGGAATCTGTCAAACAAGTTGCATGATCCCGTGTTTACACTACCTTGAAAGAGGAAGTTTTAAGTAAGGCTGATAATGTGTAACAGCATTAATGCTGTTTTTGGTTGTTGGTGTTGAAACACATTGTTAACCTTGATTGCTGACATGCAAAACATTTTTGGGACTATATCGACAGTAATGAAACAAATACCAAAAAGAGAATTTTGTGTTGGAATTTTCCTCCTAATTTACTTTCGTTCTTCAATTACAGGATCATGTACCGCGAATGACAAATACATTGGGCAGCTGAACGAGGTCTTTGCCACCAGCGTTCCCAGTCGTATCGCTGCGTTCTTCGCTGAACCCATTATGGTACAGCTTTTTATTGTTCAGTTATCATTCCAACATCTCCATAGCTACAAGAAGTAGGGATAAGGCAAATGATATGGCTCTAGACAAGAAGCTGTGACTAAAAACACATACAGTAAGAACAATGTAGCAGATTGCTATGGGGAACAAATCACAAGCTGAAGAAGCCAACTCTTAATTGTCTATCTTTCCAGCTCAGCTAACAAAGGCTAATTATCTTCATAGGGGGGGCTTAAATATATTTATAACTACATAAGCTACAGACTACTGGTTCTAGTGGTCATGCTTTAGCATTGTTGCACCCGAGTGGTGCAGAAGTCTAAGGCACTGCATCTCAGTGCTAGAGGCGTCACTACAGACCCTGGTTCAATTCCAGGCTGTTTCACAACCGGCCATGATTGGGAGTCCCATAGGGCGGCGCACAATTGGCCCAGCATCATCCGGGTTAGGGTTTGGCCTGGGTAGGCAGTCATTGTAAATAGTTAAAAGACTTGCCTAGTTAAATAAATGGTTATTTCTAGCTCCATATAATCTGACAAGTACAGGCAATTCAATTTACATTTAATTATTTATCTTCTAGGTCCAATATAAACATGACTCGTTGTGGAGATGTTGCATTACAGATTTGTCATGTCTTTGAGTGTTTACTGCTGAAAAAAAACAATTGTCACAGGATAGTTGTGGTTTCATATAGTTGTTATCTTACATTGCTTTGTGTATTTCTACAGGGAGTTGGAGGAGCTGTCCAATACCCCAAGAACTTCCTCAAGGACACCTACAAACTTGTGAGGGAGAGAGGTGGGGTCTGCATTGCAGATGAGGTTGGATACTTTTTATATATTCCATCCTTCTATGTATATTTTCAATATTCCTATTTGTTTATATATCATTAATTACATATAACAAACAACAACTATATAGATGCTTCAGAAATCATTAATAAGCAGGTCATCATGTTACATGTCAAAAGGGTTACGTCCACATTGATCTGTATGTCAACCATGTTTCCTGTTTGTGCCTGGTCTTCGCTGCATCAGGTCCAGACAGGGTTTGGCCGCACAGGAAGTCACTTCTGGGGGTTCCAAGGTCATGATGTCATACCAGACATGGTCACCATGGCAAAGGGCATCGCTAATGGATTTCCTATGGGAGCGGTTGTCACGACACCTGGTAGGACAGGAAGCACTTTATTTATTTACCACCTCAGTGGAGGGGAAGAAGGTATAGCACTTCACACTCTGTCACACAGATGTCCATAGCTACTGTTTAATAAAACAATGACTGCCTGACACATGCTGAATAGAATAGAAACATCTTCTGTCTTCCCCAACACACACACACACACACACACACACAAACAGGGTCAGCAGCAGTGCAGCGTCTCTTGATGGAGAGCGATTGTGGCGGTTTAGGAATGGAAAGGAAACTCCAGGGTGATGTTGATACTTACATTACGTATTTGCTCACTGCCATCATCCTTCAGTCAATTCAGGATGTAAATAGAAATTCTAATTCGATTTCTCCTAATTGAAAAGTCATCGCATCATGCTATACAGTGGAAACTAACTCTGGAACCTTATAGGTTCTATAACTGAGAACCCTAATACAGGTTCTGTAAAGACAGTGATACAGGTTCTGTAAAGACAGTGATAAAGGTTCTGTAAGGACAGACACAACCACCCCCCACCCACAGACACAACCCCTCCACCCCCCCACCCACAGACACAACCCCACCCCCCACCCACAGACACATCCCCCCCCACCCACAGACACATCCCCCCCCCCCCACCCACAGACACAACCCCCCACCCACCCAAACACAGACACAACCCCCCACCCAAACACAGACACAACCCCCCACCCCCCCACCCACAGACACAACCCCCCACCCAAACACAGACACAACCCCCACCCACCCAAACACAACCCCCCACCCACCCACCCAAACACAGACACAACCCCCCACCAAAACACAGACACAACCCCCCACCCAAACACAGACACAACCCCCCACCCAAACACAGACACAACCCCCCACCCAAACACAGACACAACCCCCCACCCAAACACAGACACAACCCCCCCACCCAAACACAGACACAACCCCACCCAGCCCAACTGAGAACCCTAATACAGGTTCTGTATAGACAGTGATACAGGTTCTGTAAGGACAGAGATACAGGTTCTGTAAAGACAGTGATATAGGTTCTGTATAGACAGTGATACAGGTTCTGTAAAGACAACAGTGATACAGGTTCTGTAAAGACAACAGTGATACAGGTTCTGTAAAGACAGTGATACAGGTTCTGTAAAGACAGTGATACAGGTTCTGTAAAGACAGTGATACAGGTTCTGTATAGACAGTGATACAGGTTCTGTAAAGACAGTGATACAGGTTCTGTAAAGACAGTGATACAGGTTCTGTAAAGACAGTGATACAGGTTCTGTAAAGTAAAGACGACAGTGAAACAGGTTCTGTAAAGACAGTGATACAGGTTCTGTAAAGACAGTGAAACAGGTTCTGTAAAGACAGTGATACAGGTTCTGTAAAGACAGTGATACAGGTTCTGTAACTGAGAAATGTGATACTGGTTCTAAAAGTGAGAGCCGTGATGTACAGTACCAGTCAAAAGTTTGGACACCTATTCATTCAAGGTTTTTTCTTTCTTTTTACTATTTTCTACATTGTAGAATAATAGTGAAGACATCAACACTATGAAATAACACATATGGAATCATGTTGTAACCAAAAAAAGTGTTAAATATATCAAAATATATTTTATATTTGAGATTCTTCAAAGTAGCCACCCTTTGCCTTGATGACAGCTTTGCACACTCTTGGCATTTTCTTAACCAGCTTCATGAAGTATTCACCTGGAATATATTTCAAATAACAGGTGTGCCTTGTTAAAAGTTAATTTGTGGAATTTCTTTCCTTAATGCATTTGAGCCCATCAGCTATGTTGTGACAAGGTATGGTTGGTATACAGAAGATAGCCCTATTTGGTATTAGACCAAGTCCATATTATGGCAAGAAGAGCTCAAATAAGCAAAGAGAAATGACAGTTCATCATTACTTCAAGACATGAAGGTCAGTCAATCCGGAAAATTTCAAGAACTTTGTGCAGACGCACAAAGTGCAGTCGCAAAAACCATCAAGTGCTATGATGAAACTGGCTCTCATGAGGACCGCCACAGGAAAGGAAGACCCAGAGTTACCTCTGCTGCAAGAGGACAAGGCCATTAGAGTTAACAGCCTCAGAAATCGGCAATTAACTGCACCTCAGATTGCAGGACAAATAAATGCGTTGTGTTGAGGTGTGAGGCAACATAACCAGCTAACCCTTCGAGGATCAGTCTCAGCTTTCAACAGGTTTCAGAGTGTAGTAATAATCACTATTGTAATGTGGTATTGATTTCCCTGGTTCTGGATTCCTCCACTTTTCTGTCCGTGGCCTGTGGTCTGTATCAAACGTTGGAACCCGTTCAAGGAACAGAACCCAAACCGAAAGTGATCTATACTGTTCCGGAAATTATTTTAAAAACATGGGAACTGGTTAATAACTGCATTTTTTTCCAGTCCCACAAAAATGGCAACAAAGCGCCTCTGCAAGCCCTCACTCATAAAGTTATTCCATCGTCTGCCAGCTGGAAATCTTTGACAGTGGGGGTGTAGGTTACTTGCCCCCCTCCCCTCTGAAGCATAGGTTACCTACAGATGACGTTACAAGCGCAATTAAGGCAGTTAACCCACTGTTCCCAGGCCGTCATTGAAAATAAGAATTTGTTCTTAACTGACTTGCCTGGTTAAATAAAGGTTAAAAAAAATTCAGAAATTAGAGAGCGATGTTTAATTAGAGAAGAATGGATTTACTTTTTCAATGCAAGTCAAGGACTGAGTGGACAAAACATTAAGGACACCTGCTCTTTCCATGACATAGAATGACCAGCTGAAAGCTATGATGCTTTATTGATGCCACTTGTTAAATCCACTTCAAAACAGTGTAGATGAAGGGGAGGATACAGGCTAAAGAAGGATTTTTAAGCCTTGAGACATGGATCGTGTGTCTGTGTCATTCAGAGGGTGAATGGGCAAGACAAAATATAAACGTGCCTTTGAGCGGGGTATGGTAGTAGGTGCCAGGCACAACGGTTTGTGTCAAGAACTGCAACTCTGCTGGGTTTTTCATGCTCAACAGTTTCCTGCGTATATCGAGAATGGTCCACCACCCAAAGGATATCCAGCCAACTTGACACAACTGTGGAAAACAGCATCCCTGGGGAACCCTTTCGACACCTTGTAGAATCCATGCCCCTATGAATTGAGGCTGTTCTGGGGGCGAAAGGGGTTGCAACTCAATATTAGGGAACTTTCCTTAATGTTTTATGCACTCAGTGTATATTTTCACATTGGACTTAACCACAAAAAGGTGAGGTGTTTTGAATTTTAGTGTTGCTCTGCACAGCTTGTTAGCTAGCTGGCTTACGTTTACTCTGGTCCAACGTTAAACCAACTCAGAAGTTCAAAGACATTCAAAGTTCCTCCATAGAAGCTCCATAGAGTTCCTCCATAAAGTTCCTCCATAGAAGCCACTAGGTATAATTCTGTGGGACTAATTCAGATAATGTATGTCATGACAAGATGCCTTGCGCTTAAAGGAAAGCTTGCTCACCCTCAAAATGTCAGTTGCATCTCTAGCCCTATCATGTGACTGGTAGCATAGTGTGTGTCTGTGTTTGTCTTTCAGTATGACTAAACCGTGCTGTTGCGGCAAAATACAATTTGCTCTTCATGACTTTCCTTTACAGATTAAATCACTTGCCCACTCCACAGCAAGCTGCTCTATCCGCACTGATTGGTAAAGTCATTTAATGTCGAGCTAAATGTTTAAAAATATATATATTTCAGTGGTTTAAAAAGGAACCGAAAGGAACAATATAAACATGTTCTTGATTTGGTTCTAACCAGTTGAGAACTTTGTCCCAAAAAAAAGAATGGTTCTGTTCAGAATGAAACGATTGGAAAATAGTTTTGGTTTCAACCCCTGGTCTGTACACACAATCAGGCAGGAATAAGCTCTGTTCAGTTCACACGTGTTCATCAGACCAGGGTGTAATCGGTTCAACATCCCCCTGATGACCCTCGAGTTGGGCCACACACACAAACACACATCAGAGGAGGCTGGTGGGAGGAGCTATAGGAGGACAGGCTATTGGTAATAACTGGAAAGAATAGGTATAAAATACATAGGTATCAAACATATGGAAAGCACGTTTGACTCCATTCCATTTCAGCCATTACAATGAGCCCGTCCACCTCTGACTGACACACACACTCTCTATCTCTCCTATGAATCTTTCCATGGAAGGAGTTTTCCCCTAGAATGATGAGGTGTGAAGTGAGCTGTCCCACTCAGCTCTTGTTGTGACTTGTTTTCCAGAGGTGGCTGCTTCATTTGCCAAGGGAGTTCACTTCAACACGTTCGGTGGTAATCCTGTGGCATGTGCCATCGCCTCATCTGTTCTGGATGTAAGCAGAAACACACCCAACTAAACCAGGGTTTCTCAACATCCAGTCCTCCAGTAGCCCCAACAGCACACATTTGGATTGTAGGCCTGGACAAAAACACAAATGATTCAACTCAAGAGGACTTGATGATTAGTTGAATCAGGGGTGCTTGTCCAAGGCTACAATAACAATGTGTACTGTTGGTGGTACTGGAGGACCAGGGTTGGTGGTACTGGAGGACCAGGGTTGGGGGTACTGGAGGACCAGGGTTGGGGGTACTGGAGGACCAGGGTTGGGGGTACTGGAGGACCAGGGTTGGGGGTACTGGAGGACCAGGGTTGGGGGTACTGGAGGAACAGGGTTGGGGGTACTCGAGGACCAGGGTTGGTGGTGCTGGAAGACCAGGGTTGGTGGTACTGGAGGGCCAGGGTTGGGGGTACTGGAGGGCCAGGGTTGGGGGTACTGGAGGACCAGGGTTGGGGGTACTGGAGGGCCAGGGTTGGTGGTACTGGAGGACCAGGGTTGGGGATACTGGAGAACCAGGGTTGGTGGTACTGGAGGACTGGATATTGAGAAACACTGAACTAAACTACCATCTATGATCTGAGCTACTGTTTATAAATCATTTTCTTCTGCTTTTCAATTTACTTTATGCCACATGCTTATTATTAGAATGTGCCCTAAATTGTTTTCTATATTTTAAGAGTATATTAGAGTACCATTAAAAGTAGATTTCAGCTTTAGAATTTGCATGTCACAGAAGTACACATAATTTAAAAAAAAATCATGGCATTGCTAATGCACCATGTTCCTTCATGTTGCACACCATAGAAATATGACTATAATTGCACTTCCATGTTGCAAGCCACCATTATTCTTGCACCATTACTCCATGTGTTAATGTTGCTAAATGTTCCACCATTATTCTTGCACCATTACTCCAAGTGTTAATGTTGCTAAATGTTCCACCATTATTCTTGCACCATTACTCCATGTGTTAATGTTGCTAAATGTTCCACCATTATTCTTGCACCATTACTCCAAGTGTTAATGTTGCTAAATGTTCCACCATTATTCTTGCACCATTAACTCCATGTGTTAATGTTCCACCATAGAAATAGAGTTGCTTACTATAATTGTATTTCACCACCAGACCATGGAGGAGGACGGCACACAGCAGATCGCCCACAACGTGGGGACTTATCTGCTGACAGAGCTGGCCAAGATGAGGGACAAGTATGAGATCATTGGGGATGTCCGAGGGAAGGGACTGCAGATTGGAGTGGAGATGGTGAAAGATAAGGTGAGAGGTCATAGTCCACACTATGGTGAAAGATAAGGTGAGAGGTCATAGTCCACACTATGGTGAAGGATAAGGTGAGAGGTCCTAGTCCACACTATGGTGAAAGATAAGGTGAGAGGTCATAGTCCACACTATGGTGAAAGATAAGGTGAGAGGTCATAGTCCACACTATGGTGAAAGATAAGGTGAGAGGTCATAGTCCACACTATGGTGAAAGATAAGGTGAGAGGTCATAGTCCACACTATGGTGAAAGATAAGGTGAGAGGTCCTAGTCCACACTATGGTGAAAGATAAGGTGAGAGGTCATAGTCCACACTATGGTGAAAGATAAGGTGAGAGGTCATAGTCCACACTATGGTGAAAGATAAGGTGAGAGGTCATAGTCCACACTATGGTGAAAGATAAGGTGAGAGGTCATAGTCCACACTATGGTGAAAGATAAGGTGAGAGGTCCTAGTCCACACTATGGTGAAAGATAAGGTGAGAGGTCATAGTCCACCCTATGGTGAAAGATAAGGTGAGAGGTCATAGTCCACACTATGGTGAAAGATAAGGTGAGAGGTCATAGTCCACACTATGGTGAAAGATAAGGTGAGAGGTCCTAGTCCACACTATGGTGAAAGATAAGGTGAGAGGTCATAGTCCACCCTATGGTGAAAGATAAGGTGAGAGGTCATAGTCCACACTATGGTGAAAGATAAGGTGAGAGGTCATAGTCCACACTATGGTGAAAGATAAGGTGAGAGGTCATAGTCCACACTATGGTGAAAGATAAGGTGAGAGGTCATTGTCCACACTATGGTGAAAGATAAGGTGAGAGGTCCTAGTTCACACTATGGTGAAAGATAAGGTGAGAGGTCCTAGTCCACACTATGGTGAAAGATAAGGTGAGAGGTCATAGTCCACCCTATGGTGAAAGATAAGGTGAGAGGTCATAGTCCACACTATGGTGAAAGATAAGGTGAGAGGTCCTAGTCCACACTATGGTGAAAAATCAGGTGCATTGTACAGTAAGAGCAATGCAAATGAACATTTTAATGAACCTGCAAATTAATATTTTAATTCATGAGTTAATGGCTAATTGGGGAGACCTAATCGCTTTTTGTTTACATAATATTATGCTCTTTATTCTCAGATGGATTAATAATTTGTCTTAATTAGATTAGTGAAATTATTAGCACAATTGGTTAAATGATTATTCTCTTGTTTTATACTATCTATACTGTAGTCTATATATATATATATATATATATACAATATCTATACAACATCCTGTTTAACCAAGAACTATCACTCATATAGCGTGCGAATTGAACGAGTTTCTGTGCCCTCCCACATGGTCATGGTCATGGTTCAGTTCAGATCAAGTTACTTATTAATCACGAGTAGAGAGTTCTGCATAACGACAGAGCAGGCCTGAACATAACCACTGTCCTAACCCTCCAACCCACCCAGTCTCCCTCACTCTCTCTTGCTCTGTCCTCTATCTCTCCCTCCCTCTCAGGCGAGTCGCAAACCTCTCCCACCAGCAGCCATGAGCGAGATTTTCGAAGACACCAAAGACATGGGTGTTCTGATTGGGAAGGGGGGAGTGTATGGACAGGTAAGGGAGTATATGGACAGGTAAGGGAGTATATGGACAGGTAATGGAATGGGGGAGTGTATGGACAGGTAATGGAAAGGAGGAGTATATGGACAGGTAATGGAGTATATGGACAGGTAATGGAAAGGAGGAGTATATGGACAGGTAATGGAATGGAGGAGTATATGGACAGGTAATGGAATGGAGGAGTATATGGACAGGTAATGGAAAGGAGGAGTATATGGACAGGTAATGGAAGGGAGGAGTATATGGACAGGTAATGGAATGGATGAGTATTTGGACAGGTAATGGAAGGGAGGAGTATATGGACAGGTAATGGAAGGGAGGAGTATATGGACAGGTAATGGAAAGGAGGAGTATATGGACAGGTAATGGAAAGGAGGAGTATATGGACAGGTAATGGAAAGGAGGAGTATATGGACAGGTAATGGAAGGGAGGAGTATATGGACAGGTAATGGAAAGGAGGAGTATATAGACAGGTAATGGAAAGGAGGAGTATATGGACAGGTAAGGGTGTATATAGACAGGTAATGGAAAGGAGGAGTATATAGACAGGTAATGGAAAGGAGGAGTATATGGACAGGTAATGGAAAGGAGGAGTATATGGACAGGTAAGGGTGTATATAGACAGGTAATGGAAAGGAGGAGTATATAGACAGGTAATGGAAAGGAGGAGTATATGGACAGGTAATGGAAAGGAGGAGTATATGGACAGGTAATGGAAAGGAGGAGTATATGGACAGGTAATGGAAAGGAGGAGTATATGGACAGGTAATGGATGGACAGGTAATGGAAGGAGGAGTATATGGACAGGTAATGGAAAGGAGGAGTATATGGACAGGTAATGGAAAGGAGGAGTATATGGACAGGTAATGGAAAGGAGGAGTATATGGACAGGTAATGGAAAGGAGGAGTATATGGACAGGTAATGGAAAGGAGGAGTATATGGACAGGTAATGGAAAGGAGGAGTATATGGACAGGTAATGGAAGGGAGGAGTATATGGACAGGTAATGGAAAGGAGTATATAGACAGGTAATAGTGTATGGACAGGTAATGGAAGGGAGGAGTATATGGACAGGTAATGGAATGGATGAGTATTTGGACAGGTAATGGAAGGAGGAGTATATGGACAGGTAATGGAAGGGAGGTAATGGACAGGTAATGGAAAGGAGGAGTATATGGACAGGTAATGGAAAGGAGGAGTATATGGACAGGTAATGGAAAGGAGGAGTATATGGACAGGTAATGGAAAGGAGGAGTATATGGACAGGTAATGGAAGGGAGGAGGAGTATGGACATGGAATGGAGGATATGGACAGGTAATGGAATGGAGGAGTGTATGGAAGGTAATGGAAAGGAGGTATATGGACAGGTAATGTATATGGACAGGTAATGGAAAGGAGGAGTATATGGACAGGTAATGGAATGGAGGAGTATATGTAATGGAAATGGTATATGGAAGGAGGAAGGTATATGGACAGGTAATGGAAAGGAGGAGTATATGGACAGGTAATAATGGAAGGTAATGGAAGGAGTATATGGACAGGTATGGACAGGTAATGGAAAGGAGGAGTATATGGACAGGTAATGGAAAGGAGGAGTATATGGACAGGTAATGGAAAGGAGGAGTATATGGACAGGTAATGGAAAGGAGGAGTATATATGGACAGGTAATGGAAAGGAGGAGTATATGGACAGGTAATGGAAAGGAGGAGTATATAGACAGGTAATGGAAAGGAGGAGTATATAGACAGGTAATGGAAAGGGAGGAGTAATGGAAAGGAGGAGTATATGGACAGGTAATGTATATAGACAGGTAATGGAAAAGGGAGGAGTATATAGACAGGTAATGGAAAGGAGGAGTATATGGACAGGTAATGGAAAGGAGGAGTATATGGACAGGTAATGGAAAGGAGGAGTATATGGACAGGTAATGGATGGAAGGTAATGGAAGGGAGGAGTATATGGACAGGTAATGGAAGGGAGGAGTATATGGACAGGTAATGGAAGGGAGGAGTATATGGACAGGTAATGGAAGGGAGGAGTATATGGACAGGTAATGGAAAGGAGGAGTATATGGACAGGTAATGGAAAGGAGGAGTATATGGACAGGTAATGGAAGGAGGAGTATATGGACAGGTAATATGGACAGGTAATGGAAGGGAGGAGTATATGGACAGGTAATGGAAAGGAGGAGTATATAGACAGGTAATGGAAAGGAGGAGTATATGGACAGGTAAGGGTGTATATAGACAGGTAATGGAAAGGAGGAGTATATAGACAGGTAATGGAAAGGAGGAGTATATGGACAGGTAATGGAAAGGAGGAGTATATAGACAGGTAATGGAAAGGAGGAGTATATGGACAGGTAAGGGTGTATATAGACAGGTAATGGAAAGGAGGAGTATATGGACAGGTAAGGGAGTTATATGGACAGGTACACTCAAATTCCCCGTCTGTCCTGTCAGTCAGGATCTGCCTGCTAGTAAGCCTTAGCTTTGTGGTCTGTCGTGAACCTACATGGCTCCAAAGCAATGTAACAAACCAAGTATCAGATCAGTCCCTTCAGGTTAAAGTTAATAAGTCCTGGGAATGTAGGGCGGGAGGACAAAAGGGCGCTTTGCTGTTTTCGGCTTTTGTCGTAGTATGCTATTTTCTGTTCATTTGCATATTCGGTTTGGGTAAAGAATGCACAGATCACTTTGACAGCTTGAGGATTTGAGGTGCCACTTGTTTTAGGAAATACTTCCGAACCCACAGAGGTTAGTTATCTATGAACATACTGTTAATAGCTTTTTCCCACTCACACCCGCTCTCTCTCTGACCCACAGACGTTCCGGATCAAGCCCCCTATGTGTATCACCAGGGACGATGCAGACTTCTTCTTGGCTGTGTTTAACCAGGCTCTACACAACTACATGGAAGATCATCATTAGGCCTGGTTTTCACCTGGTCACTTCTTTCAGATAGATCAAAGGAGGAGTACAGATTTTAGGCAATGGAGAAAAAGACAGGCACTTCAATCCCCATTCATGCATGTGCAAATGAAAGACGCTAGAGTACCCTCATCTCTCCCACACGACATCAACGCTCAAGAGCCCTACGTACAACATGCACGAAGATGGCGTTTGAGGTAGCCTGGACCCAGCACCAACAGATCTGGGACCAGGCTAGCGTTGGGGTGTCAGTCCACTGGAGATGAGCCTTAACCAGATTTAGATATGACACCATGCTTTGTGTTGTTCAAATTGACAACATGTAGACACTGGCTGGAATGCCGTTTTAACCAATCAGCATTCAGGATTAGACTCACCCGTTGTATAATGTTCAAATTGACTACATGTAGACACTGGCTGGAATGCAGTTTTAACCAATCAGCATTCAGGATTAGACTCACCTGTTGTATAATGTTCAAAATGACTACATGTAACTTTTTAGGCACACAAATGAGTTGATTGTAATCATATGTAGTAAACCTGGAGGGAAAAAGTGTTTATGTGAAGATTTACTGACACCTGTTTGTCTCTGTACTGGAACTCATTTTGTTGTAGGTTTAAAATGTGTATATAAAAATTTAAAAAAAGTTATTGATTAGTCTTAACTGTGAATATATTCACTTTTAACCTCACACCTGCCCACATACTGCCAGTGAGAGGGCCATGGACAAACTTTGGGTCAAAATCTGAAATAAAGCCGACCAGTATTGTACTCGTCAGTCTATTCCATTACCTTTTGAGTGCATGTAAAGTCCAATAGATCTTGAGACTTTGGGTAGACGAGTTACTTGCTTAGGTATAGATGAAATACATTGAGTAGGATGGTACAATTCATATGCGCTGGCTCTTTTCTCATCTTCTATTGCCCACTCACCTTCCCCTTTATTATAGTCTCTTTGAATTGTAATTATAAGTAGATTGAGAAACCCTTCATAAATAGATTTGAAGTGAGCCATAAACACAAACCATTTATTCATCAGACATGGCGGCAAATTCAATGAAAAGTGAAGTTATATGCACATCCTTAAACTTAGGCTCCGGGCTAATTAAGAACAAGGCCCACACACTAAAGCTCCCGATACACCACTTTGACTGTTTCTATCCAAAACATGTCTTCATCACAGAAGGTAAATAACCCGACAAAGATCCGTTGTCAATAAAGCGTTGAATTGAGAGCTTTAACAGTGTGAGGACCTGGTTCTTTACAGGCAAATTCAAGGAAACGTGTCAGTGTTTATGCAGTATCTTTTTTTATATAAGAAAGTGGAAGCTGTGGAGTGGAGTCAGATTGTTATTTGAATAAATATAGAGTTGAGTGAGCAGCAGCATCACAATATCCGTTCAAAACAGGAATAACATCCAGTTGCTTTAGGTCTCTGACCAAAACGTCAAAGGATCAGTCGACACAAAATGGACGTCGACACAAAATGGACGTCGACACAACGCTGAATTCTGCAGCATGTACTTCTGAGCAGGTACAGTGGCAGCACCTCTAACATGGTCATATTGGAAGGGTGGAGTAGATATCAGTTGGACTTGGCTCACTTCTTTACATTATCTCTAGGGGGCAAACCTGAGACAGACCTCCAGACAGGCCAGACAAAAACATCCTCTACAACTCCTTTGTCCAGTCTAGCCCAGAGGTCTCAGATCTGTTTGTGCTGCAAAGCCAACCGCTATGGTCATTTGGCATGACAACGACCATAAGAGTTTGCTACGCAGGATCACCAGGCAACGTCCAGTCCTCCATGACTGGACATATGGATTGTTTTCTAACATGCAAAAACCTAAAAACAGCAATCAGACAGTCTTCAACTCCTTTTCAGACAATCTTTAACATTAAAAAACAAACAAATCCAGGCCTTCAATACCATGAGTGGCCTCCTATAATATATAGTAAGACAGTAGTCCATCTCTACAGCCCAGTGGCTGGTGTTAGTCTTTGGCCCCTCTTGTATCCCCCATCATCTATTCTTCCTCTTCTCCTTCTTGCTCTTGACCGTGGCGGGTGCACTGCCACCGTGTGACACGGCTGTAGCGTGTCCTGTTGTCTTCAGGTGGTCAAACAGTTTGTTCCTGGTAGAGAACTCATAGTGACAGGTCACACAGCGCAGGTTCAGCTCCTTCGGGGAGTTAAAAGACAGTGGAATGGTTCATTAATGAACTCATAACCAGGTAACAACAAAAACACCTGTGAATACTTTTAGAAACGGGCAATTTTAACTCAAGTCGATGAGAAATGCATTTAAGCAGCCTTAAACAGGGTAATGAAATCCTTGTATTACATTTCAATTAAGGGCACCAAGTTCTAGTTAGTATAAACCCCTCCTGGATTGATTAATCAATTAAGGACCGGTAGCTGTGGCTGGTACAAACCTCTGCTCCTCCTTTCTCCACTCCTCCCTGTGGTTGGACATTCTTTTTGCTGTCCTTTCCTCCATTCTTCTTCCCCTTAGTCTTTCCAGAGCTGATAAAGATGTGTTTTAAGTTACAAGTCAGAATGCATGAACATACCTGTATAGTAGCTAATGATTATATCAGCACTGCTCTAGCATGGTCCCAAGTCGGTTTTGCCGTCTTGCCAACTCAGGACAGCACAAACTGATCGAGGACCAGGCTAGTGATGCATTGTTTTATCCTAAATACTGTCAATTCCATCCTGTCAGTAGTTTTAATAGAAGATGGTGGCAGGTCAGGTCACCTCTTTGGTTCTGTGGCTGTGAGGTCTTCCTCCTGCTGTCCGTCTTCTGTTGGGTCCTCAGAGGGTTTGTCCGCAGCTGCCTGCTGGGGCTCTGAGGCAGGCTGGGGGTCCTCTGCCTCACCGCTGGTCTGTGTTGATAGAGGGCTCTCTGGGCTATTGTCTGTGGGGGTGGAGGTGGGCTCTGGGGCCACATCCTTCCCTACTACCTCCTCTGTGGGGCTCCGCCCATTTAGCTGTTGTCTCTTTTTCTTCTTCTGCTTTTTAGACAGCCTGGACGTTAAAATGACGTTATTCACCTACCACTGTTTACACAGTGTTCAAAACATTAACAACACCTGCTCTTTCCATGACAGACTGACCAGGTGAAAGCCATGATCCCTTATTGATGTCACTTGTTAAACCCACTTCTAAAATCAGTGTAGATGAAGGGGAGGAGACAGGTTAAGCTAACATATGGAATTGTTTTAAGATGGTCATACCCAAGGAGACAGGTTAAGCTAACATATGGAATTGTTTTAAGATGGTCATACCCAAGGATCCTTTAGCCATTTTACAACCCTTAAAAAAAAGGAATAGCAGGAAACATTGAATTTGGCCTTACTGATATTAGCTCATAGAAACTCATTGAATTAGAGCTTCATACAGGGATAAAAAGATTAGAAAGGAAGGATGTTCTGAAGTATCTGTTTTATATCCGAGAAATAAGAAAGATCAGGAAACTTATTTTAGACACTAAACTATCTCCATATATACTTCCATTCATTTTTAACTGGTGCCCGGCTAGTTTCAGACTAATCTCGAAGGGCATTTTGCTCTAGGACGCCCACATGAACGTGTTCGTGAGACACTCCCCTTTCCATAGAGGGGTCATATTAGCATGTAGGCCAAAGTGTTGGGGCGATACAGACAGAAGTAGGCAGATGGGCTGTCCCGACTTCAGACGGGGCCTGTGAAGATCATAGAGCAGAACACCGTGTTCGTGAGAGTCATCTTTCCATAGTTTGTGCGACAAATCGTTCAGACACTACAGACGTTTTCTTGAGAAGACAGATTTTCGGGGGGGGGGGCTCATGGTCTGACAAACACAGCTCCACCCTAGATGCCGGGGGGCTCATGGTCTGATAAACACCGCCCCACCCTAGATGCCGGGGGGCTCATGGTCTGATAAACACCGCCCCACCCTAGATGCCGGAGGGCTCATGGTCTGATAAACACCGCTCCACCCTAGATGCCGGAGGGCTCATGGTCTGATAAACACCGCTCCACCCTAGATACCGGGGGGCTCATGGTCTGATAAACACCGCTCCACCCTAGATGCCGGGGGGCTCATGGTCTGATAAACACCGCTCCACCCTAGATGCCGGGGGGCTCGTGGTCTGATAAACACCGCTCCACCCTAGATGCCGGGGGGCTCGTGGTCTGATAAACACCGCTCCACCCTAGATGCCGGAGGGCTCATGGTCTGATAAACACCGCTCCACCCTAGATACCGGGGGGCTCATGGTCTGATAAACACCGCTCCACCCTAGATGCCGGGGGCTCATGGTCTGATAAACACCGCTCCACCCTAGATGCCGGGGGGCTCGTGGTCTGATAAACACCGCTCCACCCTAGATGCCGGGGGGCTCGTGGTCTGATAAACACCGCTCCACCCTAGATGCCGGGGGGCTCATGGTCTGATAAACACCGCTCCACCCTAGATGCCGGGGGGCTCATGGTCTGATAAACACCGCTCCACCCTAGATGCCGGGGGGCTCATGGTCTGATAAACACCGCTCCACCCTAGATGCCGGGGGGCTCATGGTCTGATAAACACCGCTCCACCCTAGATGCCGGGGGGCTCATGGTCTGATAAACACAGCTCCACCCTAGATGCCGGGGGGCTCATGGTCTGATAAATACAGCTCCACCCTAGATGCCGGGGGGCTCATGGTCTGAAACACCGCTTCACCCTAGATGCCGAAAGGCAACATCAGCATTTGAGACGCAGACCAAATATCTATCTTAAAAATCCCCTTCAATATGTGTCAGTTTTTGACTGTTATTTAGATTGACTCATGTTCCTAATGTTTTGTACACTATTTTATAAAAGGCAAATTGTCCAATGACAACAGTAACATCCAAGTAGTTTCTCATATTTTGGATGGAGAAAAATATATCTTTGAACTTACTTTTGTCTTGGTGCTTCTTCTAGTTCTTCATCCTCCTCTTCCCCATCCTCATCCTTCAGACCGAGGGTCTCATCCTCTTCTTCCAGTTGTTGCCGTAGTAATACCACCATCTCTCTATGTTTCTTTGATTTCTCATGATTCTTCATTCTGTGCAAAAAAAATAACACGTGATGAACTGAACTGGGTTGTGTTCATTCTGCACCAAAAGGAAGAAAACTGACTGGGAATACCTGGATTTGACCAGTAAGAAATGTTCATTTCGTTTTCCAATGCAGACTGCTTTGCAACCTTTTCCATTGTGTGCCCTAATGAACACGGCCTCACTACTTACGCTTTGTCTGATTTGAAGGATTTGTCACATGCAGGGCAGTACAGGTCATCATAATAGTCATCCAGGAGTTCCTCGGTCTCATCTTTCTGTTCATCTGTGGAGAACAGATGTGTTACATGGAGACTGTTGTCGTGTATGAGAAGAACAACCAACGCATAAACCAATGTAAAACGCTTTCAGATCTGGTGGTAAATGAACGCACCCACAGTTAAATGTGACATGGCAAACTGCTAGAAATGCAATCCATTCTTGTCATTACTACTCATGCAGAAGTTACAGTCGATTAAGATATGCCTGCTACTGTATGAAGAAATATCTAGCCCTTCTCAGAGTGAGTTGGTGTTTTCACAGTCTGAGACCGGAGTTACTATGCGAGAGGTCTGCTCTGTACTGACCCCCTCTTCCCTGGTCCTCCTCCTCGCTCTCTGACACGTCTCCAAACTCCTTTCCGTACTGAGCCTCCATCTGCTGCAGCTCCTTCTCCATCTCAGACATGGCTACCCAGCTCTGCTCCTTGTAATCCTCCGCCAGTCTAGGAGAGGAGACAGAGGTCTGACATCTAGACGGCGGCCTGACATCTAGACAGAGGTCTGACATCTAGACAGAGACATCGGCCTGACATCTAGACAGTGACATCGGCCTGGCATCTAGACAGTGACATCGGCCTGGCATCTAGACAGTGACCGCGGCCTGACATCTAGACAGTGACCGCGGCCTGACATCTAGACAGTGACATCGGCCTGGCATCTAGACAGCGACATCGGCCTGGCATCTAGACAGCGACATCGGCCTGGCATCTAGACAGTGACAGAGGCCTGGCATCTAGACAGCGACATCGGCCTGGCATCTAGACAGAGGCCTGGCATCTAGACAGAGGCCTGGCATCTAGACAGCGACATCGGCCTGGCATCTAGACAGTGACATCGGCCTGGCATCTAGACTGTGACATCGGCCTGGCATCTAGACAGCGACATCGGCCTGGCATCTAGACAGTGACATCGGCCTGGCATCTAGACAGCGACATCGGCCTGGCATCTAGACTGTGACATCGGCCTGGCATCTAGACAGAGGTCTGACATCTAGACAGTGACATCGGCCTGGCATCTAGACAGAGGTCTGACATCTAGACAGTGACATCGGCCTGGCATCTAGACAGTGACATCGGCCTGACATCTAGACAGCGACATCGGCCTGGCATCTAGACAGCGACATCGGTCTGGCATCTAGACAGCGACATCGGCCTGGCATCTAGAAAGTGACATCGGCCTGGCATCTAGAAAGCGACATCGGCCTGACATCTAGACAGCGACATCGGCCTGACATCTAGACTGTGACAGCGGCCTGACATCTAGACAGTGACAGAGGCCTGGCATCTAGACAGTGACATCGGCCTGACATCTAGACAGCGACATCGGCCTGACATCTAGACTGCGACAGAGGCCTGACATCTAGACTGCGACAGAGGCCTGACATCTAGACAGTGACAGAGGCCTGACATCTAGACAGTGACAGAGGCCTGACATCTAGACAGTGACAGAGGCCTGACATCTAGACAGCGACAGAGGCCTGACATCTAGACAGCGACAGAGGCCTGACATCTAGACAGCGACAGAGGCCTGACATCTAGACAGTGACAGAGGCCTGACATCTAGACAGTGACAGAGGCCTGACATCTAGACTGCGACATCGGCCTGACATCTAGACAGTGACAGAGGCCTGACATCTAGACAGCGACATCGGCCTGACATCTAGACAGCGACATCGGCCTGACATCTAGACAGCGACAGAGGCCTGGCATCTAGACAGTGACAGAGGCCTGACATCTAGACAGTGACAGCGGCCTGACATCTAGACAGCGACATCGGCCTGACATCTAGACTGCGACAGCGGCCTGACATCTAGACTGCGACAGCGGCCTGGCATCAAGACTGCGACAGCGGCCTGACATCTAGACAGCGACATCGGCCTGGCATCTAGACAGTGACATCGGCCTGGCATCTAGACAGCGACATCGGCCTGGCATCTAGACAGAGGCCTGGCATCTAGACAGAGGCCTGGCATCTAGACAGCGACATCGGCCTGGCATCTAGACAGCGACATCGGCCTGGCATCTAGACTGTGACATCGGCCTGGCATCTAGACAGCGACATCGGCCTGGCATCTAGACAGTGACATCGGCCTGGCATCTAGACAGCGACATCGGCCTGGCATCTAGACTGTGACATCAGCCTGGCATCTAGACAGAGGTCTGACATCTAGACAGTGACATCGGCCTGACATCTAGACAGCGACATCGGCCTGGCATCTAGACAGCGACATCGGTCTGACATCTAGACAGCGACATCGGCCTGGCATCTAGACAGTGACATCGGCCTGACATCTAGACAGCGACATCGGCCTGACATCTAGACAGTGACAGAGGCCTGACATCTAGACAGTGACAGAGGCCTGACATCTAGACAGTGACAGAGGCCTGACATCTAGACAGTGACAGAGGCCTGACATCTAGACAGCGACAGAGGCCTGACATCTAGACAGCGACAGAGGCCTGACATCTAGACAGTGACAGAGGCCTGACATCTAGACAGTGACAGAGGCCTGACATCTAGACAGTGACAGAGGCCTGACATCTAGACAGTGACAGAGGCCTGACATCTAGACAGTGACAGAGGCCTGACATCTAGACAGTGACAGAGGCCTGACATCTAGACTGCGACATCGGCCTGACATCTAGACAGTGACATCAGCCTGGCATCAAGACTGCGACAGCGGTCTGACATCTAGACAGAGGTCTGACATCTAGACAGCGACATCGGCCTGACATCTAGACAGCGACATCGGCCTGGCATCTAGACAGTGACAGAGGCCTGACATCTAGACAGTGACAGCGGCCTGACATCTAGACAGCGACATCGGCCTGACATCAAGACTGCGACAGCGGCCTGACATCTAGACTGCGACAGCGGCCTGGCATCAAGACTGCGACAGCGGCCTGACATCTAGACTGAGGTCTGACATCTAGACAGCGACATCGGCCTGGCATCAAGACTGCGACAGCGGCCTGACATCTAGACAGCGACATCGGCCTGACATCTAGACAGCGACATCGGCCTGACATCTAGACAGCGACATCGGCCTGGCATCTAGACAGCGACATCGGCCTGGCATCTAGACAGTGACATCGGCCTGGCATCAAGACTGCGACAGCGGTCTGACATCTAGACAGAGGCCTGACATCTAGACAGTGACCGCGGCCTGGCATCTAGACAGCGACCTGACATCTAGACCGCGGCCTGACATCTAGACAGCGACATCGGCCTGGCATCTAGACAGCGACATCCGCCTGGCATCTAGACAGCGACATCGGCCTGACATCTAGACAGCGACATCGGCCTGGCATCTAGACAGCGACATCGGCCTGACATCTAGACAGTGACATCGGCCTGGCATCTAGACAGCGACATCGGCCTGACATCTAGACAGAGGCCTGACATCTAGACAGTGACCGCGGCCTGGCATCTAGACAGCGACATCGGCCTGACATCTAGACAGAGGCCTGACATCTAGACAGTGACCGCGGCCTGGCATCTAGACAGCGACATCGGCCTGGCATCTAGACAGCGACATCGGCCTGACATCTAGACAGTGACATCGGCCTGGCATCTAGACAGAGGCCTGGCATCTAGACAGCGACATCGGCCTGGCATCTAGACAGCGACATCGGCCTGACATCTAGACAGTGACATCGGCCTGGCATCTAGACAGAGGCCTGGCATCTAGACAGCGACACCGGCCTGGCATCTAGACAGCGACATCGGCCTGGCATCTACACAGCGACATCGGCCTGGCATCTAGACAGTGACATCGGCCTGGCATCAAGACTGCGACAGCGGTCTGACATCTAGACAGAGGCCTGACATCTAGACAGACATCGGCCTGGCATCTAGACAGTGACATCTAGACCGCGGCCTGACATCTAGACAGCCATCGGCCTGGCATCTAGACAGCGACATCCGCCTGACATCTAGACAGCGACATCGGCCTGACATCTAGACAGCGACATCGGCCTGGCATCTAGACAGCGACATCCGCCTGACATCTAGACAGTGACATCGGCCTGGCATCTAGACAGCGACATCGGCCTGGCATCTAGACAGCTGACATCTCAGTGGCCTGGCATCTAGACAGCGACATCGGCCTGACATCTAGACAGAGGCCTGACATCTAGACATCGGCCTGGCATCTAGACAGCGACATCGGCCTGACATCTAGACAGACATCGGCCTGGCATCTGACATCTAGACAGTGACATCGGCCTGGCATCTAGACAGCGACATCGGCCTGACATCTAGACAGAGGCCTGACATCTAGACAGTGACCGCGGCCTGGCATCTAGACAGCGACATCGGCCTGGCATCTAGACAGCGACATCGGCCTGACATCTAGACAGTGACATCGGCCTGGCATCTAGACAGAGGCCTGGCATCTAGACAGCGACATCGGCCTGGCATCTAGACAGCGACATCGGCCTGGCATCTAGACAGCGACATCGGCCTGGCATCTAGACAGCGACATCGGCCTGGCATCTAGACAGCGACATCGGCCTGGCATCTAGACAGCGACATCGGCCTGGCATCTAGACAGCGACATCGGCCTGGCATCTATAGACAGCGACATCGGCCTGACATCTAGACAGTGACATCGGCCTGGCATCTAGACAGCCTGACATCGGCCTGGCATCTAGACAGCGACATCGGCCTGGCATCTAGACAGCGACATCGGCCTGGCATCTAGACAGCGACATCGGCCTGGCATCTAGACAGCCTGACATCTAGATCGGCCTGGCATCTAGACAGTGACATCGGCCTGGCATCTAGACAGCGACATCGGCCTGGCATCTAGACAGTGACATCGGCCTGGCATCTAGACAGTGACATCGGCCTGGCATCTAGACAGCGACATCGGCCTGGCATCTAGACAGCGACAGCGGCCTGACATCTAGACAGCGACATCGGCCTGGCATCTAGACAGCGACATCGGCCTGGCATCTAGACAGTGACATCGGCCTGGCATCTAGACAGCGACATCGGCCTGGCATCTAGACAGCGACATCGGCCTGGCATCTAGACAGTGACATCGGCCTGGCATCTAGACAGATCGGCCTGGCATCAGTGACATCGGCCTGGCATCTAGACAGCGACATCGGCCTGGCATCTAGACAGCGACATCGGCCTGGCATCTAGACAGTGACATCGGCCTGACATCTAGACAGTGACAGAGGCCTGACATCTAGACAGCGACATCGGCCTGGCATCTAGACAGTGACAGGCCTGCATCTAGACAGTGACATCGGCCTGGCATCTAGACAGTGACATCGGCCTGGCATCTAGACAGTGACATCGGCCTGGCATCTAGACAGTGACATCGGCCTGGCATCTAGACAGTGACATCGGCCTGGCATCTAGACAGAGCGATCATCGGCCTGGCATCTAGACAGCGACATCGGCCTGGCATCTAGACAGCGACATCGGCCTGGCATCTAGACAGTGACATCGGCCTGGCATCTAGACAGCGACATCGGCCTGGCATCTAGACAGTGACATCGGCCTGGCATCTAGACAGTGACATCGGCCTGGCATCTAGACAGTGACATCGGCCTGGCATCTAGACAGTGACATCGGCCTGGCATCTAGACAGACATCGGCCTGGCATCTAGACAGCGACATCGGCCTGGCATCTAGACAGCGACATCGGCCTGGCATCTAGACAGCGACATCGGCCTGGCATCTAGACAGCGACATCGGCCTGGCATCTAGACAGCGACATCGGCCTGACATCTAGACAGTGACATCGGCCTGGCATCAAGACTGCGACAGCGGCCTGACATCTAGACCGCGGCCTGACATCTAGACAGCGAAATCGGCCTGGCATCTAGACAGCGACATCGGCCTGGCATCTAGACAGCGACATCGGCCTGGCATCTAGACATCGGCCTGGCATCTACACAGCGACATCGGCCTGGCATCTAGACAGCGACATCGGCCTGACATCTAGACAGCGACATCGGCCTGGCATCTAGACAGTGACATCGGCCTGGCATCTAGACAGTGACATCGGCCTGGCATCTAGACAGCGACATCGGCCTGGCATCTAGACAGACGACATAGACGGCCTGACATCTAGACAGCGACATCGGCCTGACATCAAGATTGCGACAGCGGCCTGACATCTAGACAGCGACATCGGCCTGACATCTAGACAGCGACATCGGCCTGGCATCTAGACAGCGACATCGGCCTGGCATCTAGACAGTGACATCGGCCTGGCATCTAGACAGTGACATCGGCCTGGCATCTAGACAGCGACATCGGCCTGACATCTAGACAGCGACATCGGCCTGGCATCTAGACAGCGACATCGGCCTGGCATCTAGACAGCGACATCGGCCTGGCATCTAGACAGCGACATCGGCCTGGCATCTAGACAGCGACATCGGCCTGACATCTAGACAGTGACAGAGGCCTGACATCTAGACAGTGACATCGGCCTGACATCTAGACAGTGACAGAGGCCTGGCATCTACACAGTGACAGAGGCCTGGCATCTAGACAGTGATATCGGCCTGACATCTAGACAGTGACAGAGGCCTGGCATCTAGACAGAGGCCTGGCATCTAGACAGCGACATCGGCCTGGCATCTAGACAGTGACAGAGGCCTGGCATCTAGACAGTGACATCGGCCTGACATCTAGACAGTGACAGAGGCCTGACATCTAGACAGCGACATCGGCCTGGCATCTAGACAGCGACATCGGCCTGGCATCTAGACAGCGACATCGGCCTGGCATCTAGACAGCGACATCGGCCTGGCATCTAGACAGCGACATCGGCCTGGCATCTAGACAGCGACATCGGCCTGGCATCTAGACAGAGGCCTGACATCTAGACAGTGACATCGGCCTGGCATCTAGACAGCGACATCGGCCTGGCATCTAGACAGCGACATCGGCCTGGCATCTAGACAGCGACATCGGCCTGGCATCTAGACAGCGACATCGGCCTGACATCTAGACAGCGACATCGGCCTGACATCTAGACAGCGACATCGGCCTGACATCTAGACAGCGACATCGGCCTGACATCTAGACAGCGACATCGGCCTGGCATCTAGACAGCGACATCGGCCTGGCATCTAGACAGCGACATCGGCCTGGCATCTAGACAGAGGCCTGGCATCTAGACAGCGACATCGGCCTGGCATCTAGACAGCGACATCGGCCTGACATCTAGACAGCGACATCGGCCTGGCATCTAGACAGTGACAGAGGCCTGACATCTAGACAGTGACAGCGGCCTGACATCTAGACAGCGACATCGGCCTGACATCAAGACTGCGACAGCGGCCTGACATCTAGACCTGGCATCTAGACAGCGGCCTGGCATCAAGACAGCGACATCGGCATCTAGACAGCGACAGCGGCCTGACATCTAGACAGCGACATCGGCCTGGCATCTAGACAGCGACATCGGCCTGGCATCTAGACAGTGACATCGGCCTGGCATCAAGACAGCGACAGCTGGCATCTCTGACATCGGCCTGGCATCAGAGACATCGGCCTGACATCTAGACAGTGACCGCGGCCTGGCATCTAGACAGACCTGACATCTAGACCGCGGCCTGACATCTAGACAGCGACATCGGCCTGGCATCTAGACAGCGACATCCGCCTGGCATCTAGACAGCGACATCGGCCTGACATCTAGACAGCGACATCGGCCTGGCATCTAGACAGCGACATCGGCCTGACATCTAGACAGTGACATCGGCCTGGCATCTAGACAGCGACATCGGCCTGACATCTAGACAGAGGCCTGACATCTAGACAGTGACCGCGGCCTGGCATCTAGACAGCGACATCGGCCTGACATCTAGACAGAGGCCTGACATCTAGACAGTGACCGCGGCCTGGCATCTAGACAGCGACATCGGCCTGGCATCTAGACAGCGACATCGGCCTGGCATCTAGACAGCGACATCGGCCTGGCATCTAGACAGCGACATCGGCCTGACATCTAGACAGTGACATCGGCCTGGCATCTAGACAGCGACATCGGCCTGCGACATCGGCCTGGCATCTAGACAGCGACATCGGCCTGGCATCTAGACAGCGACATCGGCCTGGCATCTAGACAGCGACATCGGCCTGGCATCTAGACAGTGACATCGGCCTGGCATCTAGACAGCGACATCGGCCTGGCATCTAGACAGCGACATCGGCCTGGCATCTAGACAGCGACATCGGCCTGGCATCTAGACAGCGACATCGGCCTGGCATCTAGACAGCGACATCGGCCTGGCATCTAGACAGCGACATCGGCCTGGCATCTAGACAGCGACATCGGCCTGGCATCTAGACAGCGACATCGGCCTGGCATCTATAGACAGCGACATCGGCCTGACATCTAGACAGTGACATCGGCCTGGCATCAAGACTGCGACAGCGGCCTGACATCTAGACCGCGGCCTGACATCTAGACAGCGAAATCGGCCTGGCATCTAGACAGCGACATCGGCCTGGCATCTAGACAGCGACATCGGCCTGGCATCTAGACAGTGACAGAGGCCTGGCATCTACACAGCGACATCGGCCTGGCATCTAGACAGCGACATCGGCCTGACATCTAGACAGCGACATCGGCCTGGCATCTAGACAGTGACATCGGCCTGGCATCTAGACAGTGACATCGGCCTGGCATCTCTAGATCAGCAGTGACATCGGCCTGGCATCTAGACAGCGACATCGGCCGGCCTGACATCAAGACAGCGACATCGGCCTGGCATCTAGACAGCGACATCGGCCTGACATCTAGACAGCGACATCGGCCTGGCATCTAGACAGCGACATCGGCCTGACATCTAGACAGCGACATCGGCCTGACATCTAGACAGCGACATCGGCCTGGCATCTAGACAGTGACATCGGCCTGGCATCTAGACAGTGACATCGGCCTGGCATCTAGACAGCGACATCGGCCTGGCATCTAGACAGCGACATCGGCCTGGCATCTAGACAGCGACATCGGCCTGGCATCTAGACAGCGACATCGGCCTGGCATCTAGACAGCGACATCGGCCTGGCATCTAGACAGCGACATCGGCCTGGCATCTAGACAGATCGGCCTGGCATCTAGACAGCGGCCTGACATCTAGACAGTGACAGAGGCCTGACATCTAGACAGTGACATCGGCCTGACATCTAGACAGTGACAGAGGCCTGGCATCTACACAGTGACAGAGGCCTGGCATCTAGACAGTGATATCGGCCTGACATCTAGACAGTGACAGAGGCCTGGCATCTAGACAGAGGCCTGGCATCTAGACAGCGACATCGGCCTGGCATCTAGACAGTGACAGAGGCCTGGCATCTAGACAGTGACATCGGCCTGACATCTAGACAGTGACAGAGGCCTGACATCTAGACAGCGACATCGGCCTGGCATCTAGACAGCGACATCGGCCTGGCATCTAGACAGCGACATCGGCCTGGCATCTAGACAGCGACATCGGCCTGGCATCTAGACAGCGACATCGGCCTGGCATCTAGACAGCGACAGTGACATCGGCCTGGCATCTAGACAGATCGGCCTGGCATCTAGACAGTGACATCGGCCTGGCATCTAGACAGCGACATCGGCCTGGCATCTAGACAGCGACATCGGCCTGACATCTAGACAGCGACATCGGCCTGACATCTAGACAGCGACTGACATCGGCCTGCCTGCATCTAGACAGCGACATCGGCCTGGCATCTAGACAGCGACATCGGCCTGGCATCTAGACAGCGACATCGGCCTGGCATCTGGCATCTAGACAGCGACATCGGCCTGGCATCTAGACAGCGACATCGGCCTGGCATCTAGACAGCGACATCGGCCTGGCATCTAGACAGCGACATCGGCCTGGCATCTAGACAGCGACATCGGCCTGGCATCTAGACAGCGACATCGGCCTGGCATCTAGACAGCGACATCGGCCTGGCATCTAGACAGCGACATCGGCCTGACATCTAGACAGTGACAGAGGCCTGGCATCTAGACAGTGACATCGGCCTGGCATCTAGACAGCGACATCGGCCTGGCATCTAGACAGCGACATCGGCCTGGCATCTAGACAGCGACATCGGCCTGGCATCTAGACAGCGACATCGGCCTGGCATCTAGACAGCGACATCGGCCTGGCATCTAGACAGTGACATCGGCCTGACATCTAGACAGTGACAGAGGCCTGGCATCTAGACAGTGACATCGGCCTGGCATCTAGACAGTGACATCGGCCTGACATCTAGACAGTGACATCGGCCTGGCATCTAGACAGAGGCCTGGCATCTAGACAGCGACATCGGCCTGGCATCTAGACAGTGACATCGGCCTGGCATCTAGACAGTGACATCGGCCTGACATCTAGACAGTGACATCGGCCTGGCATCTAGACAGTGACATCGGCCTGACATCTAGACAGCCTGACATCTAGACAGTCGGCCTGGCATCTAGACAGCGACATCGGCCTGACATCTAGACAGTGACATCGGCCTGGCATCAAGACTGCGACAGCGGCCTGACATCTAGACCGCGGCCTGACATCTAGACAGCGAAATCGGCCTGGCATCTAGACAGCGACATCGGCCTGGCATCTAGACAGCGACATCGGCCTGGCATCTAGACAGTGACATCGGCCTGGCATCTAGACAGTGACATCGGCCTGGCATCTAGACAGCGACATCGGCCTGGCATCTAGACAGCGACATCGGCCTGGCATCTAGACAGCGACATCGGCCTGGCATCTAGACAGCGACATCGGCCTGGCATCTAGACAGCGACATCGGCCTGGCATCTAGACAGTGACATCGGCCTGGCATCTAGACAGTGACATCGGCCTGGCATCTACACAGTGACAGAGGCCTGGCATCTAGACAGTGACATCGGCCTGGCATCAAGACAGTGACAGAGGCCTGGCATCTAGACAGAGGCCTGGACATCTGGCATCTAGACAGCGACATCGGCCTGGCATCTAGACAGCGACATCGGCCACAGCCTGGCATCTAGACAGCCGACATCGGCCTGGCATCTAGACAGCGACATCGGCCTGACATCTAGACAGTGACAGAGGCCTGACATCTAGACAGTGACATCGGCCTGGCATCTAGACAGTGACATCGGCCTGGCATCTAGACAGTGACATCGGCCTGGCATCTAGACAGTGACATCGGCCTGACATCAGACAGTGACAGCGGCCTGGCATCTAGACAGAGGCCTGGCATCTAGACAGCGACATCGGCCTGGCATCTAGACAGTGACAGAGGCCTGGCATCTAGACAGTGACATCGGCCTGACATCTAGACAGTGACAGAGGCCTGGCATCTAGACAGTGACATCGGCCTGGCATCTAGACAGCGACATCGGCCTGGCATCTAGACAGCGACATCGGCCTGGCATCTAGACAGCGACATCGGCCTGGCATCTAGACAGCGACATCGGCCTGGCATCTAGACAGCGACATCGGCCTGGCATCTAGACAGAGGCCTGCCTGGCATCTAGACAGTGACATCGGCCTGGCATCTAGACAGCGACATCGGCCTGGCATCTAGACAGTGACATCGGCCTGACATCTAGACAGTGACAGAGGCCTGACATCTAGACAGTGACAGAGGCCTGGCATCTAGACAGTGACATCGGCCTGGCATCTAGACAGTGACATCGGCCTGGCATCTAGACAGCGACATCGGCCTGGCATCTAGACAGCGACATCGGCCTGGCATCTAGACAGTGACATCGGCCTGGCATCTAGACAGTGACATCGGCCTGACATCTAGACAGCGACATCGGCCTGGCATCTAGACAGCGACATCGGCCTGGCATCTAGACAGCGACATCGGCCTGGCATCTAGACAGCGACATCGGCCTGGCATCTAGACAGCGACATCGGCCTGGCATCTAGACTAGACAGCCTGGCAGAGGCCTGGCATCTAGACAGTGACATCGGCCTGGCATCTAGACAGCGACATCGGCCTGGCATCTAGACAGCGACATCGGCCTGGCATCTAGACAGTGACATCGGCCTGGCATCTAGACAGTGACATCGGCCTGGCATCTAGACAGTGACATCGGCCTGGCATCTAGACAGTGACATCGGCCTGACATCTAGACAGTGACATCGGCCTGGCATCTAGACAGTGACATCGGCCTGGCATCTAGACAGTGACATCGGCCTGGCATCTAGACAGTGACATCGGCCTGGCATCTAGACAGCGACATCGGCCTGGCATCTAGACAGCGACATCGGCCTGGCATCTAGACAGCGACATCGGCCTGGCATCTAGACAGCGACATCGGCCTGTCATCTAGACAGCGACATCGGCCTGACATCTAGACAGTGACAGAGGCCTGGCATCTAGACAGTGACATCGGCCTGGCATCTAGACAGCGACATCGGCCTGGCATCTAGACAGCGACATCGGCCTGGCATCTAGACAGCGACATCGGCCTGGCATCTAGACAGCGACATCGGCCTGGCATCTAGACAGCGACATCGGCCTGGCATCTAGAAGCGACATCGGCCTGGCATCTAGACAGCGACATCGGCCTGGCATCTAGACAGCGACATCGGCCTGGCATCTAGACAGCGACATCGGCCTGGCATCTAGACAGCGACATCGGCCTGGCATCTAGACAGCGACATCGGCCTGGCATCTAGACAGCGACATCGGCCTGGCATCTAGACAGCGACATCGGCCTGGCATCTAGACAGTGACATCGGCCTGACATCTAGACAGTGACAGAGGCCTGGCATCTACACAGTGACAGAGGCCTGGCATCTAGACAGTGATATCGGCCTGACATCTAGACAGTGACAGTGGCCTGGCATCTAGACAGAGGCCTGGCATCTAGACAGCGACATCGGCCTGGCATCTAGACAGTGACAGAGGCCTGGCATCTAGACAGTGACATCGGCCTGGCATCTAGACAGTGACATCGGCCTGACATCTAGACAGCCTGACATCAGAGGCCTGGCATCTAGACAGTGACATCGGCCTGGCATCTAGACAGCGACATCGGCCTGGCATCTAGACAGCGACATCGGCCTGGCATCTAGACAGCGACATCGGCCTGGCATCTAGACAGCGACATCGGCCTGGCATCTAGACAGCGACATCGGCCTGGCATCTAGACAGCGACATCGGCCTGGCATCTAGACAGCGACATCGGCCTGGCATCTAGACAGTGACAGAGGCCTGGCATCTAGACAGTGACAGAGGCCTTGCATCTAGACAGTGATATCGGCCTGACATCTAGACAGTGACAGAGGCCTGGCATCTAGACAGAGGCCTGGCATCTAGACAGCGACATCGGCCTGGCATCTAGACAGTGACAGAGGCCTGGCATCTAGACAGTGACATCGGCCTGACATCTAGACAGTGACAGAGGCCTGACATCTAGACAGCGACATCGGCCTGGCATCTAGACAGCGACATCGGCCTGGCATCTAGACAGCGACATCGGCCTGGCATCTAGACAGCGACATCGGCCTGGCATCTAGACAGCGACATCGGCCTGGCATCTAGACAGCGACATCGGCCTGGCATCTAGACAGAGGCCTGACATCTAGACAGTGACATCGGCCTGGCATCTAGACAGCGACATCGGCCTGGCATCTAGACAGTGACATCGGCCTGACATCTAGACAGTGACAGAGGCCTGACATCTAGACAGTGACATCGGCCTGGCATCTAGACAGTGACATCGGCCTGGCATCTAGACAGTGACATCGGCCTGGCATCTAGACAGCGACATCGGCCTGGCATCTAGACAGCGACATCGGCCTGGCATCTAGACAGCGACATCGGCCTGGCATCTAGACAGCGACATCGGCCTGGCATCTAGACAGCGACATCGGCCTGGCATCTAGACAGCGACATCGGCCTGGCATCTAGACAGCGACATCGGCCTGGCATCTAGACAGCGACATCGGCCTGGCATCTAGACAGCGACATCGGCCTGGCATCTAGACAGCGACATCGGCCTGACATCTAGACAGCGACATCGGCCTGGCATCTAGACAGCGACATCGGCCTGGCATCTAGACAGCGACATCGGCCTGGCATCTAGACAGCGACATCGGCCTGGCATCTAGACAGCGACATCGGCCTGGCATCTAGACAGTGACATCGGCCTGACATCTAGACAGTGACAGAGGCCTGGCATCTACACAGTGACAGAGGCCTGGCATCTAGACAGTGATATCGGCCTGACATCTAGACAGTGACAGAGGCCTGGCATCTAGACAGAGGCCTGGCATCTAGACAGCGACATCGGCCTGGCATCTAGACAGTGACAGAGGCCTGGCATCTAGACAGTGACAGAGGCCTGGCATCTAGACAGTGACATCGGCCTGACATCTAGACAGTGACAGAGGCCTGACATCTAGACAGTGACATCGGCCTGGCATCTAGACAGTGACATCGGCCTGGCATCTAGACAGCGACATCGGCCTGGCATCTAGACAGTGACATCGGCCTGGCATCTAGACAGCGACATCGGCCTGGCATCTAGACAGCGACATCGGCCTGGCATCTAGACAGCGACATCGGCCTGGCATCTAGACAGCGACATCGGCCTGGCATCTAGACAGCGACATCGGCCTGGCATCTAGACAGCGACATCGGCCTGGCATCTAGACAGCGACATCGGCCTGGCATCTAGACAGCGACATCGGCCTGGCATCAAGACAGAGGCCTGGCATCTAGACAGCGACATCGGCCTGGCATCTAGACAGCGACATCGGCCTGGCATCTAGACAGCGACATCGGCCTGGCATCTAGACAGCGACATCGGCCTGGCATCTAGACAGCGACATCGGCCTGGCATCTAGACAGTGACATCGGCCTGGCATCTAGACAGCGACATCGGCCTGGCATCAAGACAGAGGCCTGGCATCTAGACAGACAGGCCTGGCATCTAGACAGCGACATCGGCCTGGCATCTAGACAGCGACATCGGCCTGGCATCTAGACAGCGACATCGGCCTGGCATCTAGACAGCGACATCGGCCTGGCATCTAGACAGCGACATCGGCCTGGCATCTAGACAGCGACATCGGCCTGGCATCTAGACAGCGACATCGGCCTGGCATCTAGACAGCGACATCGGCCTGGCATCTAGACAGGCCGGCCTGGCATCTAGACAGCGACATCGGCCTGGCATCTAGACAGCGACATCGGCCTGGCATCTAGACAGCGACATCGGCCTGGCATCTAGACAGCGACATCGGCCTGGCATCAAGACAGGCCTGGCATCTAGACAGCGACGGCCTGGCATCTAGACAGCGACATCGGCCTGGCATCTAGACAGCGACATCGGCCTGGCATCTAGACAGCGACATCGGCCTGGCATCTAGACAGCGACATCGGCCTGGCATCTAGACAGCGACATCGGCCTGGCATCTAGACAGCGACATCGGCCTGGCATCTAGACAGCGACATCGGCCTGGCATCTAGACAGAGGCCTGGCATCTAGACAGCGACATCGGCCTGGCATCTAGACAGCGACATCGGCCTGGCATCTAGACAGCGACATCGGCCTGGCATCTAGACAGCGACATCGGCCTGGCATCTAGACAGCGACATCGGCCTGGCATCTAGACAGCGACATCGGCCTGGCATCTAGACAGCGACATCGGCCTGGCATCTAGACAGCGACATCGGCCTGGCATCTAGACAGTGACATCGGCCTGACATCTAGACAGTGACAGAGGCCTGGCATCTACACAGTGACAGAGGCCTGGCATCTAGACAGTGATATCGGCCTGACATCTAGACAGTGACAGAGGCCTGGCATCTAGACAGAGGCCTGGCATCTAGACAGCGACATCGGCCTGGCATCTAGACAGTGACAGAGGCCTGGCATCTAGACAGTGACAGAGGCCTGGCATCTAGACAGTGACAGAGGCCTGGCATCTAGACAGTGACATCGGCCTGGCATCTAGACAGCGACATCGGCCTGGCATCTAGACAGCGACATCGGCCTGGCATCTAGACAGCGACATCGGCCTGGCATCTAGACAGCGACATCGGCCTGGCATCTAGACAGCGACATCGGCCTGGCATCTAGACAGCGACATCGGCCTGGCATCTAGACAGCGACATCGGCCTGGCATCTAGACAGCGACATCGGCCTGGCATCTAGACAGCGACATCGGCCTGGCATCTAGACAGCGACATCGGCCTGGCATCAAGACAGAGGCCTGGCATCTAGACAGCGACATCGGCCTGGCATCTAGACAGCGACATCGGCCTGGCATCTAGACAGCGACATCGGCCTGGCATCTAGACAGCGACATCGGCCTGGCATCTAGACAGCGACATCGGCCTGGCATCTAGACAGCGACATCGGCCTGGCATCTAGACAGCGACATCGGCCTGGCATCTAGACAGCGACATCGGCCTGGCATCTAGACAGCGACATCGGCCTGGCATCAAGACAGAGGCCTGGCATCTAGACAGCGACATCGGCCTGGCATCTAGACAGCGACATCGGCCTGGCATCTAGACAGCGACATCGGCCTGGCATCTAGACAGCGACATCGGCCTGGCATCTAGACAGTGACATCGGCCTGGCATCTAGACAGTGACATCGGCCTGACATCTAGACAGTGACATCGGCCTGGCATCTAGACAGTGACATCGGCCTGGCATCTAGACAGTGACATCGGCCTGGCATCTAGACAGTGACATCGGCCTGACATCTAGACAGTGACAGAGGCCTGGCATCTAGACAGTGACATCGGCCTGGCATCTAGACAGAGGCCTGGCATCTAGACAGCGACATCGGCCTGGCATCTAGACAGTGACAGAGGCCTGGCATCTAGACAGTGACATCGGCCTGGCATCTAGACAGTGACATCGGCCTGACATCTAGACAGTGACAGAGGCCTGGCATCTAGACAGCGACATCGGCCTGGCATCTAGACAGCGACATCGGCCTGGCATCTAGACAGAGGCCTGACATCTAGACAGAGGCCTGACATCTAGACAGAGGCCTGACATCTAGACAGCGACCTGGCATCTAGACAGTGACAGAGGCCTGACATCTAGACCGCGGCCTGACATCTAGACAGTGACATCGGCCTGGCATCTAGACAGCGACATCGGCCTGGCATCTAGACAGCGACAGAGGCCTGGCATCTAGACAGTGACAGAGGCCTGGCATCTAGACAGCGACATCGGCCTGGCATCTAGACAGCGACATCGGCCTGGCATCTAGACAGCGACATCGGCCTGGCATCTAGACAGCGACATCGGCCTGACATCTAGACAGTGACAGAGGCCTGGCATCTAGACAGTGACAGAGGCCTGGCATCTAGACAGTGACATCGGCCTGGCATCTAGACAGTGACATCGGCCTGACATCTACACAGTGACAGAGGCCTGGCATCTAGACAGTGACATCGGCCTGACATCTAGACAGTGACAGAGGCCTGGCATCTAGACAGAGGCCTGGCATCTAGACAGCGACATCGGCCTGGCATCTAGACAGTGACAGAGGCCTGGCATCTAGACAGTGACAGAGGCCTGGCATCTAGACAGCGACATCGGCCTGACATCTAGACAGTGACAGAGGCCTGACATCTAGACAGTGACATCGGCCTGGCATCTAGACAGTGACATCGGCCTGGCATCTAGACAGCGACATCGGCCTGGCATCTAGACAGCGACATCGGCCTGGCATCTAGACAGCGACATCGGCCTGGCATCTAGACAGCGACATCGGCCTGGCATCTAGACAGCGACATCGGCCTGGCATCTAGACAGCGACATCGGCCTGGCATCTAGACAGCGACATCGGCCTGGCATCTAGACAGCGACATCGGCCTGACATCTAGACAGTGACAGAGGCCTGGCATCTAGACAGTGACAGAGGCCTGGCATCTAGACAGTGACATCGGCCTGACATCTAGACAGTGACAGAGGCCTGGCATCTAGACAGAGGCCTGGCATCTAGACAGCGACATCGGCCTGGCATCTAGACAGTGACAGAGGCCTGGCATCTAGACAGTGACATCGGCCTGACATCTAGACAGTGACAGAGGCCTGGCATCTAGACAGTGACAGAGGCCTGGCATCTAGACAGCGACATCGGCCTGGCATCTAGACAGCGACATCGGCCTGGCATCTAGACAGCGACATCGGCCTGGCATCTAGACAGCGACATCGGCCTGGCATCTAGACAGCGACATCGGCCTGGCATCTAGACAGCGACATCGGCCTGGCATCTAGACACGGCCTGGCATCAAGACAGAGGCCTGGCATCTAGACAGCGACATCGGCCTGGCATCTAGACAGCGACATCGGCCTGGCATCTAGACAGCGACATCGGCCTGGCATCTAGACAGCGACATCGGCCTGGCATCTAGACAGCGACATCGGCCTGGCATCTAGACAGCGACATCGGCCTGGCATCTAGACAGCGACATCGGCCTGGCATCTAGACAGTGACATCGGCCTGGCATCTAGACAGTGACATCGGCCTGACATCTAGACAGTGACATCGGCCTGGCATCTAGACAGTGACATCGGCCTGGCATCTAGACAGTGACATCGGCCTGGCATCTAGACAGTGACATCGGCCTGACATCTAGACAGTGACAGAGGCCTGGCATCTAGACAGTGACATCGGCCTGGCATCTAGACAGAGGCCTGGCATCTAGACAGCGACATCGGCCTGGCATCTAGACAGTGACATCGGCCTGGCATCTAGACAGTGACATCAGCCTGACATCTAGACAGTGACAGAGGCCTGGCATCTAGACAGCGACATCGGCCTGGCATCTAGACAGCGACATCGGCCTGGCATCTAGACAGAGGCCTGACATCTAGACAGAGGCCTGACATCTAGACAGCGACAGCGGCCTGGCATCTAGACAGTGACAGAGGCCTGACATCTAGACCGCGGCCTGACATCTAGACAGTGACATCGGCCTGGCATCTAGACAGCGACATCGGCCTGGCATCTAGACAGCGACAGAGGCCTGGCATCTAGACAGCGACATCGGCCTGGCATCTAGACAGCGACATCGGCCTGGCATCTAGACAGCGACATCGGCCTGGCATCTAGACAGCGACATCGGCCTGGCATCTAGACAGTGACATCGGCCTGACATCTAGACAGTGACAGAGGCCTGGCATCTAGACAGTGACAGAGGCCTGGCATCTAGACAGTGACAGAGGCCTGGCATCTAGACAGTGACATCGGCCTGACATCTAGACAGTGACAGAGGCCTGGCATCTAGACAGTGACATCGGCCTGGCATCTAGACAGTGACAGAGGCCTGGCATCTAGACAGTGACATCGGCCTGACATCTAGACAGTGACAGAGGCCTGGCATCTAGACAGCGACATCGGCCTGGCATCTAGACAGCGACATCGGCCTGGCATCTAGACAGCGACATCGGCCTGGCATCTAGACAGCGACATCGGCCTGGCATCTAGACAGAGGCCTGACATCTAGACAGAGGCCTGACATCTAGACCGCGGCCTGACATCTAGACAGTGACATCGGCCTGGCATCTAGACAGTGAGAGGCCTGACATCTAGACAGTGACATCGGCCTGGCATCTAGACAGCGACATCGGCCTGGCATCTAGACAGTGACAGAGGCCTGGCATCTAGACAGTGACATCGGCCTGACATCTAGACAGTGACAGAGGCCTGACATCTAGACAGTGACAGAGGCCTGGCATCTAGACAGTGACATCGGCCTGGCATCTAGACAGCGACATCGGCCTGGCATCTAGACAGAGGCCTGGCATCTAGACAGTGACATCGGCCTGGCATCTAGACAGCGACATCGGCCTGGCATCTAGACAGTGACATCGGCCTGACATCTAGACTGCGACAGCGGCCTGGCATCTAGACAGCGACATCGGCCTGGCATCTAGACAGCGACATCGGCCTGGCATCTAGACCGCGGCCTGACATCTAGACAGTGACAGCGGCCTGACATCTAGACCGCGGCCTGACATCTAGACAGTGACATCGGCCTGGCATCTAGACAGAGACATCGGCCTGGCATCTAGACAGCGACATCGGCCTGGCATCTAGACAGTGACATCGGCCTGGCATCTAGACAGTGACAGAGGCCTGACATCTAGACAGAGGCCTGACATCTAGACAGTGACATCGGCCTGGCATCTAGACTGCGACATCGGCCTGGCATCTAGACTGCGACATCGGCCTGGCATCTAGACTGCGACATCGGCCTGGCATCTAGACAGCGACATCGGCCTGGCATCTAGACAGCGACATCGGCCTGGCATCTAGACAGCGACATCGGCCTGGCATCAAGACAGAGGCCTGGCATCTAGACAGTGACATCGGCCTGGCATCTAGACAGCGACATCGGCCTGGCATCTAGACAGCGACATCGGCCTGGCATCTAGACTGCGACATCGGCCTGGCATCTAGACAGTGACAGCGGCCTGGCATCTAGACAGTGACATCGGCCTGACATCTAGACAGTGACAGAGGCCTGGCATCTAGACAGTGACATCGGCCTGGCATCTAGACAGAGGCCTGGCATCTAGACAGCGACATCGGCCTGGCATCTAGACAGTGACATCGGCCTGGCATCTAGACAGTGACATCGGCCTGACATCTAGACAGTGACAGAGGCCTGGCATCTAGACAGCGACATCGGCCTGGCATCTAGACAGCGACATCGGCCTGGCATCTAGACAGAGGCCTGACATCTAGACAGAGGCCTGACATCTAGACAGCGACAGCGGCCTGGCATCTAGACAGTGACAGAGGCCTGACATCTAGACCGCGGCCTGACATCTAGACAGTGACATCGGCCTGGCATCTAGACAGCGACATCGGCCTGGCATCTAGACAGCGACAGAGGCCTGGCATCTAGACAGCGACATCGGCCTGGCATCTAGACAGCGACATCGGCCTGGCATCTAGACAGCGACATCGGCCTGGCATCTAGACAGCGACATCGGCCTGGCATCTAGACAGTGACATCGGCCTGACATCTAGACAGTGACAGAGGCCTGGCATCTAGACAGTGACATCGGCCTGGCATCTAGACAGTGACAGAGGCCTGGCATCTAGACAGTGACATCGGCCTGACATCTAGACAGTGACAGAGGCCTGGCATCTAGACAGTGACATCGGCCTGGCATCTAGACAGTGACAGAGGCCTGGCATCTAGACAGTGACATCGGCCTGACATCTAGACAGTGACAGAGGCCTGGCATCTAGACAGCGACATCGGCCTGACATCTAGACAGCGACAGCGGCCTGGCATCTAGACAGTGACAGAGGCCTGACATCTAGACCGCGGCCTGACATCTAGACAGTGACATCGGCCTGGCATCAAGACAGAGGCCTGGCATCTAGACAGTGACATCGGCCTGGCATCTAGACAGCGACATCGGCCTGGCATCTAGACAGCGACATCGGCCTGGCATCTAGACAGCGACATCGGCCTGGCATCTAGACAGCGACATCGGCCTGGCATCTAGACAGAGGCCTGGCATCTAGACAGCGACATCGGCCTGGCATCTAGACAGCGACATCGGCCTGGCATCTAGACTGCGACATCGGCCTGGCATCTAGACAGCGACAGCGGCCTGGCATCTAGACAGCGACAGCGGCCTGGCATCTAGACAGCGACATCGGCCTGACATCTAGACAGTGACATCGGCCTGGCATCTAGACAGTGACATCGGCCTGACATCTAGACAGTGACATCGGCCTGGCATCTAGACAGTGACATCGGCCTGGCATCTAGACAGTGACATCGGCCTGACATCAAGACAGCGACATCGGCCTGGCATCTAGACAGCGACATCGGCCTGACATCTAGACAGTGACATCGGCCTGGCATCTAGACAGTGACATCGGCCTGGCATCTAGACAGTGACATCGGCCTGACATCAAGACAGCGACATCGGCCTGGCATCTAGACAGATGTCAGCATCTAGACAGTGACATCGGCCTGGCATCTAGACAGTGACATCGGCCTGGCATCTAGACAGTGACATCGGCCTGGCATCTAGACAGTGACATCGGCCTGGCATCTAGACAGCGACATCGGCCTGGCATCTAGACAGCGACATCGGCCTGGCATCTAGACAGAGGCCTGACATCTAGACCGCGGCCTAACATCTAGACCGCGGCCTGACATCTAGACAGTGACATCGGCCTGGCATCTAGACAGTGACATCGGCCTGGCATCTAGACAGTGACATCGGCCTGGCATCTAGACAGTGACATCGGCCTGACATCTAGACAGCGACATCGGCCTGGCATCTAGACAGCGACATCGGCCTGGCATCTAGACAGCGACATCGGCCTGGCATCTAGACAGAGGCCTGACATCTAGACAGAGGCCTGACATCTAGACAGTGACATCGGCCTGGCATCTAGACAGCGACAGCGGCCTGGCATCTAGACAGCGACAGAGGCCTGGCATCTAGACAGTGACATCGGCCTGGCATCTAGACAGTGACAGAGGCCTGACATCTAGACAGTGACAGAGGCCTGGCATCTAGACAGTGACATCGGCCTGGCATCTAGACAGCGACATCGGCCTGGCATCTAGACAGCGACATCGGCCTGGCATCTAGACAGTGACATCGGCCTGGCATCTAGACAGCGACATCGGCCTGGCATCTAGACAGCGACATCGGCCTGGCATCTAGACAGCGACATCGGCCTGGCATATAGACCGCGGCCTGACATCTAGACAGTGACAGCGGCCTGACATCTAGACCACGGCCTGACATCTAGACAGTGACATCGGCCTGGCATCTAGACAGAGACATCGGCCAGGCATCTAGACAGCGACATCGGCCTGACATCTAGACAGTGACAGAGGCCTGGCATCTAGACAGTGACATCGGCCTGGCATCTAGACAGTGACAGAGGCCTGACATCTAGACAGAGGCCTGACATCTAGACAGTGACATCGGCCTGGCATCTAGACAGTGACATCGGCCTGGCATCTAGACAGCGACATCGGCCTGGCATCTAGACCGCGGCCTGACATCTAGACAGTGACATCGGCCTGGCATCTAGACAGTGACATCGGCCTGGCATCTAGACAGTGACATCGGCCTGGCATCTAGACAGCGACATCGGCCTGGCATCTAGACAGCGACATCGGCCTGGCATCTAGACAGATCGGCCTGGCATCTAGACAGAGGCCTGACATCTAGACAGAGGCCTGACATCTAGACAGTGACATCGGCCTGACATCTAGACAGTGACATCGGCCTGGCATCTAGACAGTGACATCGGCCTGGCATCTAGACAGTGACATCGGCCTGGCATCTAGACAGCGACATCGGCCTGGCATCTAGACAGTGACATCGGCCTGGCATCTAGACAGCGACATCGGCCTGGCATCTAGACAGAGGCCTGACATCTAGACAGAGGCCTGACATCTAGACCGCGGCCTGACATCTAGACAGTGACATCGGCCTGGCATCTAGACAGTGAGAGGCCTGACATCTAGACAGTGACATCGGCCTGGCATCTAGACAGCGACATCGGCCTGGCATCTAGACAGCGACATCGGCCTGGCATCTAGACAGAGGCCTGACATCTAGACAGAGGCCTGACATCTAGACAGTGACATCGGCCTGGCATCTAGACAGCGACAGCGGCCTGGCATCTAGACAGTGACAGAGGCCTGGCATCTAGACAGTGAAAACGGCCTGACATCTAGACAGTGACAGAGGCCTGACATCTAGACAGTGACAGAGGCCTGGCATCTAGACAGTGACATCGGCCTGGCATCTAGACAGCGACATCGGCCTGGCATCTAGACAGAGGCCTGGCATCTAGACAGTGACATCGGCCTGGCATCTAGACAGCGACATCGGCCTGGCATCTAGACAGTGACATCGGCCTGACATCTAGACTGCGACAGCGGCCTGGCATCTAGACAGCGACATCGGCCTGGCATCTAGACAGCGACATCGGCCTGGCATCTAGACCGCGGCCTGACATCTAGACAGTGACAGCGGCCTGACATCTAGACCGCGGCCTGACATCTAGACAGTGACATCGGCCTGGCATCTAGACAGTGACATCGGCCTGGCATCTAGACAGTGACAGAGGCCTGACATCTAGACAGAGGCCTGACATCTAGACAGTGACATCGGCCTGGCATCTAGACTGCGACATCGGCCTGGCATCTAGACTGCGACATCGGCCTGGCATCTAGACTGCGACATCGGCCTGGCATCTAGACTGCGACATCGGCCTGGCATCTAGACAGCGACATCGGCCTGGCATCTAGACAGCGACATCGGCCTGGCATCTAGACAGCGACATCGGCCTGGCATCAAGACAGAGGCCTGGCATCTAGACAGTGACATCGGCCTGGCATCTAGACAGCGACATCGGCCTGGCATCTAGACAGCGACATCGGCCTGGCATCTAGACTGCGACATCGGCCTGGCATCTAGACAGTGACAGCGGCCTGGCATCTAGACAGCGACATCGGCCTGGCATCTAGACAGTGACATCGGCCTGGCATCTAGACAGTGACATCGGCCTGACATCTAGACAGTGACATCGGCCTGGCATCTAGACAGTGACATCGGCCTGACATCAAGACAGCGACATCGGCCTGGCATCTAGACAGCGACATCGGCCTGGCATCTAGACAGTGACATCGGCCTGGCATCTAGACAGCGACCTGGCATCTAGACAGCGACATCGGCCTGACATCTAGACAGCGACAGCGGCCTGGCATCTAGACAGAGACATCGGCCTGGCATCTAGACAGCGACAGCGGCCTGGCATCTAGACTGCGACAGCGGCCTGGCATCTAGACCGCGGCCTGACATCTAGACAGTGACATCGGCCTGGCATCTAGACAGAGACATCGGCCTGGCATCTAGACTGCGACAGCGGCCTGGCATCTAGACAGCGACATCGGCCTGGCATCTAGACCGCGGCCTGACATCTAGACAGTGACAGCGGCCTGACATCTAGACCGCGGCCTGACATCTAGACAGTGACATCGGCCTGGCATCTAGACAGAGACATCGGCCTGGCATCTAGACAGAGACATCGGCCTGGCATCTAGACTGCGACAGCGGCCTGGCATCTAGACTGCGACAGCGGCCTGGCATCTAGACTGCGACAGCGGCCTGGCATCTAGACAGCGACATCGGCCTGGCATCTAGACAGCGACATCGGCCTGGCATCTAGACAGCGACATCGGCCTGGCATCTAGACAGCGACATCGGCCTGGCATCTAGACAGCGACATCGGCCTGGCATCTAGACAGCGACATCGGCCTGGCATCTAGGCAGAGGCCTGACATCTAGACCGCCTGGCATCTGACATCTAGACCGCGGCATCTAGACAGGCATCTAGATCTAGACAGTGACAGCGGCCTGGCATCTAGACTGCGACATCGGCCTGGCATCTAGACAGCGACATCGGCCTGGCATCTAGACAGCGACATCGGCCTGGCATCTAGACAGCGACATCGGCCTGGCATCTAGACAGCGACATCGGCCTGGCATCTAGACAGCGACATCGGCCTGGCATCTAGACAGCGACATCGGCCTGGCATCTAGACAGAGGCCTGACATCTAGACCGCGGCCTGACATCTAGACCGCGGCCTGGCATCTAGACTGCGACAGCGGCCTGGCATCTAGACTGCGACATCGGCCTGGCATCTAGACAGCGACATCGGCCTGGCATCTAGACAGTGACATCGGCCTGACATCTAGACTGTGACATCGGCCTGACATCTAGACAGCGACAACGGCCTGACATCTAGACAGCGACATCGGCCTGGCATCTAGACAGCGACATCGGCCTGGCATCTAGACAGCGACATCGGCCTGGCATCTAGACAGCGACATCGGCCTGGCATCTAGACAGCGACATCGGCCTGGCATCTAGACAGCGACATCGGCCTGGCATCTAGACAGCGACATCGGCCTGGCATCTAGACAGAGGCCTGACATCTAGACCGCGGCCTGACATCTAGACCGCGGCCTGACATCTAGACAGTGACATCGGCCTGGCATCTAGACAGCGACATCGGCCTGGCATCTAGACAGCGACATCGGCCTGGCATCTAGACAGAGGCCTGACATCTAGACAGAGGCCTGACATCTAGACCGCGGCCTGACATCTAGACAGTGACATCGGCCTGGCATCTAGACAGTGAGAGGCCTGACATCTAGACAGTGACATCGGCCTGGCATCTAGACAGCGACAGCGGCCTGGCATCTAGACAGCGACAGCGGCCTGGCATCTAGACAGCGACAGCGGCCTGGCATCTAGACAGTGACAGAGGCCTGGCATCTAGACAGTGACATCGGCCTGGCATCTAGACAGTGACAGAGGCCTGACATCTAGACAGTGACAGAGGCCTGGCATCTAGACAGTGACAGAGGCCTGGCATCTAGACAGCGACATCGGCCTGGCATGTAGACAGCGACATCGGCCTGGAATCTAGACAGAGGCCTGGCATCTAGACAGAGGCATCGGCCTGGCATCTAGACAGCGACATCGGCCTGGCATCTAGACAGCGACATCGGCCTGGCATCTAGACAGAGGCCTGGCATCTAAGACAGTGACATCGGCCTGACATCTAGACTGCGACAGCGGCCTGGCATCTAGACAGCGACATCGGCCTGGCATCTAGACAGCGACATCGGCCTGGCATCTAGACAGCGACATCGGCCTGGCATCTACACCGCGGCCTGACATCTAGACAGTGACAGCGGCCTGACATCTAGACCGCGGCCTGACATCTAGACAGTGACATCGGCCTGGCATCTAGACAGAGACATCGGCCTGGCATCTAGACAGCGACATCGGCCTGACATCTAGACAGCGACATCGGCCTGACATCTAGACAGTGACAGAGGCCTGGCATCTAGACAGTGACATCGGCCTGGCATCTAGACAGTGACAGAGGCCTGACATCTAGACAGAGGCCTGACATCTAGACAGCGACATCGGCTTGGCATCTAGACAGGGACATCTGCCTGGCATCTAGACAGTGACATCGGCCTGACATCTAGACTGCGACATCGGCCTGGCATCTAGACAGTGACATCGGCCTGACATCTAGACTGTGACATCGGCCTGGCATCTAGACAGCGACATCGGCCTGGCATCTAGACAGCGACATCGGCCTGGCATCTAGACAGCGACATCGGCCTGGCATCTAGACTGCGACATCGGCCTGGCATCTAGACAGTGACATCGGCCTGGCATCTAGACAGTGACAGCGGCCTGGCATCTAGACAGCGACATCGGTCTGGCATCTAGACAGTGACATCGGCCTGGCATCTAGACAGTGACATCGGCCTGGCATCTAGACAGCGACCTGGCATCTAGACAGCGACATCGGCCTGACATCTAGACAGTGACATCGGCCTGGCATCTAGACAGCGACATAGGCCTGGCATCTATACAGCGACATCGGCCTGGCATCTAGACAGCGACATCGGCCTGGCATCTAGACAGAGGCCTGACATCTAGAGGCCTGACCCTCCGATGTCAACAACTACAGACCAGTATCCCTTCTTTCTTTTCTCTCCAAAACTCTTGAACGTGCCGTCCTTGGCCAGCTCTCCCGCTATCTCTCTCAGAATGACCTTCTTGATCCAAATCAGTCAGGTTTCAAGACTAGTCATTCAACTGAGACTGCTCTTCTCTGTATCACGGAGGCGCTCCGCACTGCTAAAGCTAACTCTCTCTCCTCTGCTCTCATCCTTCTAGACCTATCGGCTGCCTTCGATACTGTGAACCATCAGATCCTCCTCTCCACCCTCTCCGAGTTGGGCATCTCGGCGCGGCCCACGCTGATTGCGTCCTACCTGACAGGTCGCTCCTACCAGGTGGCGTGGCGAGAATCCGTCTCCTCACCACGTGCTCTCACCACTGGTGTCCCCAGGCTCTGTTCTAGGCCCTCTCCTATTCTCGCTATACACCAAGTCACTTGGCTCTGTCATAACCTCACATGGTCTCTCTATCATTGCTATGCAGACGACACACAATTAATCTTCTCCTTTCCCCTTCTGACGACCAGGTGGCGATCGCATCTCTGCATGTCTGGCAGACATATCAGTGTGGATGACGGATCATCACTCAAGCTGAACCTCGGCAAGACGGAGCTGCTCTTCCTCCCGGGAAGGACTGCCCGTTCCATGATCTCGCCATCACGGTTGACAACTCCATTGTGTCCTCGTCCCAGAGCGCTAAGAACCTTGGCGTGATCCTGGACAACACCCTGTCGTTCTCAACATCAAGGCGGTGGCCCGTTCCTGTAGGTTCATGCTCTACAACATCCGCAGAGTACGACCCTGCCTCACACAGGAAGCGGGCGCAGGTCCTAATCCAGGCACTTGTCATCTCCCGTCTGGGATTACTGCAACTCGCTGTTGGCTGGGCCCTGCCTGTGCCATTAAAACCCCTACAACTCATCCAGAACGCCGCAGCCCGTCTGGTGTTCAACCTTCCCAAGTTCTCTCACGTCACCCCGCTCCTCCGCTCTCTCCACTGGCTTCCAGTTGAAGCTCTCGCATCCGCTACAAGACCATGGTGCTTGCCTCACGGAGCTGTGAGGGGAACGCACTCACTACCTCCAGGCTCTGATCAGGCCCTACACCCAAACAAGGGCACTGCGTTCATCCACCTCTGGCCTGCTCGCCTCCCTACCACTGAGGAAGTACAGTTCCGCTCAGCCCAGTCAAAACTGTTCGCTGCTCTGGCCCCCCAATGGTGGAACAAACTCCCTCACGACGCCAGGACAGCGGAGTCAATCACCACCTCCGGAGACACCTGAAACCCCACCTCTTAAGGAATACCTAGGATAGGATAAAGTAATCCTTCTCCCCTCCCCTTAAAAGACCTAGATGCACTATTGTAAAGTGGCTGTTCCACTGGATGTCATAAGGTGAAAGCACCAATTTGTAAGTCGCTCTGGATAAGAGCGTCTGCTAAATGACTTAAATGTAATCTAGACAGAGGCCTGACATCTAGACAGTGACATCGGCCTGGCATCTAGACAGCGACAGCGGCCTGGCATCTAGACAGTGACAGAGGCCTGGCATCTAGACAGTGACATCGGCCTGACATCTAGACTGCGACAGCGGCCTGGCATCTAGACAGCGACATCGGCCTGGCATCTATAGACAGCGACATCGGCCTGGCATCTAGACAGCGACATCGGCCTGGCATCTAGACTGCGACAGCGGCCTGGCATCTAGACTGCGACATCGGCCTGGCATCTAGACAGAGGCCTGACATCTAGACCGCGGCCTGACATCTAGACCGCGGCCTGGCATCTAGACTGCGACAGCGGCCTGGCATCTAGACTGCGACATCGGCCTGACATCTAGACAGCGACATCGGCCTGGCATCTAGACAGCGACATCGGCCTGGCATCTAGACAGCGACATCGGCCTGGCATCTAGACAGCGACATCGGCCTGGCATCTAGACAGTGACAGAGGCCTGGCATCTAGACAGCGACATCGGCCTGGCATGTAGACAGCGACATCGGCCTGGCATCTAGACAGAGGCCTGGCATCTAGACAGAGGCATCGGCCTGGCATCTAGACAGCGACATCGGCCTGGCATCTAGACAGCGACATCGGCCTGGCATCTAGACAGAGGCCTGGCATCTAAGACAGTGACATCGGCCTGACATCTAGACTGCGACAGCGGCCTGGCATCTAGACAGCGACATCGGCCTGGCATCTAGACAGCGACATCGGCCTGGCATCTAGACAGCGACATCGGCCTGGCATCTACACCGCGGCCTGACATCTAGACAGTGACAGCGGCCTGACATCTAGACCGCGGCCTGACATCTAGACAGTGACATCGGCCTGGCATCTAGACAGAGACATCGGCCTGGCATCTAGACAGCGACATCGGCCTGGCATCTAGACAGCGACATCGGCCTGGCATCTAGACAGCGACATCGGCCTGGCATCTAGACAGTGACATCGGCCTGACATCTAGACTGTGACATCGGCCTGGCATCTAGACAGCGACATCGGCCTGGCATCTAGACAGCGACATCGGCCTGGCATCTAGACAGCGACATCGGCCTGGCATCTAGACTGCGACATCGGCCTGGCATCTAGACAGTGACATCGGCCTGGCATCTAGACAGCGACATCGGCCTGGCATCTAGACAGCGACATCGGCCTGGCATCTAGACAGCGACATCGGCCTGGCATCTAGACAGCGACATCGGCCTGGCATCAAGACAGAGGCCTGGCATCTAGACAGTGACATCGGCCTGGCATCTAGACAGCGACATCGGCCTGGCATCTAGACTGCGACATCGGCCTGGCATCTAGACAGTGACAGCGGCCTGGCATCTAGACAGCGACATCGGCCTGGCATCTAGACAGTGACATCGGCCTGGCATCTAGACAGTGACATCGGCCTGGCATCTAGACAGCGACCTGGCATCTAGACAGCGACATCGGCCTGGCATCTAGACAGTGAGAGGCCTGACATCTAGACAGTGACATCGGCCTGGCATCTAGACAGCGACATAGGCCTGGCATCTATACAGCGACATCGGCCTGGCATCTAGACAGCGACATCGGCCTGGCATCTAGACAGAGGCCTGACATCTAGACAGAGGCCTGACATCTAGACAGTGACATCGGCCTGGCATCTAGACAGCGACAGCGGCCTGGCATCTAGACAGTGACAGAGGCCTGGCATCTAGACAGTGACATCGGCCTGACATCTAGACAGAGACAGCGGCCTGGCATCTAGACAGCGACATCGGCCTGGCATCTATAGACAGCGACATCGGCCTGGCATCTAGACAGCGACATCGGCCTGGCATCTAGACTGCGACAGCGGCCTGGCATCTAGACAGAGACATCGGCCTGGCATCTAGACTGCGACAGCGGCCTGGCATCTAGACTGCGACAGCGGCCTGACATCTAGACAGTGACATCGGCCTGGCATCTAGACTGCGACATCGGCCTCAAATCAAATCAAATCTAGATGCCAGGCGACAGCGGCCTGGCATCTAGACTGCGACAGCGGCCTGGCATCTAGACAGCGACATCGGCCTGGCATCTAGACAGCGACATCGGCCTGGCATCTAGACAGCGACATCGGCCTGGCATCTAGACCACGGCCTGACATCTAGACAGTGACAGCGGCCTGACATCTAGACCGCGGCCTGACATCTAGACAGTGACATCGGCCTGGCATCTAGACAGCGACATCGGCCTGACATCTAGACAGCGACATCGGCCTGACATCTAGACAGTGACAGAGGCCTGGCATCTAGACAGTGACATCGGCCTGGCATCTAGACAGTGACAGAGGCCTGACATCTAGACAGAGGCCTGACATCTAGACAGCGACATCGGCTTGGCATCTAGACAGCGACATCTGCCTGGCATCTAGACAGTGACATCGGCCTGACATCTAGACTGCGACATCGGCCTGGCATCTAGACAGTGACATCGGCCTGACATCTAGACTGTGACATCGGCCTGGCATCTAGACAGTGACAGAGGCCTGGCATCTAGACAGCGACATCGGCCTGGCATCTAGACAGCGACATCGGCCTGGCATCTAGACTGCGACATCGGCCTGGCATCTAGACAGTGACATCGGCCTGGCATCTAGACAGCGACATCGGCCTGGCATCTAGACAGCGACATCGGCCTGGCATCAAGACAGAGGCCTGGCATCTAGACAGTGACATCGGCCTGGCATCTAGACAGCGACATCGGCCTGGCATCTAGACTGCGACATCGGCCTGGCATCTAGACTGCGACATCGGCCTGGCATCTAGACAGCGACATCGGCCTGGCATCTAGACAGAGGCCTGACATCTAGACAGAGGCCTGACATCTAGACAGTGACATCGGCCTGGCATCTAGACAGCGACAGCGGCCTGGCATCTAGACAGCGACAGAGGCCTGGCATCTAGACAGTGACATCGGCCTGGCATCTAGACAGTGACAGAGGCCTGACATCTAGACAGTGACAGAGGCCTGGCATCTAGACAGTGACATCGGCCTGGCATCTAGACAGCGACATCGGCCTGGCATCTAGACAGAGGCCTGGCATCTAGACAGTGACATCGGCCTGGCATCTAGACAGCGACATCGGCCTGGCATCTAGACAGCGACATCGGCCTGGCATCTAGACAGCGACATCGGCCTGGCATCTAGACAGTGACATCGGCCTGACATCTAGACTGCGACAGCGGCCTGGCATCTAGACAGCGACATCGGCCTGGCATCTAGACAGCGACATCGGCCTGGCATCTAGACAGCGACATTGGCCTGGCATCTAGACTGCGACAGCGGCCTGGCATCTAGACAGAGACATCGGCCTGGCATCTAGACTGCGACAGCGGCCTGGCATCTAGACTGCGACAGCGGCCTGGCATCTAGACCGCGGCCTGACATCTAGACAGTGACATCGGCCTGACATCTAGACTGCGACATCGGCCTCAAATCAAATCAAATCAAATCTAGATGCCAGGCGACAGCGGCCTGGCATCTAGACTGCGACAGCGGCCTGGCATCTAGACAGCGACATCGGCCTGGCATCTAGACAGCGACATCGGCCTGGCATCTAGACCGCGGCCTGACATCTAGACAGTGACATCGGCCTGGCATCTAGACAGAGACAGCGGCCTGGCATCTAGACTGCGACATCGGCCTGACATCTAGACAGTGACAGAGGCCTGGCATCTAGACAGTGACAGAGGCCTGGCATCTAGACAGTGACATCGGCCTGGCATCTAGACAGTGACAGAGGCCTGACATCTAGACAGACATCGGCCTGGCATCTAGACAGCGACATCGGCCTGGCATCTAGACAGCGACATCGGCCTGGCATCTAGACAGTGACATCGGCCTGACATCTAGACTGTGACATCGGCCTGACATCTAGAAAGTGACATCGGCCTGACATCTAGACAGTGACATCGGCCTGACATCTAGACAGTGACAGCGGCCTGGCATCTAGACTGCGGCCTGGCATCTAGACAGTGACATCGGCCTGACATCTAGACCGCGGCCTGGCATCTAGACTGTGACATCGGCCTGGCATCTAGACAGCGACATCGGCCTGACATCAAGACAGCGACATCGGCCTGACATCTAGACAGTGACATCGGCCTGACATCTAGACCGCGGCCTGGCATCTAGACAGCGACATCGGCCTGACATCTAGACAGCGACGGCGGCCTGACATCTAGACAGCGACGGCGGCCTGACATCTAGACAGTGACGGCGGCCTGACATCTAGACAGTGACGGCGGCCTGACATCTAGACAGTGACGGCGGCCTGACATCTAGACAGTGACGGCGGCCTGACATCTAGACAGTGACGGCGGCCTGACATCTAGACAGTGACGGCGGCCTGACATCTAGACAGTGACGGCGGCCTGACATCTAGACAGTGACGGCGGCCTGACATCTAGACAGTGACATCGGCCTGACATCTAGACAGTGACAGAGGCCTGACATCTAGACAGTGACAGAGGCCTGACATCTAGACAGTGACAGAGGCCTGACATCTAGACAGTGACATCGGCCTGACATCTAGACAGTGACATCGGCCTGACATCTAGACAGTGACATCGGCCTGACATCTAGACAGTGACATCGGCCTGACATCTAGACAGTGACATCGGCCTGACATCTAGACAGTGACATCGGCCTGACATCTAGGCAGTGACATCGGCCTGACATCTAGACAGTGACATCGGCCTGACATCTAGACAGTGACATCGGCCTGACATCTAGACAGTGACATCGGCCTGACATCTAGACAGTGACATCGGCCTGACATCTAGACAGTGACATCGGCCTGACATCTAGACAGTGACATCGGCCTGACATCTAGACAGTGACATCGGCCTGGCATCTAGACAGTGACATCGGCCTGACATCTAGACAGTGACAGAGGCCTGACATCTAGACAGTGACAGAGGCCTGACATCTAGACAGTGACAGAGGCCTGACATCAAGACAGTGACAGAGGTCTGACATCAAGACAGCGACAGAGGCCTGACATCTAGACAGCAGTCTGACATTTAGTATGTCTGAGTGGATCAGTTTAAGGTGAGGTTATTTTAACACAAGTATATAGATCAGTGATTCTGTGCAGTCCAACTGCAATGTAGTCAGCAACACTCGCTTGGCCTGTGAAAGCTTCTGTTTGTTGGAGAGGCATATGTTCTACATATCATATTTCTATGTGAACTCACTTGGCCTGGGACAGCTTTTGCTTGCGTCGTAGCTCCTCCACTTTCTTGGCCTTCTCAGCGTTCTGCTCCTCCACCAGCTTCTTGTGGGCCTGCACCCTCTTGTCGCGCTTACGCACAAATGCCACCAGTTGACGCACTAGCTCGCTGCGCTCCTTCCTGGCCTTGTCGCGAACCTGAGAAGAAGAACACTTTATGGTCCATTCAGATCTGTTGTGTTGAAAGAACGGAGCTTGGTTCTATATCAAACGGCTCACATTTAATCGAAGTCTCACTTCCTAACATTTGTGAGCATAACAAAACAGTCAGTTAGTTTCACCAATCTTCAGTGGCTCATACCACACGTATGAACTACATATGCACTGGCTGAATAGGAACACAGGCACTTAGAATACAATAGCCTTGCTCAAGGCCACAACGGCAGGAGCTGAGTGTTCAGTTCCATTCCCATTTTTGCTTCGTCCGGGCCCAGAGATTGAGCCAGCAACCTTCTGGCTGCTGGTCCACCTCTCTAAGACTACTGCCTCACTGTAAGGCCAAAAACAAAAACACAACAGTACCTTCTTGTTCTCCTTCTCCATGGCCCTCTTCTCCCAGCGGTTGGAAGCCTGCCTCGTGTCATAGTCCTCCTTCCAAGCAAACTTCTTCCGGGTGCAGAAGCTCTGCCAGTAGGCGTAGAAGAGGTGAACCTGGGAGGAGGAAGAAGCAGAGAGCTATAGACAATGACTGCAGGGAGCAGAGAGGTAGGTACAGTACAGGCGATGGTTATAGGCTTTAGTGTGGAGCTGCTAAACCATTGGCCAAACTACAGCCCTTGAAGGGTTTCTATTTCATCTGTACGGCCCTCCGTTGAATTTCCATATCTCAATGTGGACCTCGAGCCAAAAGGTTTACCTATAGACACAGACAGTGTTTTATGAACTGGAGTCTATGATTAAAAGTTTGCCCACCCCTGTGCTAAACCTTATGGGATTATATGATGTATCCATTTAATCAACGTATCTATCATCATCATCATCATGATGACACAATGACTTATGTCGTGATATATCCCAATGTGCAAAATGTCCAAATGGTAGAGACGGACCAGACAAATGTTATTTCACAGAAATCAACTCTGTCTATAGAACCATTCTGAGATTAAGCAAGAGCACAGAATGGAATACAGTAACCATGCTGAAACATAGCCCGAACTGACGTTACACAGATATACACTGTTACTGCAAGTTACTGCCCATGACTCTATTCACGCCAGAACACTATCAGCATTGGTCAGAGACTGAACACAAAAGTATATGAAGTTTGTGCACCTTTCTGTGTGTGTGTGTGCATGAGTGTGTGTGTGTGTGTGTGTGTGTGTGTGTGTGTGTGTGTGTGTATATATATATATAATCTGTCTGTCTGTTTAACAAGGGCAAACGTTACCGTGTCATAGTCACTCTGAGAGTCTCCAAACGAAGGAAACTCATCTTCCTCCTCGTCCTCCTCTTTACTGTGATCCATCTCTTCTGTAGTTATGGACTCAAACAGGTTCCTGTATACTGTGTAGAAACCCTGAGAAAAGGAGAGGGGAAACCACTTTTTACCTGCTTGTCCCATTGAAAAAAAACGGAGACCTAAAAGGATTGGATCCTCTGTACAGCCAACAAATCCACATTTTCTCCACAGCAAGCACTACACTGTAACAATCATTATTCTACTGTTATACACGTGTGTTGTTACATTTCTACATCCACACAGTGAGACATGCTAGTACACGCTGTGACCTGGGAGGCTGAGAGTGGATTATAATGTCAGAGTACTACTCTGCAGCCCTCTGCTGGTAGAAAGTAACAGGGATGGGCAACTAGTTGGGTTGGGGTCCACAAAGAACCTGAACTCACTAGGGGATGCAGTTGCTCCCCCCAGACAGAGATGCTCCCTCCCTGAGTGTCATACTCACCTCCTCTTCATCCCCGTAACCAGAGTAACAGGTGACAGTGAAGAACTGAACAAGGTCAACACTTTCATCAGCATACTCCCCGCTGACCCCACCTTTAAGGAGAGCCTCTCTGTGGTTATCATACCTGGAGACAGGAGTCGAGAGGCGGGAAGCACAGTATTAGCATTACTGTAGCTCTTCCTAAATGAGTGTTTCCCCAGTTCCTTGCATTCTCTCCTCCTTAAAATGCATTTTAGGAGAAGGTCCAAGGGCTAGAACCTTGGACCATCTTTGTCAAGGAGACAAGGAGGGACAATGCAAGGAATCAAGGAAAGACAATAGATCTGTGCTGATCACTAATATTTACTCATTTCCATACGAAGTCCTGGCCTTAAAAAGTTAGATCTCATATAGGAAGAAATTCCAGCACACTGGTCATCTTGGATACTCCAAACAATTTACAATTTAATGGATCTCAGTCAAAAGACATTTACTACTTTGGATAATGAGGCTGAAGTTGTTTCTCACCAGGCTCTCTCCTGTGGGTCGCTCAGGACTTCATAGGCTGCCTGGATCAGTTTGAACTGCTCAGCTGCCTCATCTGCATTGTCCAAGTTCTTATCTGGAAATGGAATTAAGATATTCCAACAAATAATACCTTTAGAAGATACAAACATCACATGTTTGGTGAAGAGAGAACGTCTATGACACCAGTGCAAAAGCAGTGCGAACTAACTGGTGGTAGTTAACTAACGTTACTGCTAGCTATCTTGTTCTACTTGTCAGTCTCCCGCACCGATTACAGTTTAGCTAGCAATGAGGTCACTGGCCGTGGCCTCTCTGATCAGTGAGCTAACAGCTAACGTTAGCTGGCTAATGTAGCTAGCAAGTTAAATACACGGCAACAAGGTTTACTGTACCTGGATGCCATCTCAGGGCTAATTTCCGATATACCTTCTTCATATCATCATCAGTCGCGTCCCTTTTGACACCCAACACCTCGTAATGACACTTCATTTTGAGTTGAGCTGGTTCAGCTAGCTGAAATCCACACGATTTGGCCTGTTGCTAATGTTAGCTAGCTAAAAGGCTAAGCTAACAGCCTTCTCTGTCCTCAAAACAGGAAAACTCGGTATAACAGTAACCGAAAGTTATGAATAACAGTGGACAGATCTACAAATAAATGTAATATTTATTCTACTTAAAAATGCATAGTTTGTCCTTGTATCTCAGCTTGAAAAACACCGCACATCGTGGACTTTGCCGGTGACTACGCGCTTAAATATGACGTAATTTATCATGGACAGTCTTTTCGTAAAGAAAAAGGTCCTAAAGAAAATTGTTGTAAGCTTGATTTCTGTTGATTGTGAATATGACAAAAAAAAATAGGTGTGAAACTGACGGCAACAATTCTTAACATTTTAAATCCACCTTGGTGTGCTTATTTGGATACCCATTAGCTTTTGCAGAGGCAGCAGCTTTTCTTCCTGGGACCCACAAAAAACATGACAAGTAACAAAACACTGATAGACAAGAACAGTCACACAAATCATGTGTGTGTTTGTGTGTCCCCTCACAGACAGTCGCAGCCTTAAAATTAAGTACATTTTGCTGTTTGCTTGAGTAACTGGAGATGGGAGTTGCATGTAATCATGGCTCTGTACAATACTGTGTGGTTTTTTAAAAACCTTTTTTTAACTAGGCAAGTTAGTTAAGAACAATTCAATGACAAATTTCAATGACAGCCTAGGAACAGTGGGTTAACTGTCTTGTTCAGGGGCAGCTAGTCAGCTCAGGGATTCAATCTTGCAACCTTTTGCTTCCTAGTCCAATGCTCGAACTAGTCCAACTACCTGCCGCCTCAGACAGACTGAAATGTTGGTGTTGCAGTGAATTCATCTTGGACTTGGGGAATGTGAAGAGACCCCTGGTGGCATGTCTTGTGGGGTATGTCTGGGTGTCTGAGCTGAATGTTTCTGCAGACAATCTGGAATTTTCATTCCAGTAATACTTCTCAAAAACTATTAGAGAAGCAATTAATCTCTCGTCAACTCTCAACTAGGAAAGACAGGCATGTATGTTGTTGATGTTAGTTCGTTATGTGTAATTAAGGCCAAGGCGTGCTGCTCTGTTCTGAGCCAGCTGCAGCTTTGCTAGGTCTTTCTTTGCTGCATTTGACCATATTGCCTAGACAGTAATCAAGATGGGACAAGACCAGAGGCGGAACAACTAGTAGAGTTCATTTTTCTGTCAAAAACACAGAAAATCTTTTAATAACCTCCCCAACTGCACAACAACTTTGTCAATATGACTTGACCATGATAATTGACCGTCCAATGTTGCATCTAGGAGTTTATCTTCCTCACCACTCATACCCTTTATACACACCTCCAGTTGAGGTTTAGGTCCAAAGATAATGCTTTTACACCTGCATTGCTTGCTGTTTGGGGTTTTAGGCTGGGTTTCTGTACAGCACTTTGAGATATCAGCTGATGTACGAAGGGCTATATAAATACATTTGATTTGATTTGATTTTAGTTGTAGATGTTTTAAAGACCAGTTTATTATGAATCACCCATTCTGATACTGACTGAACTCCTTATTTAGAATTTCAGGGAGGTCACTGGCTTTGGGTGCCGACATGTGTGTAATCAACCACATACAGTGCATTCGGAAAGTATTCAGACCCCTTCACCTTTTCCACATTTTGTTATGTTACAGCCTTATTCTAAGGATCAGCATGGCGGCAGGTAGCCTAGCGGTTCGAGCGTTGGGCCAGTAACCGAAAGGTTGCTAGATTGAATCCCCGAGCTGACAAGGTCAAATTCTGTCGTTCTGCCCCTGAACACTGTTCTTAGACCGTCATTGTAAATAAGAATTCGTTCTTAACTGGCATGCCTGTTTAAATAAATTTGAAAATGGATTTTAAAAAAATTCTCATCAATCTACACACAATATCCCATAATGACAAAATATATATTTTTTATATTTGCACATTCATAAACATAAAAAAAATAAAAATATTTACTTTAAAAATCAGATCCTTTGCTATGAGGCTTGAAATTGAGCTCATAATGCATCCCGTTTCCATTGATCATCCTTGAGAAGTTTCTACAACTTGATTGGAGTCCACCTGTGGTAAATCCAATTGATTGGACATGATTTGGAAAGGCACACACCTGTCTATACATGGTCTCACAGTTGACAGGCGACGTCAGAGCAAAAACCAAGCCATGAGGTCAAAGAAATTGTCCGTAGAGCGCCGAGACATGATTGTGTCGAGGCACATATATGGGGAAGGGTACCAAAAAATGTGTGCATCATTTGAAGGTCCCCAAGAACACAGTGGCCTCCATCATTCTGAAATGGAAGAAGTTTGGTACCACCAAGACTCTTCCTAGAGCTGGCTGCCCGGCCAAACTGAGCAATCGGGGGAGAAAGGCATTGGTCACGGAGGTGACATTGGTCACAATGGTCACTCTGACAGAGCTCCAGAGTTCCTCTGTGGAGATTGGATAACCTTTCAGAAGGACAACTCTGCAGCACTCCACAAATCAGGCCTTTATGGTAGTGGCTAGACGAGAGCCACTCCTCAGTAAAAAGCACATGACAGCCCGCTTGGAGTTTGCCAAAAGGCACCTAAAGGACTGACCATGAGAAACAAGATTATCTGGTCTGATATAATCAACATTGAACTCTTTGGTCTGAATGCCAAGCGTCATGTTTGGAGGAAACCTGGATTCTAATTGACTCTCATACCATGAGAAACAATATTCTCTGGTCTGACATAATCAACATTGAACTCTTTGGCCTAAATGCCAAACGTCACATCTGGAGGAAACCTGGCACCATCACTACGGTGTATCATGCTGGTGGAAATGTTTTTAAGCTGCAGAGCCTGGGAGACTTGTCAGGATCGAGGGAAAGATTAATTTAGAAAGTACAGAGATCCTTGATGAAAACTTGCTCCAGAGCACTCAGGTACTCAGACTGGGGTGAAAGGTTCACCTTCCAACAGGACAACGGCGCTAAACACACAGCCAAGATAATGCAGGAGTGGCATCAGGACAAGTCTCAATGTCCTTGAGTGGCACAACCAGAGGCCAGACTTGAACCCGATCAAACATTCTCTGGAGACCTGAAAATAGCTGTGCAGCGATTCTCCCCATCCAACCTGACAAGAGTTCAAATCAAATCAAATTGTATTTGTCACATACACATGGTTAGCAGATGTTAATGCGAGTGTAGCGAAATGCTTGTGCTTCTAGTTCTGACAATACAGTAATAACCAACGAGTAATCTAACCTAACAATTCCAAAACTACTACCTTATACACACAAGTATAAAGGGATAAAGAATATGTACATAAAGATATATGAATGAGTGATGGTACAGAATGGCATAGACAAGATGCAGTAGATGGTATCGAGTACAGTATATACATATGAGATGAGTAATGTAGGGTATGTAAACAAAGTGGCATAGTTTAAAGTGGCTAGTGATACATGTATTACATAAAGATGCAGTAGATGATATAGAGTACAGTATATACATACACATATGAGATGAGTAATGTAGGGTATGTAAACATATTAAGTAGCACTGTTTAAATTGTCTAGTGATATATTTGACATCAATTTCCATCAATTCCCATTATTAAAGTGGCTGGAGTTGAATCAGTGTGTTGGCAGCAGCCACTCAATGTTAGTGGTGGCTGTTTAACAGTCTGATGGCCTTGAGATAGCTGTTTTTCAGTCTCTCGATCCCTGCTTTGATGCACCTATACTGACCTCGCCTTCTGGATGATAGCGGGGTGAACAGGCAGTGGCTCGGTTGATTGTTGTCCTTAATGATCTTTATGGCCTTCCTGTGACATCGGGTGGTGTAGGTGTCCTGGAGGGCAGGTAGTTTGCCCCGGTGATGTGTTGTGCAGACCTCACTACCCTCTGGAGAGCCTTACGGTTGTGGGCGGAGCAGTTGCCGTACCAGGCGGTGATACAGCCCGACAGGATGCTCTCGATTGTGCATCTGTAGAAGTTTGTGAGTGCTTTTGGTGACAAGCCAAATTTCTTCAGCCTCCTCATGTTGAAGAGGCGCTGCTGCGCCTTCTTCACAACGCTGTCTGTGTGGGTGGACCAATTCAGTTTGTCCACCGAGGAACTCAAAACAATGAGTTTGAGAAGATCTGCAGAGAGAATGGGAGAAAATCCCCAAATACAGGTGTGCTAAGCCTGAAGACTTGTTGTAATCGTTGCCAAAGGTGCTTCAAAGTACTGAGTAAAGGGTCTGAATACTTATGTAAATGTGATATTTCAGTTCTTACTTTGTCATTATGGGGTATTGTGTGTAGATTGATGAGGGGAGAAAAAAAACAATTTAATCCATTTTAGAATAAGTAACAATGTGGGTAAAGTCAAGGGGTCTGAATACTTTGAATGCACTTTACATTCATTCTAGCTTTGTGTAAGTAATTTGTAAAAATGTCACGTCGAGAAAACTAACCTCCATGAGGGACACCACACTGTATGTATCTGATGTTAGAGAAGCTTTCACTGAAAAACACTAGGTTATATTGGCTAACAGCTCTCCATGTGATTGCAGGTGATGTAAAGCCATAGCAAGTGAGTTTCTTCAATAAAGAAATGTATGCTCAAAGGCTGCACTAAAATCTAACAATACAACTGACTATCTTATCATGCATTTCTTTTAACCAATCACCTGAAGTCTCTTTGCATTTCTTTTAACCAATCACCTGAAGTCGGAGTCAGTGCAGTACAAGTTCAGTGCCCTTCTCTACTATAAAGGAATGCTGAAAGTCAGTTAACTTCTCTGAAAAACAGCCATGTAGTTGGTCTATTTTTTTCCAGTTTACTAAGAACAGGCAGCAAATTTGAATGGGTGGCTGTTTGAGCCAGCAAAGGGTGCTTAACTATTTTTAGGCAGTGGAATGACTAGCTTCCTTCTATACCTGTGGACACACTCATTTAGGCTTTGGTGAACGAAAGCGCACAGAGGTGGCAACATTTCTGTTAAGTGTTTTTGACATGGATATTATAACTATATTAGATTTGCAATCGATATTGACAAGGTTGGTGAAGTTACTAACGCAGGTATCAAGTCAAAGACGGTCCAGTCATCTGTAAATCACACTGACATCTTCAGGAATGAACAGGAGAAATAAAACACTAAAATGGAGATTTTATTTCATAACTGTAAGAAAAGCTGGACAACAGAAGTTAAAGTTGCTTTAGTACTTTTTTTTTTGCAGCTAAAAAAAACAAAACAAAAAAACATTCAACACAAACGACGTATTCTGAAATGGCCCTTCACAGGCTGCAGACTTGATGGTCGACTCAATCCTCAGTTTACGGCCAAACAAATGTCCTCATTTGTCTTTTCCCGATTCCTTCTAAACACATTGGAGAAGATTCTAGGTCACTCCCTTCAAAACTTCTCGTTTGAGTTTTGAAAATTAAAAGAGACATGGAATTGAGGAAAGACAAATTGACAAAGAACCAATGTAATCACTTTCCAGATGACGTCTAGAAGACCCAACAAACCAACCAGTCTCTAGCCTAACGCTTCTGCTTCCTCTGTCGTTTGAAAGCCTTGTGTTTGTTCTTCTTCACTACTTTAGCTGCAGGAGCCTCCAGCTCAATGTGGACTGGCCTCTCCTCAGCCGGCGTGGCAAACACGTCATCTGTCACATCCCTGGTCACCGCCTCCTTGTTCTCCGTCCTCTTCAGCTTCTGGAGCTCCTTGACCATCTGTTTCTCCCTCAGCCTGGAGGCGGTGGCCATGCGGATCACACGCCGGTGCTAAGGGGAGATAGAGACAACAATGAATTACTCTGGGACAGTGATTAGTTATTGTCTTCCTAGTCTCAATATAAGTGATCAGATGCCCGGTGCTGTGGGGAGGGGAGACAGAACAACAATGAACCAATCTGATCTAGAAAAATGTAACCATAATAATTCAAGACTGCCCCATCACCACACGGTCTAACTAAGTGATCACAGTCACCAGTACTGTCGGGGAGGGGAAACAGCTTTAGTTCATTGTTATTCTATACCTACGGAAGATAAAGGTTTGATCTACCAGTGATGTAGGGTGGGGAGTCCACTAGGAATCAAATGAAATATTACCGTGTTCGGAGACTCGAAGTGTGGGTTCTCAAAGAGTGTGGGGCCGCCGAAGCTCCCCTGGAATATTTTGATGAGGTTCAGGACGAAGCGAGGTCCAATTTCTACCATCGATGCATCTTCCTCAATGATCTGTGGGACACAGAAATAAGTCAAAACACATGTTGCATTAATCATTTTGGCCATTCAAGAACATTACTTCTAAATCAGGGAGTGTTACAACACGCTGTTCGAAATGATCAGAGAATATATTATATTCCACATACAGTGCCGTGCGAAAGTATTCGGCCCCCTTGAACTTTGCGACCTTTTGCCACATTTCAGGCTTCAAACATAAAGATATAAAACTGTATTTTTTTGTGAAGAATCAACAACAAGTGGGACACAATCATGAAGTGGAACGACATTTATTGGATATTTCAAACTTTTTTAACAAAGTTCAAGGGGGCCGAATACTTTCGCACGGCACTGTACATTGAGCACATACTGTATAATGGAAAGGTGAGCCAGTTAGTTAAACTCACCTGATAGTTTCTGAACCATATCCTGTTGTCTGTTATGGTGAACGTGAAGACATGGTCCACAAAGGGCTGGCTCCTGGGGTGGTACTGGGGAGTTGAAAATGTCTACAAAAAAAAAACACAAAAACTCACTTCTGAACTGATCACAACGGCACAAGAAAAGCGAAACAACTAATAATGGTTCTCGCATTGTAATTTTTTGGGACCAAATATTTCTGCTGCAGCGATAATGAAACTAACCTGGATAAAGAGCTCCTTCAGCAGCGCATAATGAGGCTCCGTGTCAAATTGCTGTTGGATTGAAAATAAATAGAAACATGAATTCATTAAACAGTATCCCCATACATCTTGATGGTGAGGCCCATATGAAGTTAGTTTCTAGAGTATTCCGTTACACTATGGGGTCCCAGACCCCGATTAGGATATTCTCAATGTATTTTGCATTTGAATCCAGGACTAGGCATAAATCTGTGTCCGGGAATCGTGTTGCCGTTGACCGAAACCGCAATACTCACAGGATCAAACGACAGCAGTGGTCTGGATCCCTTCAGACAGTTCCCTGTCATTTTGAGTTCGGCGAGTGTGTGGACTACAGGAAGAGTAAGAGAGTGAAATATGATGAAGCTGTAGCCCGTGGTCATTATTCCATTCCATCATAGTCATTCTTATCCAGAGCAATTAGGGTTTAAGTGCCTTGTTCAAGGACAGAGAGTTTTCATCTGGTCAACTCAGTGATTTCGGCTACCTGCCTCCTCTACACTCTGAACCGCTAGGCTACCTGCCTCCTCTACACTCTGAACCGCTAGGCTACCTGCCTCCTCTACACTCTGAACCGCTAGGCTACCTGCCTCCTCTACACTCTGAACCGCTGAAGGCTACCTGCCTCCTCTACACTCTGAACCGCTAGGCTACCTGCCTCCTCTACACTCTGAACCGCTAGGCTACCTGCCTCCTCTACACTCTGAACCGCTAGGCTACCTGCCTCCTCTACACTCTGAACCGCTAGGCTACCTGCCTCCTCTACACTCTGAACCGCTAGGCTACCTGCCTCCTCTACACTCTGAACCGCTAGGCTACCTGCCTCCTCTACACTCTGAACCGCTAGGCTACCTGCCTCCTCTACACTCTGAACCGCTAGGCTACCTGCCTCCTCTACACTCTGAACCGCTAGGCTACCTGCCTCCTCTACACTCTGAACCGCTAGGCTACCTGCCTCCTCTACACTCTGAACCGCTAGGCTACCTGCCTCCTCTGAACACTCTGCCTCCTCTACACTCTGAACCGCTAGGCTACCTGCCTCCTCTACACTCTGAACCACTAGGCTACCTGCCTCCTCTACACTCTGAACCACTAGGCTACCTGCCTCCTCTACACTCTGAACCACTAGGCTACCTGCCGCTATTTGATACCGACAGCTGTTTAACCACGGTTACTTGATTGAGCTTTATTTAACTGCCTAAGAACAAATTCTTATTTTCACGGCCTGAACAGTGGGTTAACTGCCTGTTCAGGCAGAACGACAGATTTGTACCTTGTCAGCCCGGGATTTGAACTTGCAACCGTTCGGTTACTAGTCCAACGCTCTAACCACTAGGCTACCCTGCCGCCCCAAATTCATGTCATTTCACACACAAACTCAGGCAATGACACTCACCATTCTGAACCAAGAACTTCGCAGATGGCCCGTGGGGAACATTTGCAACCCTATACAAAAAGAAAGTGACTGAAATCATTACATTTTAAAAGGTGACATTTTCATAGACATGTCAAGTGACAGGAAGCCATGTCAGGGGACAGGAATAGAATGCTTTTGTGTGTTTGGCGGAGAGGATTTGATGTTAACTTTGACACTCACCACATATAGAGATCCTGCTTTTTCTTTGCTTCAAAGAATAAGCATTTGTTGCAGTTCTTGATTTCACACACCTCGTTTATGACGAAGAGTTTGTCCTTTCTGTCCATTTTTGTGTCTGTAAGAGTAAGGTCAAGTTTCCAGTATTTGGGCAGAGGAGGAGATTAATATATTAAGTATTCTGTAGCCCAGTTAGCTACCATTCATTTCCCCATTAAACAGCTCTGCAAGCATCATGCCAAAATATGTTCTTTACTCACCAAATACAGAGTTTGGCAGAGCAAATGTCGTCGTGCAAATTCCTAAACAGGTCTTAATAATAATAATAAAAAGTACAAGCAAACCGAAAACATTTGTCTGGATAGAATTTGACCAAATCCACCTCGTCGGCACCTCCAATAAAATCCCACACAGGTTGGCTTAGCCTTTGATCATGACTCAGTTCCATTACACACAAGTCATTGAACAAAAGCGTCTTCTGTACGGGGGGGGGGGGGGGGGGGGGGTTGGTCAAGAGCCCTGACGCTCAGTCTGAACATTAACACACATTACATTAAAACACACCTTTCCAGGGTTAGTGTTACCACACATCCATATGGCCATGTTACAGAACATGTATACGGAAGGGACCACCTGTGCTAATTTAGCTATCTAGCATTTGTGAAATGATTTGTTATTTTAAAGTAAAGGGCTTTGTGTTTCAACAACCGTAAAGCAATTTTGAACGGATTCACGTTTAGATGGAGTATTTGGCTGCCAGAGCCAGTCTACCTCTGAAGATATTATATAAAGAAGGTTCTTGGACCATAAGGTGTGAAGGTAGGCTCCTTAAAGAGTACATCTCAGGCAAAGGTCAGCTGATCCAGCAGTAGTGTCCCAAAAGATCATTGATTTTATCATCTATAACAGTGGATGAACGTCATACCAAACCCATTGTTTCAGACGTACTGCACACAGGTATGCTGACTGCAGGAATGCCCCCTCCCCAGGTGTTGCCAGATAATTTAATGTTCATTTCTGTACCATAAGCAGCCTCCAATGTTGTTTTAGAGTATGTAATAAAGGCCTTTTGCTGGGGGGGAGAACTCATTCTGATTGGCTGAGCATGGCTCCCCAGTGTGTGGTTATTGCGCCTAAGTAGATGGGCCTATGCCCTCCCAGGCCCACCAATGGTTCCATCCCTTCCCAGTCACGTGAAATCCATTGATTAAGGCCTAATGAATGGATTTCAATTGACTGATTTCTTATATTAAATGTAACTCTGTAAAACCATTGGAATTGTTGCATTTATATTTGTGTTCTGTATACAGACCATGTGTTACCGGAGTCCATTTTGTTTGTTGCTCAGCGAAACTCCATATTTGATAAGTAATGAACGTATTTTGATTTTATAATGCTTGCGATGTCTAATGGGAAAAATGTATTGTAGCAAACTAGGCTAGAGAAGAGACTCGTGATATTCATCGTCTCCTCTGCCCACATACTGGTTCAGGAACAAACCTGCTTTCGTGTGTGGCATCATTGTCCTGAGGTCCTGCATCAAATGTCGTGTTCTGAAGTTGATGCCCCTTGAAGAGAATACAAGAACTCGCTCTTTGTTTCTCCACTTACCCTGGAAATCAAAATCCAATTCATCAACACATTGTTTCATAGATGATCGCTACAATCATGTAACATTAGTCCATGTTGTTATGTCGCTGTTTTTATACAAGACAAATATGTAACGATTAGCTAACTTTCCAAGTCGACGAAGTGGCTAGCAATTTCATGTTTGACACACACTTACCATTGACACGGGTGCTGGGACGGCGATTTCTTTGTTCTGCTCCATATCTGTAGTTTGGGGTTTATTTCCATTTTCTACTAATTTCACTTTCTTTGCTTTTCCACCTGGACCCTTTCCTCCACGTTTTCTCTTGAGCGCCGACATTTTGATTTCTGACACTCAGGCTCAGAACGGTAAGAACAGAGCGAGGGCAACACACGTGAGAGCAGGACAAACATATAAAACAGACGCCACCTGGCGCCGCGGAGTTTTATTGCGAGAACAGACAAGATGCTGCTAGTCGAAAGTGGTAGCGCCAGTTTTACATTGGAAGCTTAAGTGGCAGCGGCAGGTTTACAGTGGTAGCACCAGTTTTACATTTGTCAATACTAATGTTCGAATATTTATCAAAAGCGAAGGAATATTTTGATTATATAAATATTGTTTCAAGTTCCTTGTAAACTTCCAAACAATGGGAGGAGAGCAGCATTAATTCACAGAAAGCAAACCAAAAAACTAATTGAGAAATCATTTAAAAATGTACCAGAGCCAACACTATTTACAAATAACACAGTCAAAGAATACAATCCAAATAACACAGTCAAGGAATATAATCCAAATAACGGGGCCAAGTGAAAAAAAAGAGGCAAGTTTTGCTTTAGAATAACATCTAAAACATTTGAGCCTCGTATTATTGTACAACAATATTCCTATTGTCCCTACTCCTCTTCCACTTCCTCATCCGGACAGCAGTAGTATTCAACGAAGCAGATCTGTCCATCATCATTCCTGACCAAGTACTGCAAAGACAGGAACCCTCTGCTGTCTGTCCTCACCGAGACCTTGCAGGATAGAGCCAGGGCCTTGGTGGACGGCTTCAGGAGAGACATCTTGTACCTGACAAAAAGCACATCAGCAAAGTGACAATCCAGTTAGCATGTTCTTCGAAACCATAATTATCCCAGTGAAAGCCATACCCTCAGAGTGGCCAACCAGCAAAAACATAATTTAGTAAATTAATTCCATGTTCATGTGCACATTTTTTGGATTTCTAGGAAATGCAGGAATCTGTAGTGCCACACTTCCCAAATATCCAAATACATGATGATAATACAGTATATAGAAGATTAATGTACCTGTTAGTCTGAGTCTTTGTGCACTGAAACAGCTCCATCATGTCAGAATCTTTTGGGTAATCATAATGGGCATTCCCAGAATTCCCAAAGGTAGACAACCTAAACATGAAAACAGATAAAGAGAAGAAAGGTTAACAATGGCAAGATTATACTCCTCGACCATCATCCTGTAGCTGCAATGATCTCAGTACAACCAGCGAACTTGTCAAGAGTATCCAGCCTTTTGGTGGAATGGCCAAAAGGTTTTGGACGGACTGCTGCAGACAGAGACTTCAATTTGTAAGTCGCTCTGGAAAAGAGCGTCTGCTAAATGACTTAAATGTAATGTAAATGTTAAGAGTCCTTAATTCGCTACAATACAATGCCATTGTGAGATTTCCTCATTTAAAAAACACAACACAGTATTAGTATTGCACCTAAAGTATGGCTGACTGGGAGACATGGTGATCTGCAGGACCTCACTGGTCATGTCCAGCTCAGAGAAGGCCTCCTTCAGACTCTCCGACTGCAGGATGACTTTATTAGTCACATTGGTGCTGCAGAACTCAAAGTCTATGGGCTCCTCTGGCTCCTGGGTGTTGATCTTACACACCGTCACCACACCACCCTCCTCTAGGAACAGGGTCAGGGGGTAGCCATATCCGTTGTAGCACATCCGCAAGGCAGTGGCCACTCCTTCAACAAAAAGTAGACACAAGACATGTTAGTTACTCCCAGTAGCTTTAATCATGTTTTTAGGTTCACATTTTAAAATGAAAGGTGTGGCTGTGACTCTCTCCTAGAATAAAAAGCTGATGATTTTATTAAGGTTAAAATAAATGGCGTTTTGACCTGCAAAGTCTTCATCAGATTGTTTTGTAAATCACCCAGGAGAGATCTGAAAGGATATCAATAAGACAGTCTTCTTCATTACCTGGTACTGTGCTTCCCCCGAAGATGGTGAGACAGTCCAGAAGAACGGTCAGATTGACCTGAAACCCCACTGAGTCCTCTCTGATGGTAAACTCCTGGAAGATCTCAGCCTGGAAAAGAATGACAACATTAACAAGACATGACAACACAGCCCATCTAATGGTTAATGACTCAGAATTAGTGTATGTTGATATTCCTGCACTAACCTGAATGAAGGCATTGGCTTGCAGACATTTAGAGTCCTCCACAGTGACTTTCAACCCGTTTGGTGTGGCATTGAAAATTGCATGATCTTTGAAGGTGATAGCTTTCAAGATGTTGGACAGATTCCGGACATTGTCCAGACTAGCTACAAGGACGTAGTTGTCACCTTCAGTCTGAGACTGAGTAGACAAGGGCATTTTCGATCTGAAATAAACCAAATCAACAACAATCAAAGGATGAAACCAAACTACAGTAGCTAGCTAGATTATTGAGATCAAGAATAGCTCAAGTTAACATAGCCAGTCTAGCTGTCAGCCCACTTCAGCCGGCTAACGTTAAGATACATCTGATCTGCCAGCGTTAACTTTATATAACCAGTAACGCTGTGTCACACTCACACAATTGTCACTCGTTTTAGAAGATTAATCTTGATGTATCAAAGTCTGTTGACGTTTTTGAAGAATCGCGCCATCTGAGATTTCTTAACAATACTTTACTTCCGGGTGTTCTTCTTCGGTGGTGAATGCCCTGTCTCAAAGCCAATTGCAATATAATTTAACGATTTCGCCCCTTCTGTTTGGAGGTGTTTAAACAACTTAGTTTTCCAGACAGTACCTTGTACATTATTGAGGTGTCTACACACAAAAAAAAACACATCGCAGCCAGCCACGACCGGGAGACCCAGCGGGTTTGGCCGGCTGGGATGTCCATGTCCCATCGCGCTCTAGCGACTCCTTGTGGCGGGCAGGGAAGCTGACCTTAGATGGCTAACTGTACAGCGTTTCCTCTAAAACATTGGTGTGTCTGGCTTCCGGGTTATTATTTTATTTAACCTTTATTTAACTAGGCAAGTCAGTTAAGAACAAATTATTATTTACGACCTCCTAGCAATGACGGTTAAGCAATCAGTGTGTCAAGCGATGGGACAAGACTTGTTACTACCAATTTAGATCAATTCAAATTGGCGAGAAAAAGGGGTAAAAGTACAAAAATAATGATAATAATACTTTAAAATACTATTTAAGTAGTTTTCTTGGGTTACGTTACTATTGATATTTTTGACAAATTTTACTTTTACTCCACTACAGTCCTGAAGAAAATAATGTACTTTTTACTCCATACATTTTCGATGACACCCAAAATTACTCGTTACATTTCGAAAGTTTAGCAGGCCAGGAAAATTGTCAAATTTACGCACTTTTCAAGAGAGAACATTCCTGGTCATGCCTACTGCCCCTAATCTGACAGACTCACTAAACACAAATGCTTCGTTGGTAAAATATTGTGTAAATGTTGGTGTGCCTCTGGCTACCCGTAATTCAGAAATTAACTAATACAATCGTTCGGTCTGGTTCTTAATATAAGGAATGTGAAATTATTTATACTTTTGATACTTAAGTATATTTACAACCAAATACTTTTACTCAAGTAGTATTTTAGTGGATGACTTTCACTTGAGTAGTTTTCTATTAAGGTATCTTTACAGTTGACTCTAGTATGACAATTGGGTACTTTTTCCACCACGGAGTATAATTTTGCATTACACAAAATACGACACTGACATAATCAGAGTCAGAGTTGTAGGGTTGGCTAGATATTCCCGTAATCTGCCACTAGATGGCCAAGTGTTACTGCTGATCGATATTTTGAGTGTAGCAGGTGTTCACGACAAGGGTGAAAGTCCGTTTCTGCTCTGTTGCCAATTCCTAATGGCATGACGATACTGAGTTGGCTAGAGAGCAGAAACAGACCGGCAACTGGCTATCAATAATCTCACCTAAAGGGTAGCTAGCCTTCTAATTATTATTACACTAGGTGACTATGCATCTGTTACATTGTCTTTGCCATATCACTGCAGATGTCAGGCTGTAAACCGGAGTGTGGAGACAGACCTCCAACTCAGACAAGTACATGGGGGCCTAGCCTACCAGTAGGTGTTACTTAATAATTCAACCAGAGAATCTGTTCCTGTGGAGTATTGCTGCTTTGATGTCATCATGATAGAACGTATTTGGATTCGAAATGGATGTCTGAGCGCAGCTGTTGTGAAGTTTCACTGTGACTCTCTCCTTTATAGCCTAAATGTCACAAAGACCTGACACTGATATGAACCACAGACATATCTGAACTGCATTCAAACCACTGAAATATCAAATGTCTGAACTGTTCTTCACTGCCCTCAAATGTGGCCAATGAAGAACACAGTATGATAGACAATAAGGCAACATCAAGTTCCACTGTCAAGTTCCCTTTAATACAATTTTCTTCTCCCACATTGTCATATGATTAACACATGGAATTAAACATTTCAGTGACAAGAGTTTAACTGACCACATAATGACAGAGAATACATGTGTCGGCAAAAATACAGGAATCTGAATCATTAACAGGCTACAACTGCATTTATTCAGCAATCTGAACCTATTGAAAGGCACTATGGAGTGGAGAGTGGAGTTTAGAGGTTACATTTGTGTCTGTACATCTTTGTACTGACACAATTTACTAATCTCTAGTTACTCTGGCAAAACAAAGAGATCAACTCTAATTTTGATTGAGAAATCAATGTGGATATATTCTAGTCTAGACATACCGGTAAAATAATCATCTAAATAAAACAAAACAAACCTTATATTCCCATACTTTAAAACTTATCTAAAAACAAAACCCATCTCATTCTCATCTGGAACAGCTGCCCACTGTGAAAGACAGATGGACACTGCTCCGACAGTAGAGAAAGAAAGTGCGAACTTCAAAGGTAGACTGTCGATCACTGAGGGAAGATCAGACACTGTGTCGATATCAGACACTGTGTCGATATCAGACACTGTGTCGATATCAGACACTGTGTCGATATCAGACACTGTGTCGATATCAGACACTGTGTCGATATCAGACACTGTGGAGATATCAGACACTGTGGAGATATCAGACACTGTAGAGATATCAGACACTGTGGAGATATCAGACACTGTAGAGATATCAGACACTGTAGAGATATCAGACACTGCATGCCACCACTCAGTCACAGAGAATCTTCTGCTTTCACTGAGAATGCAGAGTAGACCCTCCCAAGAGCAAAGTCAACTGATCTGCCCAGTCCCCAGTCAGTCAGTAAGGGGGAGACTAAGGCCTATGCTAAAGCCTGTATGAAGGGCCTGTAACATTATAGAATATCTTTGATGCACCACAACAGGTGAACACTGCAGAACCGAAGCCGGAGGTTGAAGCCTTGCGTCAGGCGTCGAACGGCGAGAATAGTACCATGTCTCGTCATGACTTGGCATTTTTGGACCAAGGTCAGGTAGGGTCACCTGGGCTGAAGCCTGTCTTAGGAGCCAATAACAGTGGAGCTCAGGTGACCTCAGAGAGCACCTTGACCCTCACAGCTTTCCTATAGGAGGAGAGATACATACTGTAGAGAATGCAGATCAGTAATACCTTACACATGACCTTCTGCCCCTAGGAAGCTACAACAGGTGGAGGAAAAGGCCACGTTTAGGTAATTTATTATGGAAGACAAACAGCAATTCAAAATGTTTTACACTTAGATGTTACTCCCGGTCAGTAAACCCTAGCCAGGTAGTAATGTAATCATTGTTTTGAACACAACCCTTAGACCAAGGTTCCCCAACTCCTTCTTTGTCTACTGTAGTAGAAGTGTCTACTGGAGTAGAAGTGTCTACTGTAGTAGAAGTGTTTACTGTAGTAGAAATCTTACAACAAAAAAATACCCCCCAAAATACCATCATTTCAAACCTACGTTTGTATACGATCACGTGTGAGTGGGAATACCTTGCAACAGATTTCCAAAATTAAAATCACTTGGAGCTGGTGTTTTCAAAGTGATCGTATACAAATGTAGGTTTGAAATTGTATTTTTTGTAAGATTTTATTTTTTGCAAACAATTCAAAAACATACACATACAAACGACATTACACAAACATGAACGATATCACACCTGCCCTGACCCACATGACCCCCCCCCCCCCCCAGCGCCCGCAATCGCTCTCCGCCACATGGCCTCAAACTGCCTTCGCCCACGCACTTTCAACATCTAGATGATAAAGCATTTGACCGTGTGCCAACGAGAGGATTGGTTGATTTCCAGTTAAGTATACACTTTTTGAAGATGATTGACGAGAAAGGTATCATCCAACCAGTCGAGTATCTCACTGCACCCTCATGTGCCATGTCTTGACATATGCAGCCATTCAGAATAAAAGTACATTTACATTGTTTTAAAACAAATATATCAGTTTGGGCTTCTTGAGATCAATTTTGCAGTCTACAAATGATCTGTAATTATGTTCTGACCCCCTGAACATCGACTCAATAAAACTATTGTCCCACAGCTGAATCTACTGAATCTACTATTGTCCCGCAGCCCGAGACACGTACAAGGTTGAACCAGGAAACAACCACATTTTTGTGCCGTTTTAAATAGTTAACTATTTTTGAACCGTGTAGAAGTATGGGGCATTCACTTCTTGATTCACTGGAATTCATCACCTCTGCAGTGCTCTAAGATATTAGATAAGGAGAGCACATCAAACCACTCCCCCTCGGCCCTGGCCCTAAACAGACACGCAGAGCCATCAAAATGTTGGTACGCAAAGTGAAAAAGCATGCGTGAGTTCAGAGCGGCTTCTAAATCATGTGCGTTAGGTCATCTTCCATGCACACACTCAGGCAGCGTTATGAAACTTTCATCAAATGTATTTAACATTAATGAAAAAGTTACTCAAAGTTACTCAATTTAAAATTGCACTGCAGTTTGACACACACAAAACACACCCCGATCTAAGTTCACTACTTCCCCAATGATTTGGTGCTTAGTGAATATAAACCTACCCATGCTCTTTTCCACCTCTTTAGCAGTTTGTCGTGTTCTGAGAGGGCACTCCTCCATTGGCTCATATCTCTGGATGGAATACTGTCTTCATCTGTTCATCAGAAACAAAAGTTACTGTATTTGACACTGTTACTGTTTCAGTACGTTTTCTTCAGTTTGGTGCCTAATGAGCACGATGACCCCAGTTCTCTTGATTCAACTGATATTACAGTAGGCAATACTGTAATATCAGTTGAAAACTTACTGTATTTGACAATTGACTACTGTAATATCAGTTGAATCAAGAGAACTGGGTCATCATGCTCATTAGGCACCAAACGGAAGAAAACTTACTGAAAAAGTTAAATAATTAACACCTGGACTTGCAAACCATTTTCCTTTGTGTGCCCTAATGAACACAACCCTGGTAATGTAAGAGTGTTTGCCTGGGGGCGTATTCATTACGCAGATTCTGTTGCAAAACATTTCTTAAACTGAAGCGCATGTAACAAAAACGGGGGAGGGACCTACCTGTATTTTTCCAATAGAAACTCAATTTGTTTTGTTGCAAAATGCAACGTTTAGCTAATGATTACACCCCTGTCCTTGTTAATAAGATTTGCGTTGACATTGATTTTCTAGAACCTACTGCATCATTTGACAAGGACTCATTCATAGGAGTCGTTCAACATGCAGGCAGGAGCTTATGGAGAGAGAAGGGAGCAATATAAAAGGTGTAGCTATCCCAGCCATCTATGATCACTACCTCTACTGAGGATGTTGAGGTCCACTTTAGATGTGTCATTTCCTGCGCTGGACGCAGCGACACATTGGTAGCTGGAGTCCTTGACCAGGGCCCTCTCTCTCACCCAGCTGCTCACCAGCACCTCTCCATGGGGGTCCCCCCGGACCAAGGAGTGGCGGTACTCTGTGATGGGCGTCTCCAGGTGGGCCCCGTTCACCTGCCAGTGAATTTGGAGATCACTGGGACCTGAGGGACATAATGGGACTTCATATGGACTTTGGGATGGAGAGCGTCTATTGTGAACATGCTTTTTAGTCCAGGGCTTCATCTCTGTCCAGGAAACTGGCCCTGTTTCTCCAGCTAAGCTCCTTAGCCACTTCATAAAGAGCAACGCTATAGTACTGACATACTATTCTGATTCACAGTGTTTCAGCCCAAACTGAGAGGAAGCAGATCGATTAAATTCTGCTTTACTGAAGGTTTGATTTCAGTAAACCAGGTGTGTGCTTTGGCACATTAAAATTGCTGTCGAGGAACGTCAATTCTAAGCTCTCACACCAAACAAACTCCTTGGTTCGCGATCATAGAAATACCTGACAGATCTGATTCTAACAGATCCTCAGCACAGAAAGGACTTATCATTCTGCACATAATTTGCACAGTTTTCAGATTCTAATATGGTAGCATATATTAGGATGAACCACTTCATTCTAAATACTGCCTAGGATCAAGTGTGCAGATTTGAGTCCAAGTAGATGTACTCCTGTTGTGCGTCAGCATATTTTAAAAACATTCAATGGTGATTGAGGGGAAACTTAATTTGTGGTGAGGTGAATGAGTGCAATGTTCTCCGATGGCCTTTTCATTCGTTTTCAAAAGATCACATTCAGTCAATTCATTTTTCAATGTATGCAATTTTAATCTTTCAAAAAAGGTCATAAAGACTAAAACTTTTAATAAATCAGAAGCTCGTCTTCCTACATTTCCTGTCCGTGTGTATAAAAGTAACCTAGTTAGCTTCGTTTGCACATGTTAGCATTATGACAGTTAAACCAGTAGGCTAAACGTTCAAAACATTTGAAATTAGGATGTATTAAAACCCCCCATACGAACAGTAGCCCCAGAATGCCTATGGATATACAAACATCTTCAAAAAGTATATTCCATATATACACAAATATATACACTGTACAGGCACAAGTTCTAGTTCTAGATAGTATTGAAACTCAGTAATTGACACAGAGCTTAAAAAGTACCAAAAACAGTCTTTTGTTCTTATAAAGACCTTTCTCGCCTCATTTCAAATTAAATATCTGTCTCAGATTTCCCAATAACACAAATATACAAAATGGTGCAAGTTTATATATAAAATAAAAATGGAACTAAAATCTTTGAGACAACTTGCTCAATCAAATACATATTTCAGTGAGCTGATCTACTGTACCTTAACACAAAAACATCTAACTTTTCATCACATTATTGTACCGTCACCTATAACATTTAAAAGGGGTCAGAATAACGCATGGCTCAAGGAACACACTTGTTTTGAGGATGTGAACACATCCCAGGTTAGGGTAGAAAGGTAGGTAGGTATGTAGGGGGTTGGTTGATGTGTATCTGAAGGGAGGCCACATGCAAGGTGTGGAGTGAGAGAGAGAGAGAGAGACACACATAGGTCACAACAGGCACCACTCACCCAAGGCCAGACAGAAGAGCAGGAAGGCCTCCTGAGCCTGAACCCCCCAAGCCTGGTCTTGAAGGGATGGGGGCAGCAGGCACACCCCTAACCCCTCAGAGGAGGTGGAGGAAGGAGGGAGAGAGGGACTACTTCCCGAGGTGGACAGGGATGAGGAAGTGTCAACAGGAGAGAGAGGAGGAACAGCAGAGGAGGCGGCTGTGAGGGAGAGAGGGAGGAGGTGGGGAGAGCCGAAGGAGAGAAAGGAGAGTTCTCTAAGGACAACAGCCAGGCAGTAAGAGAAATGTGTGAACCAGACAGACAGGAGGGGAGGCTATAGGTCTAACTATTAAAGAGGCTTTGTGAACCAATACATCCATAGAAATGAAAAAACAACGTTACTACACTCAAATAAAATGAGAACATACAAGTCGGACAGTTATTACTAAATAATCATCTTTAAAAGAGTAAAACTTAAAGCTTCATTCAATAAAAAAACATCTGATTACTTCCAGTGCCAATGTTCTAAGGACAAAGAAAACAGAAATGCTTTATAATATTTCACCTTTTCATTTTACAAAGCTTCTAACATTAGAGAAACTTAATCTGGACTCAAACTGTACATACTGACATGACCAGTGGGGAAAACTAACCAACACAGGTTAATAATGGAGGAAGCTCATGTCTAGTAACTATGACCCCCATAGTTCACGTGTCTTCGTACCATTGGATTCACAGGAGATGACGAGAGACAGAGTTAGAATAGAGCCGTGTAGCTCGGGAGAGGTCTGTGCTCTTCAGACAGCAGTGGTTTGAGTGTCCAGCATTTCCCGTCGTCGTCATCTAGTGAGTCACGTTCACTCATTTCAGCATTTTGCTTTCTTCTGTCGCCGTATTAAAACAGGATTACCAAAACCACGTCCTCCTTTCATGAAACAGGTGATTACCAAAACCACGTCCTCTTTTCATAAAACAGGTGATTACCAAAACCAAGTCCTCTTTTCATAAAACGGGATGATTACCAAAACCAAGTCCTCTTTTCATAAAACGGGATGATTACCAAAACCAAGTCCTCTTTTCATAAAACGGGATGATTACCAAAACCAAGTCCTCTTTTCATAAAACGGGATGATTACCAAAACCAAGTCCTCTTTTCATAAAACGGGATGATTACCAAAACCACGTCCTCTTTTCATAAAACGGGATGATTACCAAAACCACGTCCTCTTTTCATAAAACGGGATGATTACCAAAACCAAGTCCTCTTTTCATAAAACGGGATGATTACCAAAACCAAGTCCTCTTTTCATAAAACGGGATGATTACCAAAACCAAGTCCTCTTTTCATAAAACGGGATGATTACCAAAACCAAGTCCTCCTTTCATAAAAACAGCTGATGATGCCTCATAGGCTTAATCTTTAAAATTGTCCTTGTCAAACATGTAAGGAATGAGACTAGATTTAAGTGATAATGCCCTCAAACCGGTTTTCGGAGGATATATTGGCACGGGTGTTGTTAGGCCCGAGACGAAGTCGAAAACTGCCAATATATCCTCCGAACCCCGGCTTGAGGGCATTATCACTTTTATACAACGGGTTACCAACACATTCAAATAATGATTTACATATTTTAATTAAAAACATTATTTTGATGAATTTATTCATACCATTTCATCCTTCCACAAAATATAGTCCCGACACAAATCTAGGGTTGCTATCCAAGCCGGCTGGTCGTTTGTTCTATTGGTTCGGTTGCCAGAGACGCGACCCAGTCGTTCGTTGTAAATGGTCTATTGGCTGGCAACGTTTTTATCCTTTGCTAGCTAGCTAGCTGGCTGGCTAACTTAGTCACGTCAAAGAGTGCAGCCAGAATAACAACAAAGTAGCTGCATTTGCTTAAGCTGTTTTCTAGTGACATTTATTTGTATACATCCGGATACATCCATAAAAATGAGCTAATGAGGCACGATTTCACCTGGCATAGAAATGTGCTCTCTCGTCAGGACACTGAGGAGCTAGTCAACAACACAGCTAACACAATCACTTCAAACTGATGTTGGAAAGACTGCAAATTAGCTGCACTTCATTTAGTTCTGTTTTCTATTTACATTTCTTTGTATACAATCCATAAAAATGACGCTGATTCATGATTTTGACTGGCTGAGAAAAGCTGCCTGCCCGTCTCATTCATTACTATGGGACAGCTGAAGATCGAATTTCAATACTGAAACAGTGCTGCAAATGTCAGAGACAGACTACTGAAAACCAATTGCTAGTCTTAAAGAAATGGTAGATTATGTCGAGATGCTTTTTATAGTGGCTGGGCTGATGAAACAGTGGATTGAACTGAGTAAATAGGCAATTCAACGTTATAGCTTTAGCCGGTGGTAACTTGTGGAATAGACACCGGTTGGAATGCAGTTTTAATCAATCAGCGTCCAGGATTAGACCCACCCATTGTATAAATATCTATAGATCTCATATCAGTCATACCACATCTTTTCCGTCAGTCAGTCACTGGCAGTGGTTGTCTGTTTATCGACAGCTTTTTCTAACCACCACCAGAGAACAAGGCATAGAGCGAACTAACAAAACGTCCCTGAGAATTTACAGATCGTCCTAGAGGTTCTAGAGGAGATGGTACTATAGATTCTAGAGGAGATGGTACTATAGATTCTAGAGGAGATGGTACTATAGGTTCTAGAGGAGATGGTACTATAGGTTCTAGAGGAGATGGTACTATAGGTTCTAGAGGAGATGGTACTATAGGTTCTAGAGGAGATGGTACTATAGGTTCTAGAGATCGTCCTAGAGGAGATGGTACTATAGGTTCTAGAGGAGATGGTCCTAGAGAAGATGGTACTATAGGTTCTAGAGGAGATCGTCCTATAAGTTGAGATGGAAAGCAGCTGACCTACTACGTCAAATAGCCTTATTCACTGAATATTCAGAAAAATACAACAAACAAGTTATGTTTTAACAACCTTAGAAGAAGTTCCCAAGTTATGTTTTAACAACCTTAGAAGAAGAAGTTCCCAAGTTATGTTTTAACAACCTTAGAAGAAGAAGTTCCCAAGTTATGTTTTAACAGCCTTAGAAGAAGAAGTTCCCAAGTTATGTTTTAACAGCCTTAGAAGAAGAAGTTCCCAAGTTATGTTTTAACAGCCTTAGAAGAAGAAGTTCCCAAGTTATGTTTTAACAACCTTAGAAAAAGAAGTTCCCAAGTTATGTTTTAACAGCCTTAGAAGAAGAAGCTCCCAGCATTGTACAAAAAAATAACTAAAAAAAGGCTCCAATTTGGAAAACAAGTTAACTTACCAATTTGGTAAACAATGTTTCCAATTTGGAATAAAAATCAGCGTTTCTTGCTGGAAAAATGCAGAGCGAGATGGTTACAGGTTTAGATTAGGCTATGATTTTAATATTTAGTTAGTAGGCCCTACATTTGATTGGTCTTGGGGTAGCCAGAGTGAGTAAGAGAATCTCTGAAGGCAAGCGGGATGTGTGACTTGACCTCCTAATAACTGAAGTAATCTGCCTCCGTCTGTCCTTCTGAAAGAGAGGTGGCCACTGAGCTTATGTATAACACACAGGTTTGTATGTATAGGCCCACTATGTGGAGAGAGCCAGCGAGGGAGAAGACCCCTATAAATAACAAGCCTTAATATTTCTTGCACTAGTAAAAAGAGAAGCTGAGATGTGCATCTTTTAGTACGGTGATGCTTCTTGATCTGCGTCTGCATATTCAATAGGCTGAGAGTCACAGTCCACGTCAAAGGGCTTCTCTTTAGAAGGACTGTCTTCTCCCCCGTAGCTGCGAGAGGGGACCTTGCCGTTGCTACACTCTGGCTCGGTCTCATAGCCGGTGTCCCTCAGGGCTCGGAGCTGTACCCCGTTCTGAGTCAGGCGGATCTGATCCTTTACGTCCAGCTTGTCTACTGTGACTGGCTCCATGAGGCCGGCCTCGCAGGCTAAATAGTCAGGTTGGGGCTTCTTCTGGCTTCCCAGCAGAGCCGCACGAAGACGAAGACACGGCCCCGGTAGGTACTGCATGTAACAGTTGTAGACCAGGGCAGCCAGGAAGAGGAGGAAGAACAGGAGGAAGAGGAAGAGGAAAGTACTGCTGTTGTCGTGTTGGAGGTACTCTGTCGCAGGGTCCCGGGTCTCTGGGAGCGGGAGGCGCTGGAGCTGGGGGGAAGGAGCTTGGGCTGGAGCATGGCGGTGTTGCTGCTGCTGGGGGGCGTGGTTAGTGATGACGAGGCGCTGTGAGTGGGTGGTGGTGAGGTGAGGGCGGTGGAGCTGGGAGGGGCTGAAGTTAGTGGGAGGGGTCTCACGGTGTTACCGTTATTACCTTCAGTGGCAGCGGTGGACTGGTGGTGGGGGTGAGCGGAGCTGAGGGTGCTGGCGGTCTGAGGGGGGTGGCCTCGTGGTGAAGGCCTCCTGGGGACATCCAGGTCTAGGACATACCCAGCCAGGAGGCGGCTGAAGTTCTTCCCTGCAACAGGGGCCCACTCCAGTGACCAGCACTCGTACAGGCCGTGGTCCTCTGGGGCCACGCTGTAAATGAGCAGACCCGTCTCACCCACCAGGTGGAACTTGGAGGCCTCGGTCATGGTGCTGCTGTTCTGCTTCCAGACCACCACGGCCAGGTTGGACTGAACCAGGCATGGCAGCTCAGCCGAGCTCCCTGGTTTAACTGTCACCCTCTGGTAGTTCTCCACAGAGAGCCCTGGCGCTGTGAGGAGAGGAGAGGAGTTTACTCTCTGAAGAGATGGCTGGTGTTAATAGATCTGTCCTGAACTTCCTTGCTGTGTTTAATGTGAAATCTCTGGTAAGTAAGATGCTTATATAGCAATTAAACTCGAACTAAAGCGATATAAAGACATTCCTAAATGAGTGTATTTGTTTACTTTAAGCACTGCAGCCCGTCTCTCTGCCAATAGCTAGTCAGTATGCAGAGACTTGGGTCACGTTAAAATGTAGAGGTTACAGACCTGAGGGACACTTGTCTGCATCACCGTTAAGGCTCTGGATCAAGTTCCTGAAAAACAAAACAGAACTGACATTAGGTAGACATAGATCAGGGTCGACACTTTCAGGCTTGTAGTTGGAGAAACAGGACGGACTGGGTTACACCGAGGCAGTAAAAACACGTAGGTTTTGCATTGTGCTGATAATCCTAATGCCATTATAAAAGGAGTGTTACCGGTGTGTGAGGCCCTGGGTGTGGAAGATGTTGACACAGGTGGAAGAGTCTGGGTCCCAGGCACAGTAAGGGTCCCGGGTCAAGATACAGTCTGAACAGGATGGGTACTTGTCACAGAACGCAGTAGGAGACTGCACCACGCCCGAGTCCGAGCCAGCGTACAGGGACCTCGTCTGTCAACACAGCCACACACACAAAGGTCTGTGATGGTAGCTGAATACCATGTAACTGACTTATGGCTGAAAACAGCCATGAAAATAAAATACATTTAAAATAGGCCTACATTCATTTTGGGGTACTTATTTAATAATTAACTGCATTTTCATGTTGATAAACTTCACCTAATAGCGGGAGTGTTTACTAATGATTATAACTTAGTCCGTCGATATCTTCTCTTTCCAATTGTTGTTTTACGGTCCAGCAGCTAATCCGCCAGTTGAGTGGGGCTGTCTAAGCGCTGGCCTATAGGCTATGGCACTTCAGTACATTTATTTTATATACGTGTACTTCCTTTTATACAAGGCACGTTTTCATTGCTTGCTAGTAAATATATATATATATATTTTTTTTTAAATCGGTCTTCTTTTAATAGTGTGACTATTCGTTAATTATTCAACAGCAGTCAACATGGTTGTTCTGGCTCTGAGGCCTATAATGCGCCAATCTCCAACCTGGCATGGAATAATTCGACAAGGAATCTTTTTCATTTAGACTAATCAACGCTGATAAATAAACTATGAACATGTTGCGTTTATTTGTTTCCATTTTAATATTGTTAAATTTCAACTTCATACTATTGCATAGCCGTCTCTCACACCTTCATCCTTTCCTTGTCAATTCATTATCTTATATACTACTTTCAGAAAGCTTAAAGTAGGCCTAGATTTTTAAAAACGTTTTCATGAAAAAAATGTATATTTGCTAGAGTCTGACATACGCTGGCTTCTTTGATTGATGGGTGCTTTTACGTGTGTGTCTGTGTGTCTTCGCTGATTCTCTCTATAGGCTTATGTCCATTCAGAAAGTTTCCTAAAGTAGCCTGTCTTGGACTCAATCTCTAATACAAATCAAACGCTCCCGTCATGATTTTTAAATGACACATTTCAGTAAAAGCCCTTTCTCACCAAGTCTGTTATTTTCAAATCGAATAATTATTAAGAAAAAAATAAATCTATACGAGCACGTCTGTTCACACCAGTTGCAAAATATCGTCCTGCCACAAATTTCATTATTTTTTCGTAACATATTTTTTTCATTCGATAATAAGTTGTTTACCAATTTAATTGTTATCTGGGACACTGCCACTGACAGGCTGCACAATTCACCTTGTGTGAATTAATTTGCCTGTTTTTTTACGTTTGCAATGCATCAGTGCAGCAAGGTATCAATTTGGCCAATGTAAACACATCACACCAGAGCTAGGCTACACGTCACTCTCGCCATTCAAACCCCTAAGCCAGTTCATTGCCAACGTTGTACTGTCGCCTATTTTATAGCCATTCAGCAAGCAAGAGGATCGATCGATGCATCTCTCCTTGAATAGACCTAGGCCTATTAGTTTTAAACTCTATACACTGAACAAAAATAGAAACGCAACATGTAAAGTGTTGGTCCCATGTATCATGAGCTGAAATAAAAAAGACCCCAGAAATGTTCCATACGCACAAAAATCTTATTTCTCTCAAATTTTGTGCACATCCCTGTTAGCAAGCATTTCTCCTTCGCCAAGATAATCCATTCACCTGACAGGTGTGGCATATCAACAAGCTGATTCAACAGCATGATCATTACACAGGTGCACCTTGTGCTGAGGACAATAAAAGGACAGTCTAAAATGTAGAATGTCCAACAGAGCTGTTGCCAGAGAACTGAATGTTCATTTCTCTACCATAAGCCAACTCCAACGTCGTTTTAGAGAATTTGGCAGTACGGCCAACCGGCCTCACAATTTCAGACCACGTGTATGGTGTCGTGTGGGTGAGCGGTTTGCTGACATCAACGTTGTGAACAGAGTGCCCCATGGTGGCGGTAGGGTTATGGTATGGGCAGGCATAAGCTAAGGACAATGAACACGATGGCAATTTGAATGCACAGAGATACCGTGATGAGATCCTGAGGCCCATTGTCGTGCCATTCATCCGCCGCCATCACCTCATGCTTCAGCATGATAATGAACAAGGATTTGTACACAATTCCTGGAAGCGTCACAGTTCTTCCATGGCCAGCATACTCACCAGACATGTCCCCCATTAAGCATGGGGCGGCAGGGTAGCCTAGTGATTAGAGCGTTGGACTAGTAACCAGAAGGTTGCAAGTTCAAACCCCCAAGCTGACAAAGTACAAATCTGTCGTTCTGCCTCTGAACAGGCAGTTAACTCACTTTTCCTAGGCTGTCATTGAAAATAAGAATTTGTTCTTAACTGACTTGCCTAGTTAAATAAAAATATAAAAAAAGAAAATACAAATGTTTGGGATGCTCTGGATCGACTTGTACGACAGCGTGTTCCAGTTCCCGCTAATATCCAGCGACTTCGCACAGCCATGGAAGAGGAGTGGGACAACATTCCACAGCCATTGAAGAGGAGTGGGACAACATTCCACAGCCATTGAAGAGGAGTGGGACAACATTCCACAGCCATTGAAGAGGAGTGGGACAACATTCCACAGCCATTGAAGAGGAGTGAGACAACATTCCACAGCCATTGAAGAGGAGTGAGACAACATTCCACAGCCATTGAAGAGGAGTGAGACAACATTCCACAGCCATTGAAGAGGAGTGGGACAACATTCCACAGCCATTGAAGAGGAGTGGGACAACATTCCACAGCCATTGAAGAGGAGTGGGACATCATTCCACAGCCATTGAAGAGTAGTGGGACAACATTCCACAGCCATTGAAGAGGAGTGGGACAACATTCCACAGCCATTGAAGAGGAGTGGGACAACATTCCACAGCCATTGAAGAGGAGTGGGACAACATTCCACATCCATTGAAGAGGAGTGGGACATCATTCCACAGCCATTGAAGAGGAGTGGGACAACATTCCACAGCCATTGAAGAGGAGTGGGACAACATTCCACATCCATTGAAGAGGAGTGGGACAACATTCCACAGCCATTGAAGAGGAGTGGGACAACATTCCACAGCCATTGAAGAGGAGTGGGACAACATTCCACAGCCATTGAAGAGGAGTGGGACAACATTCCACAGCCATTGAAGAGGAGTGGGACAACATTCCACATCCATTGAAGAGGAGTGGGACAACATTCCACAGCCATTGAAGAGGAGTGGGACAACATTCCACAGCCATTGAAGAGGAGTGGGACAAGATTCCACAGCCATTGAAGAGTAGTGGGACAAGATTCCACATCCATTGAAGAGGAGTGGGACAACATTCCACAGCCATTGAAGAGGAGTGGGACAACATTCCACAGCCATTGAAGAGGAGTGGGACAACATTCCACAGCCATTGAAGATGAGTGGGACAACATTCCACATCCATTGAAGAGGAGTGGGACAACATTCCACAGCCATTGAAGAGACAACATTCCACAGCCATTGAAGTGGGACAACATTCCACAGCCATTGAAGAGTAGTGAGACAACATTCCACAGCCATTGAAGAGGAGTGGGACAACATTCCACAGCCATTGAAGAGGAGTGGGACAACATTCCACATCCATTGAAGAGGAGTGGGACATCATTCCACAGCCATTGAAGAGGAGTGGGACAACATTCCACAGCCATTGAAGAGGAGTGGGACAACATTCCACAGCCATTGAAGAAGAGTGGGACAACATTCCACATCCATTGAAGAGGAGTGGGACAACATTCCACTGGCCACAATCAACAGCCTGATCAACTCTGTGTGAAGGAGATGTGTCACGCTGCATGAGGCAAATGGTGGTCACACCATATACTGATTGGTTTTCTGATCCACGACCCTACCCATTTAAAAAAAAGGTACCTGTGACTAAGAAATACATATATAGATATGTATTTCTTAGTCAGCCATTGAAGAGTGGGACAACATTCCACAGGTACCTTTAACCAGTCATGTGAAATCCATAGATTAGGGCCTAATTAATTTATTTCAATTGACTGATTTCCTTATATGAACTGTAACTCAGTAAAATCTTTGAAATAGTTTTGTTCATATTTTTCAGGCTACTCGTTCAAAAGCTAGAGAGAAAGGGAAGCGATATGCCAGTGGAGAAGGATATATATATATATATATATATATATATATATATATATATATATATATAAAATAATAGGACAGCTAAAGTCAATCTACAATACCACCATTGCTATTGGCAACCCTAAAAGACAGAGACAACAACATTTGCCAGAGTTGACCCTCAATGAGTGGTGGCACCGATTTAGTTAAAGCTCAAATAAAAATTGTCAACATAACCAAATCAAATTTGTATTTGTCACATACAACTGTACAGTGAAATGCTTACTTATAAGCCCTTAACCAACAAGAGATAAGTAAAAAAATATTATTAAAAAAATCACATCAAAACATATAACCAACCTTGGCTTCAAATGTGTATCAGCGGCTGATCATTGGACGGTTTTCTATTTTCTAATGGTTGTCAATTTTATCTTCATATAGCCTATCACAGATGTCTCTATATATCCCCATTAAAACACTCATCGTTAATTTATAGGACAGGCTACATTGATTTAGCATCATCCTATAATGTAGATTTTCTTTGTCCTACAGGAAGGATTTGAAGCGAAAGGCAAGATTTTTAATGTCAGCATACGTGCAAGGAATGATGACCGGTGACAGTTTTGCGTTTCCTCGGGTTGCAACTGAATGAAAACGTAGCCAAGCTCCTTTCATGATTCATCCTACAGAATGCATAGTCTATATCCTAATATTGTCAGTAGCATAATGTTTCTCCAGTAGTAAAGGATTTCTCTCATCACTGCGTCCTCTCTACACACTTTGAACAACACATTGTCACAGAGAATGACCGCAGCAGCATTCGAAGACTCAATCATGGACACTCTTACTGACAGTTGTGGCTGCTTCACGTGATGTATTGTTGTCTCTACCTTCTTGCCCTTTGTGCTGTTGTCTCTACCTTCTTGCCCTTTGTGCTGTTGTCTGTGCCCAATAATGTTTGTACCGCTACCATGTTGGTCTGCTACCATGTTGTTATGTTGTGCTGCTACCATGTTGTTATGTTGTGCTGCTACCATGTTGTTATGTTGTACCGCTACCATGCTGTGCTGCTACCATGTTGTTATGTTGTGCTGCTACCATGTTGTTATGTTGTGCTGCTACCATGTTGTTATGTTGTGCTGCTACCATGCTGTGCTGCTACCATGTTGTTATGTTGTATTGCTACCATGCTGTGCTGCTACCATGTTGTTATGTTGTATTGCTACCATGCTGTTCTGCTACCATGTTGTTATGTTGTATTGCTACCATGCTGTGCTGCTACCATGCTGTGCTGCTACCATATTGTTATGTTGTGCTTGCTACCATGTTGTTGTCATGTTGTGTTGCTATGTTGTTGTCTTGGGTCTCTCTTTATGTAGTGTTGTGTCTCTCTTGTTGTGATGTGTGTTTTGTCCTATATTTATAAAACATTTTAAATCCCAGGTCCCCCCGTCTGCGCAGGAGGCCTTATGCCTTATCATTGTAAATAATAATTTGTTCTTAACTGACTTCCTTAGTTAAATAAAAAGGTTAAATATATATATATATATATTTTTTTAAAGCAGCGTTGGGGAAGTTATGTGAATTGTTAGGAAAAGTGGGGGAAAAACAAACAGACTTGGTGTTAATAGTTTAAATCTGTATTCTTTCAGAATTCCTCTCCAATCTTTACAAGTCTTCATTAGTATTACTAGACTAATATTTATAGGTATTAACTTGAATAATAAGAATGAAATGCTACTGATAATAGCGAAGGTAGTGAAGTTGCAGAGAAAAGCCACGTGTTTCTTTTGAGTCTGATACTCGCCAATTACAGTGACCTCAAATTCCAAGACGTTACACACACACACACACACACACTAAAGATTAACATACACCTTCAAGTCAACAATTATTATTTTTTTGACAGTGTCTAAAAATGCTTAAATGCCGTGTAAGTCCGGCCTGTAGAGAGCAAACAATGCTGATTATTCATTCAGAGAGAAGTTGTGGTTTTAACATCGACGCAGACTTGTCGTCTCTGGTCAGTAACTTCCCTTTTTCTACTCTCGAGTTGAACAGTTTTACACGGACATGGAATCCAAATCGAGAGCCAAAGTTAGTGGGTAGGCAGACTTCTCAAATTGAGAAATAAAGCTTAGCTTGTCTTTGGGTATTCAATAGCTTTAGTTTTATTGGAAATGGCCGAACAAGAAAAACTTTGAAAAGGAACTTGAAAGAGACGTATGATGTGAACTGGCGACTGACGTTTCCATGTCTTCCTCCTGTTATCACAGGAGAGGAGAACTCACTTTCCGTGAGACACGGATGTGAGAGTCTCCTTCCATATTTCTCTTCGACTTACCCCTTGTGATGACAGAAGCAAGGTCTTGATAGGCTCAGATTTGTGGAGAAGCTGAATCTCTTCCACTGTATGGACCAGCCCGTCATACACCACAGATTTATGCAGAAGACCTTTATCTAAAGGGTTAGAGGGGGAAATGTCAACGCCATATCAAGGACTGAAAGACGCCCCTTTTGTCTTAATCAGGAGCTGAGAGTTGATCATAATCCCACCAAATACAAACACCTTTCACAACAACGAGGAACATTTTAATTAACCGAATTAAAATGGAATTGACCCTAACTCCCACACAACACTGTCCTCTGAACCTCAGCCAGCTCCCCTGAGAACCGTTGGCGCCTACCGGTCCCAGTAAATATGACGTCATATACGTTGTTGTCCAGCGCCTGCACCCTCTCCACAGCAATCTGGGTGTAGCTGACGTCCTTGGTGATGAGTTTGGGCCCGTTGCCAATGGGAAGGACAGGGTCTTCCAGTAAGGGATGGTCCTTAACAAACTGCAGGGTCTTGTCAGGCAAGTGGAGAGAGCTGCTGATGTTCTGGAGACGGTGGTGGTTGTTGATGCACTACAGATGGATAGGAGTGAGAGGGATGATGCTAAGAAGGATACAACGCTCTAACCCCGTCCAAATATGACAATTCAATCCAAGGGGAAACGTATGATTAAACAGAACTCAAAAAAAATGACAAAAGATGTAGACATGTTTAGAAGGTGATTTCAGCAAGCAACACTTACAGCTCCTGGGCGAGGGGTGGGGGTGATCCCGTTGTACCTCACCCACTTGGTGTGAGACTGTTCCACTGTGGCTTTCTGCATGTATTTCCCCTTGGAGAACACATTTTCTACTGACAACATGTCGTAGGCACACACTGCAGACAGGCCTACGTTTCCCCTGGACAAGAAAGAGACAATGTCACAGAACACCTTTCCACAAGTGGGTGTTACCACTGCCATGGTGAGATGTGGGTGTTACCACTGCCATGGTGAGATGTGGGTGTTACCACTGCCATGGTGAGATGTGGGTGTTACCACTGCCATGGTGAGATGTGGGTGTTACCACTGCCATGGTGAGATGTGGGTGTTACCACTGCCATGGTGAGATGTGGGTGTTACCACTGCCATGGTGAGATGTGGGTGTTACCACTGCCATGGTGAGATGTGGGTGTTACCACTGCCATGGTGATATGTGGGTGTTACCACTGCCATGGTGAGATGTGGGTGTTACCACTGCCATGGTGAGATGTGGGTGTTACCACTGCCATGGTGAGATGTGGGTGTTACCACTGCCATGGTGAGATGTGGTCGCTCCTATACCTATTCACTAGTAACACCGTGGTAAAATGACAGAGCCTTCAGAAAGTATTCACACCCCTTGACTTTTTCCACATTTTGTTGTGTTACTGCCTGAATTTAAAATGGACTTAAAATAATATGTTGTCACTGGCCTACATACAATACCCCATAATGTTAGTGGAATGTAAATTTTTTTTTTTTTCAAACAAATTAAAATTAACATTGAAATTCCTTTAGGTCAGTAATTATAAGGTGTTAAACCCCTTTGTCCATGCAACGTGTGTGTGCGATAGTGTTTAACATGATTTTTGAATGACTACCTCATCTATGTACCCCACATATACAATTATCTGTAAGGTCCCTCAGTCGAGCAGTGAATTTCAAACACAGATTCAGCCACAAAGACCAGGGATGTTTTCCAATGTCTCACAAAGAAGGGCACCTATTGGTAGATGGGTAAAAAACAAATTAAAAAGCCGACATTGAATATCCCTTTGAGCATGAAGTTATAATTACACTTTGGTGTATCAATACACCCAGTTACTACAGAGAGAGGTGTCCTTCCAAGGGCTGACTGAATTTAGTCGACTGGTCGATTGTTTGGTTGATCGAGATTTCTTTAGTCGAGCAGTAGTCAAAACAATGATTCACGGTGTACAAGACACCTGTCTGATTTCCGCCTATGAGTGGACTGGTCCATTGTGGAGGCGATGGGGATGGTACAGTCCACCCCTTTAAGACACGCGTTACTGAAACTGTACATGATAAAGAACAATGGTGCAACACGAACACAAATAATATCTCCTGCATTTGTTCGCGGTTGCTGTCGGCGGTTCTGAAACAGCGCGCTGTTGAATTGGCGCCTTTTTCCTAGACCATGTTGCAATCAAGCATTTTAATTTTAAAATAAAATAACTAAGCGACTTCAATAATTAGCGTGAAAAATAAATAAACCGTTCCATTTAGGCAATTTCATTCACGAATGCATGCGACTGTTTAGTCTTTGCTGTGATAAAAGCTTCTCAATTTTGTTTTAAACATCACAACACTCTCTGGTACGCTTTTAATTTATTTAGTGTTTAAACTGCTCCAAACAGTCAGAAAAGGTTTATTGTAATCTAACAGCATCTGTTTGGAAACATAATACGCAGACAAAGCTTGTTCCTTACCTTCTTTTTCTTCATCTCCAGTATTTAACAACTAGTCACATTTATTCCACACATCTGACTTCCCCTTTACTTCCTGAGAAACCAGTACACATTCCCCCATCTCCAGTTTGTCACGTCCTCTGCATCCATTTTGCTGTTACGGTGTTCAGAGTTTGTTATAACCCATTTATTGATGTGATTATGATGTGCTATAGGTCAGGCCCTGTCGTTAACGTGCATGAGATGCATACGTGTCATGTAGAGAGAGCAAAGGGGTTGAGGGAATAGGGAATGTTTTTCCTAAACAAATGAGGGATTTCTGTAACAAAACTTCTCAGTCAGAAATGTCTGTAATTATGTTACAGCTTCAGCAACACAGACAGCATGATAAACACTGTTGATGTTCTGTGGTGGTCGCTGCAGCAGGGAGGAGAGAGAAACGGTTCCTCGTCACAAAGTCACTCGCTGCCATGTTTTTTACCACAGTGCAGCAAGTCTGAGCCTGGCCAGGCACAATCAAATCAATTGCTGGTCGGACTCCCTCTAGTCATTTATGCGTCTTAATTATTTAATCAAACAACTTAGAGCATCAGACAAGCTCAGTGCATATAGTTGATTTGATTCAAACATAGGATGTGTGTCTATATATGGAAAAATACAGGTTAATAAATTTAGATCAATCGATTGTTCGAAAGAACTGACTACTCCTCTTGGTCTACCAAGATTATTATATATTTTTGGGGGGGACAGCCGTTCCTAACTGTTGCCGGAGAGGAATGAAACCACTCAGGAAATGTCACCATGATTCCAATCATGACTTTTAAACAGGTTCGTTTTGTTGAGGAACTACACTGTTGATCCATCCTGTTTTCTCCTATCACAGCCGTTAAACGTTGTAACTAATTGACAGAGTGAAAAGGAAGCCTGTACAGAATAAAAAATATTCCCAAAACATAAATCCTGTTTACAACAAGGCACTAAAGTAATACTGCAAAAAATGTGGCAAAGCAATTCACTTTTTGTCTCGACTATAAAGTGTTGTGTTTGGGGCAAATCCAATACATTACGGAGTACCACTCTCCATAGTTTCAAGCATAGTGGTGGCTGTATCATGTTAGGGGTAAGTTTGTAATTGTTAAAGACTGGGGAGTTTTTCAGGATAAAAATAGACTGAATAGAGCTAAGCACAGGCAAAATCCTAGAGGAAAACCTGCTTCAGTCTGCTTTCCAACAGACACTGGGGAGACAAATTAACCTTTCAGCAGGACAATAACCTAAAGCACAAGACCAAATCTACACTGGAGTTACTTACCAAAAAGACAGTGAATGTTCCTGAGTGGCCGAGTTACAGTTTCGACTTAAATCTGGAAAATCTATGGCAAGACCTGAACGTGGCTGTCTAGCAATGAGCAACAACCAATTTGACAGAGCTTGAATAATACAATTTTTTAAAAATGAGCAAATGTTGCACAATCCATGTATAGAAAGCTCTTAGCTTCTACGACTTATGGGTTTGAATATTTATGCAAATGAGATGTTTCAGCATTTCATTATCAATAAATTATCAAAAAAACATTTCATTTTGTCATTATAGAGTGTTGTGTGTAGTTGATTGAGATTGTTTTTGAATCCATTTTGAATTCAAGGCTGCATCACCAAAATGTAGAATAAGTCTAGAGGTGAATACTTTCTGAAGGAAATGTAACATGTTAATAAAATGGAGTTTGAGTTATTACAGTTTCCTGACTGAGAATCCCAACTCACCACTGGGATGTGAACACTCCGTAGATGACAGTCTCTCTCCAGTCAGCAGTCTTCAGTATGAACACGTCATTAACCACGTTGAACACGAAGTTGAGCTCTGGCATGGAACACACCAGCTTGGCCTTCAGGAAACTGGTCCATTTCTTCTGTAGCGTCCGTTGGCCCCCCAGATCACCCTGCACAGAGATGAGGCACATTTATATATAATAATAACAACAACAAATGACACTTAGCAGACACATTCATCCAAATATAATTTATGTATAATTGATCCCTGCAGGAATTGAACCCACAGGCAGTTGAAACCGGACTCAGTGAACAAACTGTACTGTGGTAGGAAGAAGCAAAAAAGTAGGAAAGAGCGAGAGGAGGGAGGGAAAGAGCGAGCGAGAGGGGGGAGGGAAAGAGCGAGAGAAAGGGCGATAAGGGGGAGGGAAAGGGCGAGGGAAAGGGCGATAAGGCGAGGGAAAGGGCGAGGGAAAGGGCGATAAGGGGAGGGAAAGGGCGATAAGGCGAGGGAAAGGGCGATAAGGCGAGGGAAAGGGCGATAAGGGGAGGGAAAGGGCGATAAGGGGGGAGGGATAAGGGGAGGGGGCGATAAGGGGAGGGAAAGGGCGATAAGGAGGGGAGGGGAAAAGGGCGAGGGAAAGGCGATAAGGGCGAGGGAAAGGGCGATAAGGGGAGGGAAAGGGCGAGGGAAAGGGGCGATAAGGGGAGGGAAAGGGCGAGGGAAAGGGCGATAAGGGGAGGGAAAGGGCGAGGGAAAGGGCGATAAGGGGAGGGAAAGGGCGAGGGAAAGGGCGATAAGGGGAGGGAAAGGGCGAGAGAGGGCGAGAGGTGAGAGAGCGAGAGATAAGGGCGAGAGAGCGAGAGGCGAGAGAGCGAGAGGGAGGGGGAGCGAGAGGGAGGGGGAGCGAGAGGGAGCACGATGAGGCAGAGAATGGCATGGTAGTGCCAGTGGCAGATGGTTAGCCGTTCCGCTGACGTGTCCTGACCTTACAGACGCGTGCTATCCTGGGGATGAGCAGCTTGCCAAAGAACTCGTACTCCACAGACACCTCAGTGAAGAAGTAGTAGATCTTATCGTCCTCGCCATCTGCACTGTTCTTCCCCTCTCTGATGACATCAGCAAAAACAAAACTGGGTTCTATGGGGTCGAGAGATATTCATGGTCAGTGGTAAATAAATGGTTTCTCTGCATATTGAAAAAGAGAACCACACAAGTGTTCTACTCCACTAGTCAGCACCTCTCCTAAACAGGTGTTCTACTCCCCTCAGCCAGCACCTCTCCTAAACAGGTGTTCTACTCCACTAGCCAGCACCTCTCGTAAACAGGTGTTCTACTCCCCTCAGCCAGCACCTCTCCTAAACAGGTATTCTACTCCCCTCAGCCAGCACCTCTCCTAAACAGGTGTTCTACTCCCCTCAGCCAGCACCTCTCCTAAACAGGTGTTCTACTCCCCTCAGCCAGCACCTCTCCTAAACAGGTGTTCTACTCCACTAGCCAGCACTTCTCCTAAACAGGCGTTCTACTCCGCTAGCCAGCACCTCTCCTAAACAGGTGTTCTACTCCCCTAGCCAGCACCTCGCCTAAACAGGTTTTCTACTCCACTAGCCAGCACCTCTCCTAAACAGGTGTTCTACTCCCCTCAGCCAGCACCTCTCCTAAACAGGTGTTCTACTCCCCTCAGCGCGCACTTCTCCTAAACAGGTGTTCTACTCCCCTCAGCCAGCACTTCTCCTAAACAGGTGTTCTACTCCACTAGCCAGCACCTCTTCTAAACAGGTGTTTTACTTCACCTGCCAGCACCTCTCCTAAACAGGTGTTCTACTCCCCTAGCCAGCACCTCTCCTAAACAGGTGTTCTACTCCACTAGCCAGCACCTCTCCTAAACAGGTGTTCTACTCCCCTCAGCCAGCACCTCTCCTAAACAGGTGTTCTACTACTCCCCTCAGCCAGCACCTCTCCTAAACAGGTGTTCGTTTCTTTCGCCTCCAGATTTGTCTGTATATTGTGAGTCAGGAAAACTTGAAGGTTGATCAGCTGTTACTTTTTAGAGGATCTTTGATGTAAGCTCCTTAAAACCCTTTACATTCGTGGGAATTGGCCTATATGGGCAGGGCTAAACAGAAATGTCTCTTACAGAATAAATATGAAAAGCATATGCATAACCATGGTAGCAATTGAAAAGGGAACAGTTTGGAGATTATGGGAAAATTAGACCAAAGTTGAGGACAACAGTTCACCTGACAAAACTGAATCCCAACATTACGATGTTGATTTTATGTGCATTTTACATTTCCTGTACTTTTCATTGCATTTGTGTATAACAGACTCTGAAAATACTCTGGATACATTCAGTAACATGATAAGAATATTCCTGGAAAATGTGGGGTAGGTGCAACATAAGACCAAATAAATGACAAGGTTTTGAGTGAGAGGACTAACTGGTGTCTCCAAGTGGTCACACACACACACACACACACACACCTCCAAAATGTGCTTTCAATGCACTTTTAAGACTCAAAGAAGAGTCTTCAACTGTACGTTTTTGCTCTCCTAGCTATGCCGTCGAGGAACTGACACTAGCACACATGTAGGTGTTTGGAACAACTCCGCGTCCCCACCTTCACACAATTACTGTTGTTAAACGCAATCCCAAAACGACCCATTAGAAATCTAAATCTGGGTCAGATGGGCATCATTTGAAAGCTTGTTCTATTGCCAACATGACTAGCTAAGTTATAAAATACTATCTTTTAGGCAACGAGGCAATTCAGAGAGTCCGATCGTAATTTTGGCGTGGATAGAAACGAGTCACGATTCAGGTGTGCGTGTTCAACGGTAGACAAACAAATAGGCTCGTTCTGTTCAGAACAACCCAGGGTCTGACGCCATGTCATCTTCTAACTGTATATCAAACAGTGATCATAAACGTGGACACTGTATATTAACATGGAAATATGAAGTGCACATTTGGACTTACAGGTGTTTTGAGTTGCTTGTATGACGTCAAAGCAGTATTTATTATAATCCTCAATGTCTCATCTTTCTAAATACAGAGTCCTCTTCATTTACAGCTTTTCTCTCACTCAGACAACAAAACTTTTGCAAAAGTTACTGAATGAGGGCAACCTCGTTGCGTGCAGTGCTGAATGGATTTCAGTCAAAACCCCATACAGCGCTGAACTCTGACCTCATTTATTGCATGTTACTGTACAGCCACTGAGTTCCAATTTAGGTGCTTATCAGTGTCCAAATCTGCCATTTTCAACCCGTATACCCGGGTACGAGTGTAAAGGGTTCAAGTGTAGTAACACTGATACGGTCAATTCCTTATTTGGAGAGGAGCAGGTATCTTACCGTTCAGCCAAGATGTTGAATACTCTGTCCGCAACAGACTCTGTGAAAGAGAATATCTGGAGATGATCGGCTCACTTCCTAAGAAGTTATATGACGTTCCAGAGTAAAGTTCTCCATCTAAAAAGACAGGAAACAAAACACATAAGATGTATAATAAAGATTTATTTAATTTAAATTCTCTCTAAAAACCAGGTTCGGTTGTTTTTCAGGCCTAAATACCTCAAAATAGTACAATCAGGATAATGATGTATTTAGGGCTGTGTACCAAAAAAAGCAGTTGATGTAATCTGGGCCTACCACCGATGTAATCTGGGCCTACCACCGATGAAATCTGGGCCTACCACCGATGAAATCTGGGCCTACCACCGATGAAATCTGGGCCTACCACCGATGAAATCTGGGCCTACTTACCAACCATGACCGTTGTGAAGCTCTGAGATGGGTCAAAGGAACATTTCCCTCTCCCGTCCTCCGGTGGACCCTCCAGACTGAAATCCTTTAGGGACTGATGAGAGCACAATTATGGTTATTACACAGTAATGATTACTACTTACTGTGAAGTAAAAGTTGAACTTCAACATGGTGTGGACATTAAAATATACTAAAAATCCATTAAATTCCTTTCATTTTTACCTCAAAATAAAATACAATGTAAAATAAAGAGGCGGCTGTCACCAGTGATCCAGAGGTGGCAGGTAGCCTAGCGGTTAAGAGCTTTGGGACGAAAGGTCGCTAGTTCAAATCCCTGGATTGACCAGGTGCCAAAATATATACAGTGGGGCAAAAAAGTATTTAGTCAGCCACCAATTGTGCAAGTTCTCCCACTTAAAAAGATGAGGCCTGTAATTTAAGTGGGATAACTTGCACAATTGGTGACTGACTATATACTTTTTTGCCCCACTGTATATGTCGATGTTCCCTTGAGCAAGGCATTGCTCCTGTAAGTCGCTCTGGCTAAGAGTGTGTCAACTAAATGACTAACACGCAAACGTAATCCACTTACTAGGTAGTGACAGATGGGCTGAAAGGCATGTGTCCCACAGACATACAGTCGCTTGTCGTCCAACACTTGTAACACCCGGATGTAGTTTAGACAGTCTGTCTGTAAAACGCATCACAAAGACACATTTACACCTGGCTGACAGGGATACCCCAAATAAAAACAAAATGGAGATACTGGAGAGCAGAGACATGGCTTCCTTTCACAACAGATCTGAAGTCAGGCGTTTGATGGAATAAGCAGATCTACCTCTTTAGATTTTCCTTTTACGATGCACATCGTCATGTGGTTTTCCGGGACCTTCCATTGAACCTACAGGGGAACCATTCAAATAGAACAATTATTAAAAAAGGCAAACTGTAAAGTTGAGACCTTTTGAAATGATAAAACCTTTTTCCGTACCTTGTTGTTCTTGATTGACACATTGGTCATGCGGAGTTCAAAGATGGCCTCCCTCGCTCCCACGTACAGCACATCCTTATCCTCACTCAACAACAGAGTGGAATAGTTAAAGATGCCGGGCTCAGAAAACTCCACCAACTTGAGCTCTGTTGATAAACAAGACACACATATTTTAAACATTGTCCAATGCCAACACCCATGACTGAGTCTAGGTTAAAAGTCAAGTCAAGCAATTTCCCAAAGTTACTGAAAAAAAGCAACTCATGATTTCCTTATTGCTTATCTACAATTTCCACAGTGCAGGATGAATAGGTCTAGTGTTCCTCTCAGACGTAATAATGGGCCAGTCCAGTCTAGATATGTTTAGGGGATATAAACCAGTCTCCTTTGTGCATCTCTGCGAATGCCTATCTCTAATGGCTACTCAGAATGCTTTGTGTGAGTGTGGTGATTGATGGGGAAGCTGGCAGTAGTTTGCATTAGGTAGAGTGTCTGGCAGCGCCGACAACAGGTGTGAGAGGGCACAGGTTTCCCGCCACCTGCCTGGGCAGAAACACTCTCTCAGACGCTGAAAGACAACACTGACTGGCTGGAGGGAAGGGATCCATTTTGTTCGGAGTGAGTATCAATTTATTGCATTGAGCCATGACATAATTAGTTATTCGAGAGCTTCATGTTCCTCGGTGTCCACATCACTATAGATCTATCATGATCTAAACACACCGACACATTAGTGAAGAGGGAACGACAGCACCTCTTCCCCTTGAAGAGGCTGAAAAGATTTATCATGGGCACTCAGATCCTCAAAATGTTATACAGCTGCATCATCGAGAGCATCTTGACTGGCTGCATCACCGCTTGGTACGGCAACTGTATATATAGCCACGTCATTACCTGTACATATAGCCACGTCATTACCTGTACATATAGCCACGTCATTACCTGTACATATAGCCACGTCATTACCTGTACATATAGCCACGTCATTACCTGTACATATAGCCACGTCATTACCTGTACATATAGCCACGTCATTACCTGGCACTCCCTGTACATATAGCCACGTCATTACCTGGTACTCCCTGTACATATAGCCACGTCATTACCTGGTACTCCCTGTATATAGCCATGGTATTACCTGGTACTTCCTGTATATATAGCCATGTTATTTTTACTCGTTGTTGTTATTCCTCGTATCACCATTCTATTTTGTATTTTTAACTCTGCGCTGTTGGAAAAGGACCCGTCAGTAAGCATTTCACGGTTAGTTTACTCCGGTTGTTTACGAAGCATGTGATAAATAAAAGGCGATTTGATTACTGGAGCTATTTATGTCAATAGCAGCATACAAACAGTTACTCAACTTCATCCCCCCTTCAAGAAACACAGCATGAAAGGCTGAGAAGAGACTCAATGGAGACTGATGTTTTTAAAATAGTGAACCCTTGGTGAATATTTGAGACTTTAAGAAGAAAATTACCTACAGTCATCTTTCCAGTAAATCATTTCTCTAGAGTCCATTGGTTCTATTGTACCAGGAAAACTTAATCTAGCGTACCGTCCTAAAGTATTTGAGAATACTTGACCCAGGTCTGCTGCAGTGTGAGTGTCTGTGAGGTAAAGTGCTGATCATGTTATCATACCTTCGTGTTTCCAGGAGGTCCGGGGAATGCTGTGGGGTCCGTGTGTAGAAACCTCAAGGAGTAGACCCAAGAACACACCTAGAACTCCGAACACCATGTTGGATTCCGGGAGCAGCTTCGGAACCGTGAAGTTTCCTCTGATGACAACAAAATACAAGAACGTTGATTTAATACACAGGTCTCTTCTAAAAGAGGTAGGTAAAGAGACTAAAGACTGGTCATGTTCTGCTCAGACAAACAGGTATACACTGCTCAAAAAAATAAAGGGAACACTAAAATAACACATCCTAGATCTGAATGAATGAAATATTCTTATTGATGAGGTGGCGGATGGTCTCCTGAGGGATCTCCTCCCAGACCTGGACTAAAGCATCCGCCAACTCCTGGACAGTCTGTGGTGCAACGTGGCGTTGGTGAATTGAGCGATACATGATGTCCCAGATGTGCTCAATTGGATTCAGGTCTGGGGAACGGGCGGGCCAGTCCATAGCATCAATGCCTTCCTCTTGCAGGAACTGCTGACACACTCCAGCCACATGAGGTCTAGCATTGTCTTGCATAAGGAGGAACCCAGGGCCAACCGCACCAGCATATGGTCTCACAAGGGGTCTGAGGATCTCATCTCGGTACCTAATGGCAGTCAGGCTACCTCTGGCGAGCACACGGAGGGCTGTGCGGCCCCCCAAAGAAATGCCACCCCTCACCATGACTGACCCACCGCCAAACCGGTCATGCTGGAGGATGTTGCAGGCAGCAGAACGTTCTCCACGACGTCTCCAGACTCTGTCACGTCTGTCACATGTGCTCAGTGTGAACCTGCTATCATCTGTGAAGAGCACAGGGCGCCAGTGGCGAACTTGCCAATCTTGGTGTTCTCTGGCAAATGCCAAACGTCCTGCACGGTGTTGGGCTGTAAGCACAACCCCCACCTATGGACGTCTGGCCCTCATACCACCCTCATGGAGTCTGTTTCTGAACGTTTGAGCAGACACATGCACATTGTGGCCTGCTGGAGGTCATTTTGCAGGGCTCTGGCAGTGCTCCTCCTTGCACAAAGGCGGAGGTAGCGGTCCTGCTGCTGGGTTGTTGCCCTCCTACGGCCTCCTCCACGTCTCCTGATGTACTGGCCTGTCTCCTGGTAGCGCCTCCATGCTCTGGACACTACGCTGACAGACACAGCAAACCTTCTTGCCACAGCTCGCATTGATGTGCCATCCTGGATGAGCTGCACTACCTGAGCCACTTGTGTGGGTTGTAGACTCAGTCTCATGCTACCACTAGAGTGAAAGCATCGCCAGCATTCAAAAGTGACCAAAACATCAGCCAGGAAATATAGGAACTGAGTCACCACCTGCAGAACCACTCCTTTATTGGGGGTGTCTTGCTAAATGCCTATAATTTCCACCTGTTGTCTATTCCATTTGCACAACAGCATGTGAAATTTATTGTCAATCATTGTTGCTTCCTAAGTGGACAGTTTGATTTCACAGAAGTGTGATTGACTTGGAGTTACATTGTGTTGTTTAAGTGTTCCCTTTATTTTTTTGAGTAGTGTATTAATCAGCAGCAGAGAGACAGCCGTTAACACAGTAAACCCACTTCCTTTCAGAGATGGCTTCTACGACCGCATCATCCTCTTTTTAGCTCACTTGTTAACTAGACACATACACAAAGAAACTGCCACACACAAAACAAATGATAGAGCACGTTAAAAAAACATTATAACCTTGTAGTTTGTGGCCCTGTGACTGAAACAGTCAACACTCAGCGTCTGTGGATAGATACACGAACAGACATTCTGAGACCCCTTGGACTTGTTTACGCATGTACACAGCGGAACAGATTCCTGTCCTGTATTCTAATGTACTCAAAATCACAACCAAGTGTGGCACTTTGTCATCAGTAAATATATTGTAATACTCGGAGGCCCGAGGGGGTGCTGTTGGCCAGAGGGGGTGCTGTTGACCTGAGGGGGTGTGTGACTGTCACAAGAGCACACTAGAACAGCTACTATACATGTGCTTTTTCTTATGGCTCAAGTAACTGTTACTCCTCTCAAACAGAACACCACATTCACACTATTTCACATTGCCAACCCAAGACATTTCACAGCATCTCTCAACTCACATCAACTATGTAAATGACAGACCTGCTATCAAAGGACCAGCCTCTAGTGACAACAGCTGTGTAGCCTGTGTTTGGTAATACAAAGTACAAGACCGCAGGCGTTGAGTTCAGGTAGTGTGCGGGAGGGAGGGCATGTGATGACAGGGCCCTGAACTAACTTGATGGGAGTCGCTCAGTCTGACAGAGAGGGGGACCATTTGCTCTTCATTTAACATGACAGCCATGCTCTGCTCCTCTTAGGCTGGGTCATGTTCATTAGGGCACACTAACCTTTTATTCATCCTTTTTTTTTTGTTTTTTTTGAAAGGCGGATCTCTTCTCTTCCCCAAAGGGCTTTACATGACAACCTTCCCAGCAGCATTACAGATGATATAAAACATGTCATCCGATTTTACTGTCATTTCTATGCACTAATTCACAGCAGCATTATGTTACTCTGCCATTAAACGTCACACCACCACTGACAGATCTGATAAGAAACCAATTACAAAGCTTTTTGTCTGTTGAAAAAAGACAATAAGATCATACAACAACCCATATATCTATGACTTTGGAAGGCCTACCTATTTCCCCAACTATCCCTCAGGCAGAGAGAGGAAGGAACGCCCTGGATGGTGCAACTGGCAAACACCTCTGACAGAATCAGGGTTCTCTGTCTATCATCCAACTGGATTAGAACACCCATAAAACCCCCCAAAAGGACAATTAGGTCAAACCAGAAACTGCAAAAAAATAAAAAATAAAAATAAAAATGCAGAAAATGTTGATGCTTGTCAACCTAGCTTGAGTTGCCCGTTACATTATATAAAATATTTGTCAGATACAGCGACAATGTTTGACTTGTCATCAATGCTTTTCAATTACTTTTTTTTTTCTCCCAAAACAGTAGGCCTATGTATTTCTAGGTCAAACTGAGTCAGCTCAAACCAGAGAAAAGCTCATAAACCTGTGAAATATTTGAGCCCTTAAAGCCTAAGTGAAATATGAAAATAGATCTAATCTAAATGTGCTTATTCTATCCTAGTTGTAAGATTATAATACTCTATCTTAGTCAAATAGTTTGCACCTAAACTATGGAGGCAGTAACATACTGTAATAGGACATTTGATCAAATCAAAATAAATTCTTCCTAATGTGGCTGCATGGAAGATTAAAATCAGTTGCTTGTACCTTTGTAAATGTTATTCAGATTTAAAAGGTAGGATGCATGAGTTTTTATTCACCAAAGTAACAGCAGTGTAGTCAAAGACAGTTGTCGTCACGATCTGGTTGCCTAGAACTACAAACAGTTAAAAGTTTTAAAAAAAAATTAAAAAAAACATTTATTAACTTATTTCCCGGATATCTGCTACCCACGACATTTCTCAACGTCATATGGAGAATCTGCTCTGTGTTAGCTAGCTCGAGCTGGCTAACGTTAGCCACTAGCCATTGCTTCTGCATTTCCTGATTATGAAGGCCAGGTCATCTGATGCAGCACTCCATCACTCTCCTTCTTGGTCAAGTAGCCCTTACACAGCCTGGAGGTGTGTGTTTGTCCTGTTGAAAAACTAAATGACAGTGGGACAAAGTTCAAACCAGATGGGATGGCTTATAGCTGCAGAATGCTATGGTAGCCATGCTGGTTAAGTGTGCCTTGAATTCTAAATAAATCAGTGTCACCAGAATAAGCACCCACCACCTCCTCCATGCTTCACGATGGGAACCACACATGCGGAGATCATCCAATCACGTACTCTGTGTCTGACAAAGACACAGCGGTTGGAACCAAAAATCTCCAAATTTGGACTCATCAGACAGATTTCCACCGGTTTAACGTCCATTGCCAGTATTTCTTGACCCAAGCAAGTCTCTTCTTATTGTTGGTGTCCTTTAGTAGTGGTTTCTTTGCAGCAGTTCGACCATGAAGGCCTGAATCATACAGTCTCTTCTGAACAGTTGATGTTGAGATGTGTGTTAAATGAACTCAAGCATTTGTTTGGACTACACTTTGAGGTGCAGTTAACTCTAATGGACTTATCTTCTGCAGCAGAGGTGACCCTGGGTCTTCCTTTCCTGGGGCGGTCCTCACGAGGGCCAGTTTCATCATAGTGCTTGATGATTTTTGCGACTGCACTTTTCCTGATTGACTAATCTTCATGTCTTGAAGTAATGATGAACTGTCATTTCTCTTTGCTTATTTGAGCTGTTCTTGCCATAATATAGACTTAGTTTTTTTACCAAATACAGCCATCTGCTGTATACCACCCCTACCTTGTCACAACACTACTGATTGGCTCAAATGCATCAAGGAAAGAAATTCCACAAATTAACTTTTAACAAAGCCAACCTATTAATTGATACGCATTCCAGGTGTCTACCTCAAGCTGGTTAAGAGAATGCCAAGAGTGTGCAAAGCTGTCATAAAGGCAAAGGGTGGCTACTTTGAAGAATCTCAAATATATTTTTGATTTGTTTAACACTTTCTTGGTTACTACATGATTCCATGTGTTTTTTTCTTCATAGTTTTGATGTCTTCACTATTATTCTACAATGTAGAAAATAGTACAAATAAAGAAAAAACATTGAATGAGTAGGTGTGTCTAAACCTTTGACTGGTACTGTACTTTTGTCAAGGTGTCTGCATGTGGGCACGTCTTGCAATCTTTTCCGAGGCCGGGTCTGTCGTGAGCAGTATGTCCTGCGCCTACAACTATTTGAAGTATAAACTTTGATCCAAATTGAGGTTAGTGATCGCTGTTCTGATGTCCAGAAGCTCTTTTCAACAATGTCGGAAACATTATGCCCAAAAAGTTCAGATCAGGGCCATGAAAACACAATAGAACTGCAGCGCCATTCTCTAAGCAGGGGCTCACAAGGGAGATGGGGAAAAGCCATTCAATCCTTTTACAAAGGAAAAGTGACACCGGCACAAGAGCAGGTAATTCTGGTTTCCCAGCCTGAGCAGGCCCAGGTGAAGAGAATGTGTCCTAATAGCAGTAGGCTGAAGGCCTGGGACAGGTTCATGTGATGTGGGTGTATAGATGCTAATCACATTTCCTAGCAAGCTAAAGGTGGTAATTATTCTTAAAACCTGCTTCCTTCCCACAGACGGAAAAGTTCTGCTTTCTGATAAACTAAAAGGAGAAGTGCCAAGATGAAAAATACAACGGAGAAGAAGCCTGGGCAGGAATTCAATATCAACTTAGTAGAACCATATGGATACCAGTTGCTGCCAAAATAACTCCATCATTTCAGCATGTGATCATCATAAGCAATGTTTTCATATAAATTGTAGGCCATAGTCTGAAGCAAGAAGGGGGGAGGAGACATCCGAAGGCATCATGAAGCAGAATAGCTTTTGCTTTCTCTAGGTGTAGAGTGAAAGACTCGGACAACGCATGGCATTAGAAAATAATATACTTTCCCCACAGTTTTACAAAACCAATAGCTTACATTTTGAGTTTTAGTATCGCAGTATGTCTTTGTTATTTGACATGCCACCAAGTGTGACAGAACAAACAATGAAAAGGGAACCAATTAACTAACTATCCAACCCCTGGCCTAACCTACTGACACAGTTCTGCTACCATTACAGAGAGATGACGTAGTAATTAACGGTTCGCCCGAGGAGGAAATCAGTTTCAGGTCGACAACAGCTAGGAAAACTCATTGATCCGATGTCATTGAAAATACATGTCCTGGGGAGAATTACAGATCCACACCATAACATCTAGGAACGCTAAAATCAAGTAATCCATAGAATCAGAATGAGTCCCAAATTCCACCCTAGCCAGTCACTCACAGCCTAGGACATTAAAGGGGTCAAAGACATAAAGACCTATTGTTTTCGAAAGACAGGGAGGGCACTGAAAGAGGGCACTGAAAGAGGGCACTGAAAGACAGGGAAAGCACTGAAAGACAGGGAGGGCACTGAAAGACAGAGGGCACTGAAAGACAGAGGGCACTGAAAGACAGAGGGCACTGAAAGACAGAGAGGGCACTGAAAGAGGGCACTGAAAGACAGGGAGGGCACTGAAAGAGGGCACTGAAAGAGGGCACTGAATCTCCCTTCTCCCCATGTGCGTCATCATCATACAGTAACTGAACAATGAATGGACACAAAACACCACAGAAGGTGGAGGACGTCCACGTTCACCACTCCACACTAACCTAGTTCTCTTCCCAGCATTGCCTATCTAAATGCCAGACTGGGTAATTAGAACAGAGCCAAAAGGCAACTAAAGACGATTAACCCGAGAGAAGGAGATTTAACACGTCAACCATTCGTAGTTCAGTACTAATCTATTACAATACAAGAAGAGGGGAACAAGTTGGCACTGCACCAGCCACACAGACTAGATAGATATTTAAAACTGCAGCCACAGGCCTACTGGCATGCTTCTTTAAAACTGTATCCATGCTGCCATGTCTCTTGGAGCCCTTTGTCTATCCTGAACTCAGCTTCTTTGGACACATAGTGAGTTTGACACCTGCTCTGGTGCTCTATGCAGTGCTAGCGGGGTCACAGAAAACTGGCAGGTCGATGGGTCTGCCTGCCTCAGCCTGGACATTCAGCGCCTGCCAAAGCCTCCCAGCCTTTCAGGCAGTCTCCCTGCCAGCCTTCCTCTCCCCCGGCCCTCAGCACCCCGGCCTGTTGGCACTTGCTGTGATAACTCATTGATCTGACAACATCAATGTGGATGCACTCTCCTGGTCCTCCCAGCGACATCCTGCCAAAATCTGCTGCTCTTCCTGCCGTTCAGTTCCCATTGACAGCCCCTAACAATCTCTTTCGCTCTCCTCCTCCTCCTCTTCTGGAGTGGCTCAGTAACTTCTTTCAGGATGGTTCATCCACTTCATGTCCCTCAGATACTCTGGTTTGCGGTGAGGGTGTCCTGCGAGTTATAGACCAGAACAGTTTGTCCAAGCTGATACAGGACATGTCAGTTCCACTGCTGTTTTGTACACCGCACATCACTATCAAATCAATACATTGTCGTTTCCTGTTCGTTAACAAAATGGACCAACGTGGCCTCCAGATCCATGAGCTTTACCAGACTGCCCAGGAAGGTGAACGAGACATTCCCTACAGAGGCGAACACACCTCAAGCCAAGGAGAAACACCATATGTTTCCAGAGAGCAACATTTCCAACGTCGCAGCAGCGTCTGCATTTCGAAGCTGTAAAAGCAGTGACGACCTTCTCTGCATCACGTGGCATTTTGCATCATGTAGGCCTGTAACAAAAACACTGAGACCACCGCATCTCTGTGACGCTGCCTGACAGATGTCTCCTCCACTATAAATATAAGGCTGAGCATCGGTTTGGCTACAGATGTGACCAACTGTACTGTGACAGGACATTATACTTAAGAATGGATGTGGATGCCCTCACTGAAACGTCATTAACCAGACAATGTAGGCCTGTGTTATGAGAAAGCCTTTTGGACATTTAATATAGCATTGATTGTTTGAATTTAAAAAAATAATAATAATTTTTAAACTGACTCATATCAACTGTCAGCCCTCCAGGAAATCTACAGCACCCGGTGTCACAGGAAGGCCAAGAAGATCATCAAGAACCTCAGCTACCCGAGCCTCCACACAGCCTGTTCACCCGGCTACAATCTAGGAGGAGACTGTACAGGTGCATCAAAGCTGGGACACGAGAGACTGAAAAGCAGCCATCTCCAGGTCATCAGACTGTTAAAACGGTCACCACTAGCCGACCTCCTATATGAATAGGTGTGTACAGCAGTAGTTATATAGCATGAGTCTTGACTAGAGTATATACACTTGTAAAGTGGGTAAATATATGAGAGAAAGTATATTTATATTCTGGCCTGATATACTGATATTGCTTGTTGTGATAGCCAAGGACAGTTGCCCAGAGAGAGTGGGTCAGGACCAGAAAGAAAAGGAGAGAGGGAAGAAGAGAGGTTGGGGAGAGCGGACAGAGTGAGAGCTTTTTACATTTGTGTATATGATTTATCATGTATTGCTAGATATTAATGCATTGTTGGAGCTAGAAAACAACCATTTCACTGCACCTGTGATAACATCGTCAAATCTGTGCAAGCGATCAATAAACTTTGATTTAATGAGTAGAACTTTAAGTTAAATCACATATGACTGAAGGGAGTCGCTCGCTGAGCACAGAAAAGAACACTGTGCTACGCTATGGACATAAAAACTATCCCTCATAATAACTGGCTTCAGGATCCATGCTGAGCCTGTTAGTCAACCTACAGCGACCACACTAAAGGGAAATTAAGGGTCAGTCCTTGTAAAAGGGTATATTTAGATGGTGATGGAGTGCTTTTTCAAAACAACACACCCTTTACCAGGTCACATGGGCTGTCAGAAGATTAAACAAAGACCATAAACAAACAGTTGAAGTAGCGATGTGTGTAAAACATTTTAAAAAGCAGCTCCTGCTAGTTTGGTTAACCGTGGCTCCCGGTCAAGAGAGAAACGCTCAATTGTAAAATGTAATTACCACGTACCACCATCTTAAAAGATGAAAAGAACAAACTTTATTTCACCATCTGCTGAAGCTAAATTACAATGACAAGGTTTGTATGAACACAGTTGGTCACCTAGAAAAAGGAACAACTAGAGGGGGTAACTATTCCATTTCCCTTCCTTGTATTTATGGCTCTAGGGACCTTCTAGCGAGACAGATGTGTGTTGTCTATGACCATCACAGCAACATGGTACAGTTCACACCCAGTGTGACCCTCCTGTTGCTATTCAGAGCATTCTCCCCACCACGTGTAGCGCCATCCTGATCCCCGTTAACGCCAACGACTGGTCTGTCCTTCACAGGGTTCTTCACAATCTCAGAGGTACCAATAAGAAAAGAGTGGTAGCTAGTGCACGATTTGAAACTTAGTTCCCCCTGCTGCTATTGGACCAGGTCACTCTTGGAAAAGAGATTATCTCAATGAGAAAAAACCTGTATAAATAAAGGTTAAATAAAAATGTAAAAATAAATGCAGTGTTCAATGGCATTCCTAGTCGATCACCAACATTTCTGTAAAGCAAAAAAAGACCTTGGGTATTTATATTATTTTTTAAATTGTGCTAGCGCGGGGAAGGCAAATTGTTCCCATTTTGAACCACTTCATGTGTATAAAGGTGGAACCCTTCCGACCCGGCAGGCACAGAGAGAAAATCAAATGCACTTATAGGCCTACCGCTGGTCAATCAGACAGCTCACCGTGTCTGCAGTTTCCTCGTGCCATAGGCTGTAAAAAGAAGCCTCCAACGCACATCAAGGTCGATACTAAGATTTCAAAACCATGACTCGAGAGACAACGAATACAGCAAAAAAGTTGCTATTATGACTAAATTTACATTTAAGTTATTCAGCCTTGTTCAACAATTTTATAAGCCATAATATGTGCGTTATCCCTACTTCCACTCATTCTACAACCAGCACTGCAGCTGCAGTGAATGAGTAGCAAAGTGTTTCAATAAGCAAAATATTATTTGCGTTGTCTTTAAAAAATTAAAAAACTTTTAGTCAAGGAATATTTCACTTTCGTTGATCATGGAAGTAGCAACGAACTGGTGCATGCTCACTCAACTGTCCCTCAAGTAAGACAACAAATTATCTATTACTAGTGTGATCCTATATCCATTTTTTTTTTTAAATAAATGTAATTTCAAAATGGTCTATCAAGAACATTGACAGGGTAATTCAAGCATAGCCAATATGCAGTGAATGTAATTGGCCCTATAGTTTACTGCACACACCTCATCGCTACAGAACTGTTCATTGGTTAATGTCGCACAAGACTGTTTTTTATTTTTAACTAAAGTAAAAAATATCTGAGCGGTAGATCATGGCCTGCAGTTTGACTCAGTGTTCCACTCAGCTAAAGTTCTTACTTCCTGTGCAGTACCGCCTGGCACTTCACCACAGCGAAAATCTAAAATGGGCTTTAAAATGGTACCTCAGAAAAGCCCCTTAACAGTACCACTAATGCATAGTCTCTTATTGAACTGAGACCGGAGTGCGATTCAGAGAGGAGAAATCCCCCAAAAAAAAGGCAAAAACGGTATTAGCTGGTGCTTGAGTAATTATCGATAAGTCACTAGCTAGCATTCATAGAATACCCCATTGGCTAGTCCTAGGTGTATTTTCTTAGAGACTAATGTAATCTGTAACAGAGCTCAGGGCATACTCTGTCCGGGACCAGGGACTATTTTAGGAGCTGTGAAAGAGCAGAGGCAGCCCTGAGACCTTGTGCTGCTCCTGGTTGTGATAGCTAAGGGCAGGTGTCCAGAGAGTGTGGGCCGAGGCCAGGGAAGGAGGGAGAGAGGAAGGAGGGCCAGGGAAGGAGGGAGAGAGGAAGGAGGGCCAGGGAAGGAGGGAGAGAGGAAGGAAGGCCAGGGAAGGAGGGAGAGAGGAAGAGGGCCAGGGAGAGAGGGTGGGGAGAGGAAAAGAGGGTAAAGGAAGGGAGCAGGGGAGAGGCAGGGAGAGTTATTTAACTGTGCAAGTCAGTTAAGAACAAATTCCTATATGCAATGACGGCCTACCACGGCCTAACCCTAACCCGGGTGACGCTGGGCCAAATGTGCGCCCTGCCCTATGGGACTCCCAAACACGGCCGGTTGTGATACAGCCTGGCATCAAATGGCTCTAGCACTGAGATACAGTGCTTTAGACCGCTGCGTCACTCGGGAGAGAGGGGATCTGCGGTAACCTTGGTGGCCAACATTGCTTTCAGATCCCAGGCAGAACCAGGCACCGTCCTCACTCCCACTGCTCACCGCGTGTACTGTGTGTCTTGGAGACGGTGTTCATCAGATCTCCCCAGTCTGGTTCATAGATAAATCACACACTGCAGGATGTGTTGCTATTAGGAGGTTGAGACACGTTAATAGCTAGTCATTCAATAATTCCACGTCTGACTTTCTCTAACACCAAAATGCAGAAATGCCCAAGTACTGTTGGCTAATATACAAAAATAGATCATATCAGAATTAGAACAATATTGGCTGTTAAATTCTTGATGCCTATTGTGAAAATGATATTGCCTGCACTGTAGGTTTCAGCTAACTACAGATTATTCTACCTTTTAAATGACTCACTGTTTACCTGTGGATGCCCAAGGAGTGGCAGGTATCCTAGTGGTTAGATTGTTGGACTAGTAACCAAAAAGGTTGCAAGATCGAATCCCAGCGCTGACAAGTTTCAAATCTGTCCTTCTGCCCCTGAACAAGGCAGTTAACCCACTAGGCAGTCATTGAAAACAAGAATTTGTTCTTAACCAACTTGCCTAGTTAAAAAACAATTTAAATAAAAAGGAGGCTTTCTATAGCATCTTCACCTGTGTCACCATATTTAACATGTAATGTCACTAAAAATGGCCCTGGTGAAAACCCTTAAGGCCTAGTGTCCCCCTCACTGAGCTGCACCACTGGGTCCAGGCTCTTTAACACCCTCTTTTCCTCATCTTTAGCAACTGATTTCATGGTCTGATTTAGTTTCCCAGAGACAAAACCTCCTCAGGAGTCCTCTGCTGTGAAACTACCAGCACCCACTGCTCTCAGAACACTTCCAGCCTGTCCTCCTGAACTTGGCTCACATGGGGGGGAAATACTAATTTCCCCACTTTCAAGGAAGACAAATAAAACAAAAACATTCCTCCGACTCACACTGCCAATCTAACTTGGCAATCTATGGTGTACTGAGGAACGCTCAAAGAATACTGTAACTGTAGTGTGATGGCTAGGCTGATAGCTATACTGCAACTGTAGTGTGCAGGGTAGCTATACTGCAACTGTAGCATGCTGGCTAGGCTGTTAGCTATACTGCAACTGTAGCATGCTGGGTAGGCTGCTAGCTATACTGCAACTGTAGGCTGCTAGCTGGGTAGGCTGCTAGCTATACTGCAACTGTAGCGTGCTGGCTAGGCTGCTAGCTATAGGGTAACTGTAGCATGCTGGGTAGGCTGCTAGCTATAGGGTAACTGTAGCATGCTGGATAGGCTGCTAGCTATAGTGTAACTGTAGCATGCTGGCTAGGCTGCTAGCTATAGGGTAACTGTAGCATGCTGGCTAGGCTGCTAGCTATAGTGTAACTGCAGCATGCTGGGTAGGCTGCTAGCTATACTGCAACTGTAGCATGCTGGCTAGGCTGCTATCTATAGGGTAACTGTAGCATGCTGGCTAGGCTGCTAGCTATAGTGCAACTGTAGCATGCTGGCTAGGCTGCTAGCTATACCACAACTGTAGCGTGCTGGGTAGGCTGTTAGCTATACCACAACTGTAGCGTGCTGGGTAGGCTGCTAGTGTAACAGTATAGACTTTACGTCCGTCCCCTCGCTCCAACCTGGGCGCGAACCAGGGACGCTCTGCACACGTCAAGTCACCCCCGAAGCATCGTTACCCGTCGCTCCACAAAAGCCGCGGCCCTTGTAGAGCAAGGGGAACCACTACTTCAAGGTCTCAGAGCGAGTGTGACGTCACCGATTGAAACACTATTAGTGCGCACCACCGCTAACTAGCTAGCCATTTCACATCGGTTACACTAGCTATATTGTAACTGTCGTGTGCTGGCTAGGCTGCCCTTGAGGAAGGCAGTTAAACCCCACATTCAGAAGGGTGGGTTAAATGCGGAAGACACATTTCAGTTTAACACATTCAGGTGTGCAACTGACTAAGTATCCTCTTTCCCTTAACTATACAGTGCTTTCAGAAAGTATTCACACCCATTGATTTACTCCACATGTTGCTGCATTACAGCCTGAACATAACATTTATCAAATTGTTTTCCCCCCCCCTCACCAATCTACACACAGTGATGACCAAGTGAAAACGTGTTTTTTAAAGTGTTTGCAAATGTATTGAAAAAGTAAAAGCTGAAATGTCATGAGTCAATAGGTATACAACCCCTTTGTTATGACAAGTTTAAATAAGTTCAGGAGTATATAAACTCAGTCCCCTCACTGTCAACTGCATTTATTTTCTGCAAACTTAACATGTGGAAATATTTGTATGAACATAAGATTCAACAACTGAGACAAACTGAACAAGTTCCACAGACATGTGACTAACAGAAACGGAATAATGTGTCCCTGAACAAAGGAGGGTTCAAAATTAAAAATAAGTCAGTATCTGGTGTGGCCACCAGCTGCATTAAGAACTGCAGTGCATCTCCTCCTCATGGACTGCACCAGATTTGCAAGTTCTTGAGGTGAGAAGTTACCCCACTCTTCCACCAAGGCACCTGCAAGTTCCCGGACATGTCTGGGGGGGAATGGCCCTAGCCCTCACCCTCCGATCCAACAGGTCCCAGACATGCTCAATGGGATTGAGCTCAGGGCTCTTCGCTGACCATGGCAGAACACTGACATTCCTGTCTTGCAGGAATTCACGCACATAACGAGCAGTATAACTGGTAGCATTGTCATGCTGGAGGGTCATGTCAGGATGAGCCTGCACGGAGGGTACCACATGAGGGAGGAGGATGTTTTCCCTGTAACACACAGTGTTGAGATTGCAGGCAATGACAACAAGCTCAGTCCGATGATGCTGTGAGACACCGCCCCAGACCATGACGGACCCTCCACCTCCAAATCGATCCCGCTCCAGAGTACAGGCCTCGGTGTAAAGCTCATTCCTTTGACGATAAACGTGAATCCGACCATCACCCCATGTGAGACAAAACCACGACTCGTCAGTGAAGAGTACTTTTTTACCAGTATTGTGTAAGTGCTTGTTGAATGTCCTTCCCTTTAAGCAAGCTGAACGTTTTTACTGTGAAATAGCATTGTATCTGGTCAAACACCATTTTTCCCAAAAGTTTACTAAGGATTGGTAACTGGCTGATTCAAATCAAATTTTATTTGTCACATACATGGTTAGGAGATGTTAATGCGAGTGTAGCGAAATGCTTGTGCTTCTAGTTCCGAGAATGCAGTAATAACCAACGAGTAATCTAGCTAACAATTCCAAAACTACTACCTTATACACATAAGTGTAAAGGGATAAAGAATATGTACATAAAGATCTATGAATGAGTGATGGTAGAGAGCGGCATAGTACAGTATATACATATGAGATGAGTATGTACACAAAGTGGCATAGTTTAAAATGTATTACATAAAGATGCAGTAGATGATAGAGTACAGTATATACGTATACATATGAGAACTAATGTAGGGTATGTAAACATTATATTAAGTAGCATTGTTTAAAGTGGCTAGTGATATATTTTACATCAATTCCCATTATTAACGTGGCTGGAGTTGAGTCAGTGTGTTGGCAGCAGCCACTCAATGTTAGTGGTGGCTGTTTAACAGTCTGATGGCCTTGAGATAGAAGCTGTTTTTCAGTCTCTCGGTCCCAGCTTTGATGCACCTGTACAGACCTCGCCTTCTGGATGATAGCGGGGTGAACAGGCAGTGACTCGGGTGGTTGTTGTCCTTGATGATCTTTATGGCCTTCCTGTAACATCGGGTGGTGTAGGTGTCCTGGAGGGCAGGTAGTTTGCCCCCGGTGATGCGTTGTGCAGACCTCACTACCCTCTGGAGAGCCTTACGGTTGTGGGCGGAGCAGTTGCCGTACCAGGCGGTGATACAGCCCGACAGGATGCTCTCGATTGTGCATCTGTAGAAGTTTGTGAGTGCTTTTGGTGACGAGCCGAATTTCTTCAGCCTCCTGAGGTTGAAGAGGCGCTGCTGCGCCTTCTTCACGATGCTGTCTGTGTGGGTGGACCAATTCAGTTGTTTGTGATGTGTATGCCGAGGAACTTTAAACTTGCTACCCTCTCCACTACTGTTCCATCGATGTGGATAGGGGGGTGTTTCCTCTGCTGTTTCCTGAAGTCCACAATCATCTCCTTAGTTTTGTTGACGTTGAGTGTGAGGTTATTTTCCTGACACCACACTCAGAGGGCCCTCACCTCCTCCCTGTAGGCCGTCTCGTCGTTGTTGGTAATCAAGCCTACCACTGTTGTGTCGTCCGCAAACTTGATGATTGAGTTGGAGGCGTGCGTGGCCACGCAGTCGTGGGTGAACAGGGAGTACAGGAGAGGGCTCAGAACGCACCCTTGTCGGGTCCCAGTGTTGAGGATCAGCGGGGTGGAGATGTTACCTACCCTCACCACCTGGGGGCGGCCCTTCAGGAAGTCCAGTACCCAGTTGCACAGGGCGGGGTCGAAACCCAGGGTCTCGAGCTTGATGACGAGTTTGGAGGGTACTATGGTGTTAAATGCTGAGCTGTAGTCGATGAACAGCATTCTCACATAGGTTTTCCTCTTGTCCAGATGGGTTAGGGCAGTGTGCAGTGTGGTTGAGATTGCATCATCTGTGGACCTATTTGGGCGGTAAGCAAATTGGAGTGGGTCTAGGGTGTCAGGTAGGTTGGAGGTGATATGGTCCTTGACTAGTCTCTCAAAGCACTTCATGATGACAGAAGTGAGTGTGGTAGTCGTTTAGCTCAGTTACCTTAGCTTTCTTGGGAACAGGAACAATGGTGGCCCTCTTGAAGCATGTGGGAACAGCAGACTGGGATAGGGATTGATTGAATATGTCCGTAAACACACCAGCCAGCTGGTCTGCGCATGCTCTGAGGGTGCGGCTGGGGATGCCGTCTGGGCCTGCAGCCTTGCGAGGGTTAACACGTTTAAATGTTTTACTCACCTCGGCTGCAGTGAAGGAGAGTCCACATGTTTTGGTTGCGGGCCGTGTCAGTAGCACTGTATTGTCCTCAAAGTGGGCAAAAAAGTTATTTAGTCTGCCTGGGAGCAAGGCATCCTGGTCCGTGACTGGGCTGGTTTTATTTTTGTAATCCGTGATTGACTGTAGACCCTGCCACATACCTTGTGTCTGAGCCGTTGAATTGAGATTCTACTTTGTCTCTATACTTACGCTTAGCTTGTTTGATAGCCTTGCGGAGGGAATAGCTACACTGTTTGTATTCGGTCATGTTTCCGGTCACCTTGCCCTGATTAAAAGCAGTGGTTCACGCTTTCAGTTTCACGCGAATGCTGCCATCAATCCACGGTTTCTGGTTTGGGAATGTTTTAATCGTTGCTATGGGAACGACATCTTCAACGCACGTTCTAATAAACTCGCTCACCGAATCAGCGTATTCATCAATGTTGTATGACGCAATACGAAACATATCCCAGTCCACGTGATGGAAGCAGTCTTGGAGCGTGGAATCAGATTGGTCGGACCAGCGTTGAACAGACCTCAGCGTGGGAGCTTCTTGTTTTAGCTTTTGTCTGTAGGCAGGGAGCAACAAAATAGAGTCGTGGTCAGCTTTTCCGAAAGGAGGGCGGGGCAGGGCCTTATATGCATCGCGGAAGTTAGAATAGCAATGATCCAAGGTTTTACCAGCCCTGGTTGCGCAATCGATATGCTGATACAATTTAGGGAGTCTTGTTTTCAGATTAACCTTGTTAAAATCCCCAGCTACAATGAATGCAGCCTCAGGATGTGGATTCCAGTTTGCAAAGAGTCAAATAAAGTTTGTTCAGAGCCATCGATGTGTCTGCTTGGGGGGGAATATATTTGGCTGTGATTATAATCTAAGAAAATTCCCTTGGTAGATAATGCGGTCGACATATGATTGTGAGGAATTCTAAATCAGGTGAACAGAAGGACTTGAGTTCCTGTATGTTGTTGTGACCACACCACGTCTCGTTAACCATAAAGCATACGCCCCCGCCCCTCTTCTTACCAGAAAGATGTTTGTTTCTGTCGGCGCGATGTGTGGAGAAACCAGCTGGCTGCACCGACTCAGAGTCTCTCCAGTGAGCCATGTTTCCGTGAAGCAAAGAACGTTACACTCCCTGATGTCCCTCTGGAATGCTACCCTTGCTCGGATTTCATCAACCTTGTTGTCAAGAGACTGGACATTGGCGAGTAGAATGCTAGGGAGTGGTGCGCGATGTGCCCGTCTCCGATGTGCCCGTCCACTCCGGGAAAGTCATATTCTTGGTCGTACTGATGGTGAGTTGACGCTGCTCTTATATTCAGTAGTTCTTCTCGACTGTATGTAATGAAACCTAAGATGACCTGGGGTACTAATGTAAGAAATAACACGTACAAAAAAAAAAAACTATATAGTTTCCTAGGAACGCGAAGCGAGGCGGCCATCTCTGTCGGCGCCGGAAGTATATTTGAGCCAGTAAAGGGGGCTTTACTATTCTTAGGTAGCAGAATGACTTTTGCGGCTCTCCAATGCCGGGGGCAAACTTTCTAGAAGTATTAGATTGAAAATATAGCAAATAGGGAGTGGCAATTTCATCCCCTACTATCCTCAGTCATTTTTACATCCAAGTTGTCAGACCCCGGTGGCTTGTCATTGCTGATAGACCATTTTTTCACCTCTTCCACACTCACTTTATGGAATTTAAAATTACAATGCGCATCTTTCATAATTAAGTCAGATATACTTGGATGTGCTGTGTCAGTGTTTGTTGCTGGCATGTAATGTTAAGTTTGCTAATCTTCCCAATGAAGTAGCTGGTAATATCAGTTGGTTTTGTGATGAATGAGCCATCTGATTCAATGGAGTTTGCCTTTTTTCCCCCAATTTTTTTTAATTTAAGGTGCTCCAAAGCCTATTACTATCATTCAGGTTTGTTTCATATGGTGGTTTCTAATTTTTATTCAGTTTAGGCATATTTCTCAATTTGCAATATGTTTGCCAATCGGTTGTGCTGACTTAGCAGTTGGTGGTCTATAGCAGTTTCCCACCAGAATGGGTTTTTAAGTGGGGCAGATGAACTTGTAGCCATATTACTTCAACAGTATGTAACATGAGATCTGTGGTTCTAAATATAAAACAGCAACACAACCATTAGCATTTCAATATTTTCTGTAAATGTTATAAAAACTTGCATTGATACCACTGTATCAAAAGGTATTATCTAAGTGAGTTTCAAAGATAGTCAGGATATGAATGTCATTTGTTACTAGATTTCATGAAATTTGTTTCTTCAGTAACATATGTTAACGTGGGCTATTTTGGGCACTTTTCTTCTGGGATGTTTACTTGTTGTTTTCATTGTTTTACTGGGAAGCTTCGCAGAAGTAGATATGCTCATGTTATTTATGTTAGTGAAGGGTGGGCTGCACACAGTGGACTTCCTACCAGGGCACACCGCATCAGTGCTAACAGTGTACATCTGCGTCATTGGCACATGACTAATGCATACAATAGCTGTCGGATCAGCAGAGGCATTCAGGGCAGTTAAAGGGACATAAATTGGGTTACTTACATTGTGTCTACCAACACCCCTGGTGTAAAATACATTTTCTGAAGCATTATGACGACTCCGTGTCACAATGGTAGGGATTAACTGAGCTGAGCTTGGGTCATTGATAAGTCATTTTCTCAACACAGCCTTATAATGCAGTGAAAGGATCCAGGAAACCAAGTGATTTGGGTGGATCCCATCCTCCTTATAAAACGTGTTTTGTTTCAAAAAATGTATCGAAAAAAAATGTATCGAAATTGTCAAAAAGTTACACCCATTGAGCTGCAAAATTCACGTAGCCAGTTGTGAAGAGAAAAAAAAATCCTGCTAAAGTGTTCAATGACACGATTCAGAGAGGGCACAGGGCCAGATATGATGGGTCTTACATTGGTGTCTAGCAGAGAGTCAATCATGTCTTCAAAAATTGAGTTGCAACTGTTCAGAACTGCCCTTTATAATGTCATTAAAACCCACATCGACTACGATAGCATTGATGTCCATGTCCTGGCGTAGTGCATTCGGGAGCAGCTTAGTAATGTCATTTACTCGAGCTCCGGGACAGGACATTTTTGCACCACTTACCATGGAGCCGCCCAAATTCTCAGCTAGCGAGAAGGATGAGGAAATCTGCCTATTCCCACGCTTCGGAGAACCCTTTTTTGACAGGCAAGAGGCAGGATAACTTGAGCACGTTGCTCCCGACAGATGGAGAAGCCCCGATTGATCCAGAACAGGAACGGAAGGTTGCAGAGGTCGAAATCGTAGTAGTAGGCACCGCTGCCACAGACACAGGCACCCCCAGTGACAAAGGTGCAGGAAGATCAGGCTCCAGGATGGCCAAACTATTCATTGTTTGCTTATCAATGAGACAATCTGCCATTTTCAAGTGGAAAGGGCTACTGCTAAGCTAAGCAAACATCTGTAGGTCTGAGTCCCCTGTTACATCAGCCACTTTCTAGGTAGGCGGCGTAGTCCTGCTTATGAGGTCAGGTTCCAATTGAGCCAAATACTTTAAAAACACAAAAACGCTGAAATAAAAAATAAAAAAAACACCATCGCAGAAACGTCACGTGAAAATAATCGAAATCAAGAGAAAACAAGTCAGAAATCAACAGGTGATAAACACAAGTTACACCACAGGAGAGCGGACAGACACATAAAGCCCATTTCAAGCAACATAAAAGGAGGGGGGGCCCATGGAAGAGGGGGACAAAGCTTTAGAGGCGGTTTGGGAGGAAATGCACCTTAATTAACTCATTGGGACAAAAGATAATGAAACAATAACTTGATTATGAGGATAGATAAATTAGAATAACAAAAATAAGCAATTCCAAAGTAAAAAAGGGAGGAGCTATAAAAATCACCCAGGTGTTTTTCAGATCATGCGGACCATAAAAGAGAGAAGCTGTGCAGCATTTGGAGGCTTGAGAAGCATGCAGCATTTGTGTTGCAGCATGCAAGCCCACACGAGGTTTTTGTCCTGACCTGTGGCTCCTCAACGAGTCAGCTCTACTAGACGAGAGGCTCCTTCTTTGAGAGAATTACACAATTCTCAAGCTATAGGAGAGAGAGAAGACAGTTATGATGATGCGGTACTGTAGATATCTCTATGTGATGTGAAGAAGCCTGTCAGGATAGAAGGGATGGGAAGACTGTACAATACATCCACTGTCACCCCAGAACATGTAGAGTAATAAATATACCATACACACACACAATAACAGACAGCATATGGAAAAAAAACAATTCATAACACAATACACTGCAGAGTAGTTTGATCATTAACTCAAAACACAGTAGCAGACTGTACGACATTGAGAGGATTCAGGGAAACATATAATACTTCTGTGAAATGACATGTTGGTTGCCTGCTGTGTATGTAGTTTTAGTGACTTTTCATTACTAAAAGATATAAAGATACTGTTCCAGATCAGTTTGTGTTTGGCATGACAGACTATAGGCATTGGAAAGACCGCACAAAACAGATCTGGAACCAAGCTAATAACCATACAAAATAATCTTTGTATAGGATAGGACGAACAGAACACTACAGACTAGAAAGGACAGCCTTGGCCAGTCAGTTCTGAATCTTTACATTGGAGTAATAACATTATCCACCCTTACAAGAGTCCGAGGGGAAAATGTCAGTGTGCATCTCGTCCTACAACTCCCACCAGCTGTAGGCTTTGTGTGATTCGCAACCAGGGGAAGCTCTATTCAGAGCCTGAGAATATACTGAGATCCCTCTAACCCCATGACAGCATCTTCAATGGTATAGTCTCTTATGGCTACCGAATTGGTTATGTAGGAGAACATATTATAACGCTCGAAGAACATAAACAGTACTAAAATAATAAACAATTTAAAAATATATACATCTCCTGGGAAAGTTTGATGCTTTAACGTATTACAGCCATTTGTTTTTCAGCTGTCAAATCACAGACGTGATGTAAATATTTTCCCATGGTACAGCAATGTCAATTGCATTACCATTTTGAAAACAAAGAATATTCTGAATGTGCTCCACAGAAAGTTCTACAATAGTTTGTTGAATAAAAATGTATTCTCTGAAATAGTTGCAAACAAATAAATAATTCACACAACATCTTAAAATGTTTCTTTCTGGCTGCAATTGAAGCAGAATTAATAAAGAGACGAAAGAAGGTAGAAGTCATTTCTGCAGACAGATGGTGAAACCTCCACTCACAACACTTTCCCTGTGTATGCTTCCCAATCCCCCATACGCAAAATTAAAGCACTTCAAAAGAGTGAATGCATCCCCCCCCCCCCCCCCTTTCAAGAGAACAGGAGCTAAGCCCTGCCTCGCTGCACTCAACTCAAAATATATCATTAAAACCTGTCTCACAAAAAAAAAAAATATGGGCTCGCCTATTGATTTAACCTTTGATGGTTTAGATTCGAAAGCACAAAATGCTCAGGTGTAAACATGAAGCTAGACATGAAGCTAGACACAGCAACATTAGATTACCCTCATTGGACCTCACACTCTGAACACATTCATATATTTTGGCAAGTGGATGTTAATCTCATGAATAAAAAATATATATAAAAAATGCCAAGGAAACTTGGGGTGGCAGGGTAGCCTAGTGGTTAGAGCGTTGGACTAGTAGCCGGAAGGTGGCAAGTTCAAACCCCCGAGCTGACAAGGTACTGTCGTTCTGCCCCTGAACTGGCAGTTAACCCACTAGGCCGTCATTGAAAATAAGAATGTGTTCTTAACTGACTTGCCTAGTTAAATAAAGGTAAAATAAAAATAAAATAAAAACTGGCATTACCATTTAAAAGGTCTCTTGAAATAGATGTCTTAACCTCAAAATATTCTATACTGGTTAAATAAAAGGCTAAATGAAAAGAAATATGAAGAGTGGAAACTCAAAGAAGAGGGGTTTCCATTGTACTGCATGACCCTCAGCCCCTGGCAATGCAACAGAGATCATTATCCCATGATAAGATACAATCTTCCAGACAATTGAAATCAGGTCACAGAATTGAACCCAAACATTGAATTAATTATCATTTGTTGGATGAGTTACTGTGCAAAACAAAAATGACAATGTATCAAGTCATGCAGAGAATTGGGCACATAAAAACAATAGAATAAAATGCATATAATAAAAAAATCTACAATTTTAATGGCTTTAAAAATTGAGTTGCATGTTCTTTGTCCTGTCCATTTCAAATAGCCTATATGGCACACAATGCATTGCAGAGAGGCTACTGGGGAATTCCTTTGCGATTCAAAGTTCTGTCAGTGTATATTCAAATTCACGTAGAGTATACATGCGCCACTGAACTTTGACAATGTTTTTATCAATCTAAACTCATGTCTCAGTTAAAACAGTCATCACTTACACATCATCTTGTTTCAAAAACGTTGTGACTTATTTGGGCTATTTACACCAATACCTTGAATATCCATCCTTCCTTCCTTCGTGCCGAGCCGGTGGCCTTAGCAAACCGTCACAACAAAGACAGCAACACCCCACATAAGGTATCGTCCTGTACTGTGTCCCTCAACCCCATGAGATCATCATTGATCGTTTGTGAGGAGATGACATGGCACCAAATTGATGAGCTATAGGTTAGGGGTCACATCCCCCTCTACATACTGAGGAAACAAGCTTCACTTGACTCCTGCAAAACGTGGCACCGGCTCCAGACATCTCAATTGAGCGTTGACTGACCAGTGCCACAGACCCATAGACCCCTGCCCCGCCCTGGTGTCACGGAGGAAGTCAGGGTGTCACGGGGTCCACATCTCTAATTGATGAGTAATGCTGAATAAGAGGCGCCATTTCACTTTTAACAAATGGCCTACTTCACAACAAACGTATGGCAAACAGACTGATAGAAATCACTGGGCCGTGACACCTGATTACAAGTCAAACGCTCCTTATAGGACACATCACTGCACTCTATACTCCTCTGTAAACTGGTCATCTCCGTATACCCGTCGCAAGACCCACTGGTTGATGCTTATTTATAAAAATCTCTTAGGCCTCACTCCCCATCTGAGATATCTATTGCAGCCCTCACCCTCCACATACAACACCCATTCTGCCAGTCACATTCTGTTAAAGGTACTCAAAGCACAGCCACATCTCTGGGTCGCTCGTCTTTTCAGTTTGCTGCAGCTAGCGACTGGAACGAGCTGCAACAAACACTCGAACTGGATAGTTTTATCTCCATCTCTTCATTCAAAGACTCAAATCATGGACACTGACAGTTGTGGCTGCTTTGTGTGATGTATTGTTGTCTCTACCTTCTTGGCCTTTGTGCTGTTGTATGTGCCCAATAATCTTTGTACCATGTTTTGTGCTTCTACCATGTTTTATTGCTACCATGTTGTCGTCGTCGTCATGTTGTGTTGCTACCATGTTGTGATATGCTGCCATGCTATGTTGTCTTAGGTCTCTCTTTATGTAGTGTTGGTGTCTTGTCGTGATGCGTGTTCTGTCCTATATTTATAGATGATTTTTTATGTTTAATCCCAGCCTCCGTCCCTGCAGGAGGCCTTTTGGTAGGCCGTCATTGTAAATAAAAATGTGTTAACTTCTTATGGCTGCAGGGGCAGTATTGAGTAGCTTGGCTGAAAGGTGCCCAGAGTCAACGGCCTGCTCCTCAGTCCCAGTTGCTAATATATGCATATTATTAGTATTGGATAGAAAACACTGAAGTTTCTAAAACTGTTTGAATGATGTCTGAGTATAACAGAACTCATATGGCAGGCAAAAACATTAGAAGAAATCCAAACAGGAAGTGGGAAATCTGAGTTTGGTCGATTTTCAACCCAGCCCCTATTGAATACACAGTGGGATATGGATGAAGTTGCACTTCCTAGAGCTTCCACTAGATGTCAACCGTCTTTAGAAACTTGAATGAGGCTTCTACTGTGTTGTGGAGCCGGATGGGAGCTCTGAGTCAGTGTTCTGGCAGAGAGCCAGGTCTTGGTCACGCGCATTTCACATGATAGCGACTTGCGGTCCATGGCTTCTCTACAGACATAGGAATTCTCCAGTTGGAACTTTATTGAAGATTTATGATAACATCCTAAAGATTGATTCTATACTTAGTTTGACAAATTTCTTCAACCTGTAATATAACTAAGTTTTCGTCCGACGTTCGGATGGACCTGCACGAGCGTTTGGATTTGTGTACTAAACGCGCTAACAAAAGTAGCTACTTGGACATAAATAAAATTGACATTATCGAACAAATCAAGCATTTATTGTGGAACTAGGATTCCTGGGAGTGCATTCTGATGAATATCGTCAAAGGTAAGGGAATATTTATGTGATTTCTGTTGACTCCAACATGGCGGATAATTTCATTTATTTTCTGGGCGAGGTCTCAGATTATTGCATGGTATATGCTTTTTCCGTAAAATGTTTTGAAATCTGACACAGCGGTTGCATTAACCAGTTGAAGCTATGGAGGCGCTATTTCATTATTGGATAAAAAAACGTTCCCGTTTTAAGCGCAATATTTTGTCACGAAAAGATGCTCGACTATGCATATAATTGGCAGCTTTGGAAAGAAAACCCTGACGTTTTCAAAACTGCAAAGATATTATCTGTGAGTGCCACGGAACTCATGCTACAGGCTAAACCAAGATGAAACCTCAAACAGGAAATGAGCAGAATTTTTGAAGCTCTTTTTCTATCGTCTCCTTATATGGCTGTGAATGTGCCGTGAACGAGCTTATGCTCTCTGCCGTTCGTCCAAGATGTCTGCAGCATTGTGACGTATTTGTAGGCATATCATTGGAAGATTGGCCATAAGAGACTACATTTGCCAGGGGTCCGCCCGGTGTCCTTTGTCTAAGTTGGTGCGCAATTCTCAGGTGCAATCATTTTACCATGCCATTCAGAGGGAGAAGCACACTTCCAGGAACGATACATAATTGAAGAGATATGTAGAAAAACACCTTGAGGATTGATTCTAAACAACGTTTGCCATGTTTCAGTCGATATTATGGACTTATTTTGGAAAAAGTTCTGCGTTTTTAGAACTGAATTTTCGTTTTTTTTTGGTAGCCAAACATGACGCAGAAAACGGACCGATTTCTCCTGCACAAATAATCTTTCAGGAAAACTGAACATTTGCTATCTAACTGAGAGTCTCCTCATTGAAAACATCCGAAGTTCTTCAAAGGTAAATTATTTATTTGAATGTTTTTCTGGTTTTTGTGAAAATGTTGCCTGGTGATGCTAACGCTAAATGCTAATGCTAAATGCTAACGCTAAATGCTAGTTTTGCTATGGTAGAGAAGCATATTTTTGAAAATCTGAGATGACAGTGTTGTTAACAAAAGGCTAAGCATGAGAGCTAGCATATTGATTTAATTTCATTTGTGATTTTCATGAATAGTTAACGTTGCGTTATGGTAATGGGCTTGAGGCTGTAGTCATGATCCCGGTTGGCTCGACGCAAGAAGTTAAGGGGAGGTATATCCATATTTCCATGCCTAACAATTGTATTTGACATTTACAATGAGTATTTCTGTAAAATGATGTGGCTCTCTGCAATATCACCGGATGTTTTTGGATTTAGTGAACGTAACACGCCAATGTATATAAATATGAACTTTATCAAACAAAACATACATGTATTGTGTAACATGAAGTCCTATGGGTGTCATCTGATGAAGATCTTCAAAGGTTAGTGATTCATTTTATCTCTGTGTGCTTTGTGACTCCTCTCTTTGGCTGGAAAAATTGCTGAATTTCTGTGAGTTGGTGGTGGCCATACACAATCGCTTGTGGTGCTTTCGCTGTAAAGCCTATTTGAAATCGGACACTGTGGTGAGATTAACAAGATTACCTTTAAAACGGTATAAAGTAGATGTGTGTTTGAGGAATTTTAAATTATGAGATTTCCCCTGCACTTTCACTGGCTGTTGTCATATCATCCTGTTAATGGGATTGCAGCCCTATTAACTGACTTGCCTAGTTAAATAAAAGGTTAAGTAAATAGGGAAGTAAAGTTCAGATCTTCTGTAGGTGATGGATATAGTCTGCAGATATAGTCAGTCTATGCCTTGATGAATCTCTGAGCCTGCCCTATAAGAGAGAGAGAGGAAGCAGGTGGAACACATGGGCATATTAACTACTAGTCACACTCAGACAAACCACGAAGCATCTCAGACAGCAGCAGGCTGGTGCCCAACTCCTGAGCCTTGGCTTCTTTCTCTATATCTGACTTTCCCCTGACACTGATATGAATACACTTCACACGCATGGTGGACTAGCTGAGACCGACTGGGGAACGCCACACATACCCTGGCCATGTGGCCTTTCCAGTAAAAATATCACCAATACCCCCACCCCCCCCCCCACCCCGGCCTGCTCCACATTCTCATCTGTGCTCTCATGCTTAAGGTTCAGTCCCAAATGGCACCCTATTCCCTACTACTTTTGGTCAGGGCCATTTGGGATACAACCTACCAACATCCACACTCCCCTGACAGCCCTGTCAACATGCTGAAGAGTGGGGGAGGGGAGAAAGAGAAAAGAGGAGCGGGTACAAGCCAGAGAGAGAATGGGGGTTGACAGAGAAGAGGAAAGGGGGGGATGGGGAGAGAGAGAGAGGCTGTGGGTGAGTTGGCGTCCTCATAGGTTTGCTCCTAGCAGAACTCGGCTAGGCGAAGCAAACGTCATTCTCCCTAAAGGACTTCGGCTGAAAAACGAGTAAAAAACAACAATATTACTGTTTGTCCTTAGAGCCACTATAGCAACATAGCCAGTAACACTTCCTGAAAATAGTCTGAATTAATCTAAGGTAAATCAAGAAATCTGTTATTCATTGCCATTTTTGCAGAGGTCTTAGTTGCGCACTGTAGCTAAGATGTTTGGTGCAGTACTTCAAGTGAAAAAAGTGCATAAACCAATGCTAATACTAATGCACTGGGGCGGCAGGGTAGCCTAGTGGTTAGAGCGTGGGACTAGTAACCGGAGGGTTGCAAGTTCAAACCCCAGAGCTGTCGTTCTGCCCCTGAACAGGTCAGTTAACCCACTGTTCCTAGGCCGTCATTGAAAATAAGAATTTTCTTAACCGACTTGCCTAATTAAATAAAGGTCAAATAAAAAATACAACTGCAGACAGTAGGCCCTAGCTGCACTGCAGACAGTAGGACCTAGCTGCACTGCAGACAGTAGGACCTAGCTGCACTCCAGACAGTAGGACCTAGCTGCACTCCAGACAGTAGGACCTAGCTGCACTCCAGACAGTAGGACCTAGCTGCACTCCAGACAGTAGGACCTAGCTGCACTGCAGACAGTAGGCCCTAGCTGCACTGCAGACAGTAGGCCCTAGCTGCACTGCAGACAGTAGGACCTAGCTGCACTCCAGACAGTAGGACCTAGCTGCACTCCAGACAGTAGGACCTAGCTGCTCTCCAGACAGTAGGACCTAGCTGCTCTCCAGACAGTAGGACCTAGCTGCTCTCCAGACAGTAGGACCTAGCTGCTCTCCAGACAGTAGGACCTAGCTGCTCTCCAGACAGTAGGACCTAGCTGCACTGCAGACAGTAGGCCCTAGCTGCACTCCAGACAGTAGGACCTAGCTGCACTCCAGACAGTAGGACCTAGCTGCACTCCAGACAGTAGGACCTAGCTGCTCTCCAGACAGTAGGACCTAGCTGCTCTCCAGACAGTAGGACCTAGCTGCTCTCCAGACAGTAGGACCTAGCTGCTCTCCAGACAGTAGGACCTAGCTGCTCTCCAGACAGTAGGACCTAGCTGCTCTCCAGACAGTAGGACCTAGCTGCTCTCCAGACAGTAGGACCTAGCTGCTCTCCAGACAGTAGGACCTAGCTGCTCTCCAGACAGTAGGACCTAGCTGCTCTCCAGACAGTAGGACCTAGCTGCTCTCCAGACAGTAGGACCTAGCTGCTCTCCAGACAGTAGGACCTAGCTGCTCTCCAGACAGTAGGACCTAGCTGCTCTCCAGACAGTAGGACCTAGCTGCACTGCAGACAGTAGGACCTAGCTGCACTGCAGACAGTAGGACCTAGCTGCACTGCAGACAGTAGGACCTAGCTGCACTGCAGACAGTAGGACCTAGCTGCTCTCCTCTCTCGTTGAAAGACAGCAAACACTTAATTGAAGAAACCTGTTCATATTCTCAACCAACAAAATGGGGCACAGACTTCAGCTATAGCTGAAAACACCCTTTCCAAACACCAAAACAAACAAAAGTCGTAATATATGTACAGTTGAAGTCGGAAGTTTACATAAACCTAAGTGTAAGTCATTAAAACTCATTTTTCAAACTGCACAAATTTCGTGTTAAAATATAGTTTTGGCAAATCGGTTAGGACATCTACTTTGTGGGTGGGTGACACGTAATTTTTCAAACAATTGGTTACAGACAGATGATTTCACTTGTAATTCACTACCACAATGCCAGTGGGTCAGAAGTTTACATACACTAAGTTGACTGTGCCTTTAAACAGCTTGGGAAATTCCAGAAAATGATGTCATGGCTTTAGAAGCTTCTGATAGGCTAATTGACATCATCATTTGAGTCAATTGGTGGTGTACCTGTGGAAGTATTTCAAGGCCTACCTTCAAATTCAGTGCCCCTTTGCTTGATATCATGGGAAAAATCTAAAGAAATCAGCCAAGACCTCAAAATAAATTGTAGACCTCCACAAGCCTATTTTGACTCGCTGTGAGCGTTGGCTCAGGAAGTCCAACAGCCACAAAACCAGCAACCACTTCTTAGACGGGGGGCTGGTTTTGTGGCTGTTGGACTTCCTGAGCCAAAGCTCACAGCGAGTCAAAAATAGGTCCCCATGTGTCGGCTATACGCAATAACAACACAGGCTCTCCTCAGGGATGTGTTTTGTCCCCACTTCTGTACATCTTGTACACTAATAGTTGTACTAGTTCCCATACTGACAGACACCTCGTTAAGTTCGCTGATGACACTGCCTTGATCAGCCTGTTGCATGATGACGAGGAACATCATGGCCCGGTCCTAGATGACTTTGTAGAGTGGTGTGAGGAATCACACTTGGTCCTCAATACCAACAAGACCAAAGAGATGTGCATAGACTTCAGGAAGCGTACAACACCTACCTCTGCAACATCTATCAGAGGTCAGAACATAGAGATTGTAGAGGAATATAAATATCTGGGAGTCCTTTTGGACAATAAGCTTCAGTGGAGTACATGTACAGACCTGATTTACAAAGAGCCAACAGAGACTGTACTTTCTAAAAAAGTTGGGTTATTTTAATATAGACTGTACTATACTGACTCTGTTTTACAAATCCTTTATTGAGAGAATTTTAACTTTTTGTATTGTTTGTTGGTTTGGCAATGCCACGGTCAGCCAGAGAAACATGCTGAGAAGGATTATTACCACAGCAAGCAAGGTACTTTGAGTCAAACAGACAGGCCCTGGATGAGATCTTTAAGGTCAGGGCCCTCCGTAAGGCTCACAAAATCATTTTAGACCCAAGCCACCCCCTGTACCTGGACTTTGAATTACTCCCCTCTGGGCGCAGGTATAGGGCCCCCCTCAGCAGGAAAAACAGAACGAGACAATCATTTGTGCCAGGTGTGATATCCCTCCTAAATAGCTCAGGCGAATGTTCCCATTGACCCCGTAAGGCCAGCAGGCTAGTCTTTTTCTGGGAAAAAAAAAAGAAGTTTTATTTCTTATTTCTTACTATTTTTATTGGTGCGTAACTGTTATGAAAGTTGTATTGTCAATCTTGTTTTGTATTTCAACGCCACTTTAAATGTGTACATGACACTACAACAAATTTTCCCCATGGGGACAATAAAGTCAGTAAGTCTGGTTCATCCTTGGGAGCAATTTCCAAACACCTGAAGGCACCACATTCCTCTGTACAAACAATAGTATGCAAGTATAAACACCATGGGACCACACAGCTGTCATACCGTTCCTAGAGATGAACGTACTTTGGTGCGAAAAGTGAAAATCAATCCCAGAACAACAGCAAAGGACCTTGTGAAAAAGCTGGAGGAAACAGGTACAAAAGTATCTATATCAGTAAAACGAGTCCTATATCGACAACCTGAAAGGCCGCTCAGCAAGGACAAAGACACTGCTTCAAAACCACCATAAAAGAGCCGGACTATGGTTTGCAACTGCACATGAGGACAAAGATCGTACTTTTTGGAGAAAATAGAACTGTTTGGCCATAATGACCATCGTTATGCTAGGAGGAAGGCTTAAGGACAATAAAGTCAAGGTATTGGAGTGGCCATCACAAAGCCTTGACCTCAATCTGATAGAACATTTGTGGGCTGAACTGAAAAAGCATGTGCGAGCAAGGAGGCCTACAAACCTGACTCAGCTCTGTCAGGAGGAATGGGACAAAGTTCACCCAACTTATTGTAGGAAGCTTGTGGAAGGCTACCCAAAACGTTTGACCCAAGTTAATCAATTTAAAGGCAATGCTACCAAATACTAATTGAGTGTATGTAAACTTCTGACTCACTGGGAATATGATGAAAGAAATAAAATACTATTATTCTGACATTTCACATTCTTAAAATAAAGTGGTGATCCTAACTGACCTAAGATGGAATTTTTACTAGGATTAAGTGTCAGGAATTGTGAAAAACTGAGTTTAAATGTATTTGGCTCAGGTGTATGTAAACTTCCGACTTCAAATGTACGAACTGTTGTTGTTGGACGCAATGCGGAACATATCCCAATCCACGTGATCGAAGCAGTCTTGAAGCGTGGACCGCTTCGATCACGTGGATTGGGATATGTTATGCATTGCGTCCAACAACAACATTGACGAATACGCTGAGTCGGTGAGCGAGTTCATTAGAAAGTGCATTGATGATGTCGTTTCCATAGCAACGATTAAAACATTCCCAAACCAGAAACCGTTGATTGATGGCAGCATTCGCGTGAAACAGAAAGCGCAAACCACGGCAGTCAAAATTCTTGGTGTGTCTGAGGCTTTAAAGAGTATACCGACTGAGTTCCCACTCTCCTCCCATCAGATGCCTCTGCTCTTGGCAGCTTCGAAGAGCTGAGATTGAAAAGGCTTTGTCCCAATCTAATACAGACTAGTTTAGGAGTTCAACTTTGGATCAGCAGATGTTTTTTATCTGACTGTTTGGTGATTAGGCCTTGCCGGGTAGAGGACTGGTCCATCAGGTTTTAAATATGTGTACTCGCATGCAACTAGCTAGTCCTTGCTGTGTAAACTACATTTGGAGTAATCTACGTAAGCGTTTCTGTCCCCATCGGTGCAATGCAGCCAACCAACACTTGAGTAAAACTATTTCTTTATACAGAACAAAACACAATTACTGGGTGAAATCCCACTGCTCACAATCAGCAAAGAGGTGTACCCAGAGGACTATTGGTTTCTGATCTGCACTGTGCACTGGGGTGGATTACAAAGGTTTGGGTTTCAACAGAAATAATCCCTGTCTACAAGTATTAAAACCCAAATCTGGCTTTAGAAACACCATAACAGAGGGAATGGTGCATAACAGCAAGGCTTTATTTACAATCTGGGAATACTTGAAGCAGATCGTTTTAAAAAACAGCTTCCACAACCAGTTTAAGATATGACTAATCTTTCGACTAACAATGTGCACATGGAATTTTTCCAAATGGGGAAGGTTGTTTACTTGGAACTCAAGGTTAATCTAATGCTGTGGTAGAGTCATATTTATACAAGATTCACATTTTATTAGAACAAAAAAAATGACTGTCATGCTGGAAATAATAGAATTTAGTTTCCTCAAGACAAACTAATCAAGACGTTCCATCTACCTACAGAGGCCTCTAGCTACTGGGCTGTTAATAGTTGGGGAGTTGCCGTCCATCAGATTGCACATATTTACTGGGATGTCAGCTGATGTAATTGTTTGCTGCTGGAAAGCATGCCAGATAAAAATGAGATGGGATGTGTTGGGATGGGGGTTCAGCAGCAACAGCACTGATCAGCGCTGCATGAATCTTAAGTAGTCCCATGTGGAGGGGGTCTTTGTTCCCAGACCACTGACGGGGGACACTCTCCCACTTTTCTTTTCCCTTCCTTTTGGCAGGAACATTTATCATTCTTCCAAACGAACAATTGTGCTACAACACTGACCAGCACAGGCAGAACAATGAACTACTAAATCTGGGGCCTCCGTCACCCCTAACGCTGGTTGCTAAGAAACCTTTGATCTGCCGGACAGCTTGTCAACAAGCTCATCGCTTACTTACTGAATTCAAAACCAAAGTTTTCATTCTGCACACATGTAGAAATGCAGGCAGACTTAAATTGTTATACAAAAACAGGCTGGTAGTTACATTTTTTTTTAAAAGGATCTGCCTCAGTACCAAAATGATCTGTTGGTTTTCAGCAATATTTTCTATGATTCTACATGCATTCAAATTTTCAAAATTAAACTGTGTGCTGTAAGCCTACCACTGATGCAGAGGAATGTTATCAATCTAGGGCCTGTGGATGAAACCAGTCCAACTCTACATACCCTAGCCTTGAAGGGGTTAACTTCTTTCTGTCGGGGTGCTGCACATGTGTGTGTGTGTGTGTGTGTGTGTGCTGATCACAGCTTTAACCATTGAGAACGGCATCGCTGACTCTGTGCACACTGCATGGCTCCAGTAAAGTAAAACTTACTGCACTATTTACCTGTATCGCATCAATGCAGGAAATTTATCTCAATCTGGATTTTTGACAGTGGTGCCGACAGACCCGGTCGAGCTGTTTCTAGCTCCAAGCCAACTTTGCAGTACTTAGCTTTTTTTGGTGCAATTTCTTAAATTATTTAAAATCAGAACGTATCTAGTATTCTTACCTACAGGCAAAAATAACGTGGACACTAAATTGGCAGTCACCCACCAGACATTCGACTTCTGGCCTGGAACCTGCTTGACCATTGTTACTCTTCCTTCTGGGTAGGCTACAAGACCTTCCTCCATCCTCCCTTCAGCAAATCAGATCATGCCTCCATCCTGCGCATACCCGCCTATATGTAACCGATGTGAAATGGCTAGCTAGTTAGCGGTGGTGCGCGCTAATAGCGTTTCAATGGGTGACGTCACTCGCTCTGAGACCTTGAAGTAGTTGTTTCCCTTGTGGAGCGCTGGGTAACAATGCTTCGTGGGAGGCAGTTGTAGATGTGTGCAGAGGGTCCCTGGTTCGAGCCCAGGTTGGGGCGAGGAGAGGGAGACAGAAGCTATACTGTTACATATAGGTAGAAACTAAGCAGGAAGCACCCATGGTAAAAACAGTTCAATGTTGTTCTGACCAATCAGAATCGATTACAACTTTTCCAAACCCAAAACCCGTGGGTAGATGGCTGCATTCACGTAAACCTGAAAGCATAAACCGCCGCATTTAACCATGGCTAAATGACTGGGAACATGGAAGTGTACAAACAGACCAGCTATGACCTCCGTAAGGCAAGCAAAGAGGAAAAACGATAGTACAAAGACAAAGTGGAGTCACAATTAATTAATTAATTATTAATTAATTAGCTCAGACAGGACACGTATGTGGCAGGGACTACAGACAATCACGGATTATAAAAGGGAGAGCCAGCCATGTTGGACACTGACATGAGTAAACCCTTGCAAGGCTGCCAGCCCAGACGGCGTCCTCAGAGCATGTGCAGGCTAGCTGGCTGTTCACGGACATACAGTTGAAGTCGGAAGTTTACTTAAACTAGTTTTAATGACTCCAACCCAAGTGTTTCAACCAATCCACAAATTTCTTGTTAACAAACTATAGTTTTGGCAAGTCGGTTAGGACATCTACTTTGTGCATGACAAGTAATTCTGCCAACAATTGTTTACAGACAGATTGATTCTCTGTATCACAATTCCAGTGAGTCAGAACATACACTAAGTCGACTTTAAACAGCTTGGAAAATTCCAGAAAATTATGTCATGGCTTTAGAAGCTTCGAATTTACATAATTTGAGTCAGTTGGGGGTGTACCTGTGGATGTATTTCAAGGCCTACCTTCACACTCAGTGCCCCTTTGCTTGACATCATGGGAAATCAAAAGAAATCAGACAAGAATGAAAAAAAACAAATTGTATACCTCCATAAGTCTGGTTCATCCTTGGGTGCAATTTCCAGACGCCTGAAGGACCACGTTCATCTGTACAAACAGTATGCAAGTACAAACACCATGGGACCACGCAGCAGTCATTCCGCTCAGGAAGGAGACACATTCTGTCTCAGAGATGAATGTACTTTGGTGCGAAGTGCAAATCAATCCCAGAACAGCTGCAAAGGACCTTGTGAAGATGTTGGAGGAAATGGGTACAAAAGTATCTATATCCACAGTAAAACGAGTCCTATAGTGACGTAACCTGAAAGGCCGTTCAGCAAGGAAGAAGCCGCTGCTCCAAAACCACCATAGAAAAGCCAGACTACAGGTTTGCAACTGTACACGGGGACAAAGATCATACTTCCTGGAGAAATGTCCTCCGGTCTGATGAAACAAAAATAGAACTGTTTGGCCATAATTACCATTGATATGTTTGGAGGAAAAAGGGGGAGGCTTGCAAGCGAAAGAACACCATCCCAACCGTGAACCACTGGGGGTGGCAGCATCATGTTGTGGGGGTGCTTTGCTACAGGGGGGAATGGTGCCATTCACAAAATAGATCATCATGAGGTAGGAATATTATGTGGAAATGTTGAAGCATCATCAAGACATCAGTCAGGAAGTTAAAGCTTGGTTGCAAATGGGTCTTCCAAATGGACAATGACCCCAAGCATACTTCCAAAGTTGTGGAAAATGGCTTAAGGACAACAAAGTGAAGGTATTGGAGTGGCCATCACAAAGCCCTGACCACAATCTGATAGAACATTTGTGGGCAGAACTGAAAATGTGTGTACAAGCAAGGAGGCCTAGAAACCTGACTCAGTTACACCAGCTCTGTCAGGAGGAATGGGCCAAAGTTCACCCAACTTATTGTGGGAAGCTTGTGGAAGGCTACCCGAAACATTTGACCCAAGTTAAACAATTTAAAGGCAATGCTACCAAATACTAATTGAGTGTATGTAAACTTCTGACACACTGGGATTGTGATGAAAGAAATAAAAGCTTAAATAAATCTCTACTATTATTCTGACATTTCACATTCTTATAATAAAGTGGTGATCCTAACTGACCTAAAATTGAATGTTTACTAGGATTAAGTGAAAAACTGAGTAAAAAAGTTAAAAGTTAAATGTATTTTGCAAGGTGTATGTAAACTACAGATTATTGGGGGACCAAAAAAGCCGATAACAGAATCGGGCAATTTTTTATTTATTTGTAATAATGACAATTACAACAATACTGATGAAAACTTATTTTAACTTAATTTAATACATCAATAAAATCAATTTAGTAAATAATGAAACATGTTCAATTTTGTTTAAATAACACAAAAACAAAGTGTTGGAGTAGAAAGTAAAAGTGCAATTGTTCCTTGCTCAGAACATGAGAACATATGAAAGCTGGTGGTTCCGTTTAACATGAGTCTTCAATATTCCCAGGTAAGAAGTTTTAGGTTGTAGTTATTATAGGAATTATAGGACTATTTCCCTCTATACCATTTGTATTTCATTAACCTTTGACAATTGGATGATGTTCTTATAGGCACTTTAGTATTGCCAGTATAACAGTATAGCTTCCGTCCCTCTCCTCGCTCCTCCCTGGGCTCGAACCAGCGTTAACCATGCAGAGCAAGGGGAACAACTACTCGAAGGCTCAGAGCGAGTGACGTTTGAAACGCTATTAGTGCGCGCTAACTAGCTAGCCATTTCACTTCGGTTACACCCGTCTCATCTCGGGAGTTGATAGGCTTGAAGTCATAAACAGCGCAATGCTTGACGCACAACGAAGAGCTGCTGGCAAAAGGCACGAAAGTGCTGTTTGAATGCCTACCACCGCTCAGTCAGATACTTCGATACTTGTATGCTCAGTCAGATTATATGCACCGCAGGACACGCTAGATAATATCTAGTAATATCATCAACCATGTGTAGTTAACTCCTGATTATGATTGATTGTTTTTTATATGATAAGTTTAATGCTAGCTAGCAACTTATCTTGGCTAACTGCATTCGCGTAACAGGCAGTCAGTCTCCTTGTGGAGTGCAACGAGAGAGAGGCAGGTCGTTATTGCATTGGACTAGTTAACTGTAAGGTTGCAAGATTGGGTCCCCCGAGCTGACAAGGTCAAAATCTGTCGTTCTGCCCCTGAACAAGGCAGTTAACCCACCTTTCCTAATTTGTCATTGAAAATAAGAATGTGTTGTTAACTGACTTGCCTAGTTAAATAAAAATACAATAAAAAAATATATATATATCTATATATATCTATATATAACAACACAGGTATCTTTTGGTTATCACTACGGCAACAGCTTCCAGGAACGACACAATATTTACATCTTACAGTTATTCAGAAAATAAGCAAAAGGATTAGAACAACAAAATGTTCTCGCATTTCATTTCTCTTCCAAAGAACGACAGCAGCCGTGCTATTGAATTGAGAAAAATAGGCATATCGGCGCCCAAAAACACCGATTTCCGATTGGTATGAAAACTTGAAAATCGGCACTAATTAAATCAGTCGACCTCTAATGCACATGTGAAGCCATGTGCTAAAACAGACTGAGGAAGGTAGTGTAATAAACAACCAAAGATTAAGACTAAAAGCAGTGAAAGGATTAGCCCACAACAAGGAAAAGTCCAGGTAAAAATACACTTTATCTAGTCCACTTTATCTAGTCCTTGGCCTTTATCCTAATCTGACTTTGAAAGTTTCCAGATAAAAATATATGAATTTTATAAAAATTATTAGATGCTTACCAAGACAACCTTGTTAAATTGATGGGTCATGTGACAAAAAGTGCTAGAACCACCCCCCTCTAAGTGGTCACTATTGTCTAGACATGTACATTGAACCTAGTTGGTTAGCTTTAGGGACCTGCAGTCGTACGTCAGCATTTCATGCATGTTGGCTTGCTATGACGTTTTTACTGTAGCTATGGGTTAAGATTTTGGTGCATTCTTTAGCTAGCTAGCTACATGTCTAAACAAAAGACCACGTCGCCAGATGATTACATGACCCTGCCAGGTGGCCGTAAACACACCCCAGACACACCTGATTTTTATGGCCCATCAAGTTATCAGCAAAACAATGAACCAAAATCCCAACCCATAACAGTACAAACTGAATGTCATAGCTAGCCGCCATGAATGAAAAGCTGCAGTATGTATCCGCAGGTTGCTAAAGTCAACCAACAAAGTTATAACTAGCAATGCAAATGGCTTTGTGAGATACTAATAATATTACTACTACACATTTCATACACGTAATGTTAGCTAGCGAGCCAGCAAGCAAATGTTCGCTAGCTAGTTAAACAGTACATTGTAACTTGCAATGAAAATTACAAAACAAATAAATATCTGAATAAGTAGATAGATTCTTACACATGGATGAACGCTTCATGGCAGCGTCTTTTCCGTTTGGTTTGTAGCTACACTATAGATACTTTTGTGTATGTGGACATCTCTTCAAATAAGTGGATTCCGAATCACATTTCACCATATGGCATTCCGACAGACGTCTCTGGGTTCGGCAGATGCCAGGAGAACGCAACCTGGCCCAATGCATAGCCCAATGCATAGTGCCAACTGTAATGTTTGGTTGAGGAAGAATAATGGTCTGGGGCTGTTTCTCCATGTTCGGGATAGGCCCCTTAGCTCCAGTGAAGGGAAATCTTAACACTACAGCATACAATAACATTGACGATTCTGTGCTTCCAATTTTGTGGTAACAGTTTGGGGAAGGCCTTTTCCTGTTTCAGCATGACAATTCCCCCGAGCACATAGCGAGGTCCAAGATCGGTGTGGAAGAACTTAACTCGCCTGCCCTGACCTCAAACACCTTTGGGATGAATTGGAACGCTGACTGTGAGCCAGGCCTAGTCGCTCGACATCAGTGCTTGGATCTCACTAATGCGCTTGTGGCTGAACGGAAGCAACTTCCCACAGCAATGTTCCAACATCTAGTGGGAAAGCCATCCTAGAAGAGTGGATGATTTTTAGGGGGGGGGGACCAACGCCATATTGACACCCATGACTCTGGAATTAGATGGTCGACGAGCAGGGGTCCATATTCTTTTGGTCATGTAGTGCAGCTACAGCTTGTTTGGCCAGTTGTGTCAAGTCACTCCGGGTCACACTGGCTGTGTGCAGAAAGTAGTAAATCAACTTTTTCCCACTGATCTTTGTCGATAATTAAATTCAGGGCAGATATGTTGTTGAGAGCAGTACCAACAATTTCGCGATTCTCCATGGCCTCAAATCAAAATTGATTTCTCACACTCTCCGAATAAAACGGGCGTAGTAGACCTCCCTGTGAAATGCTTACTTTCCAGCCCTTAACCAACAATGCACTTCAAGAAATAGAGTTAAGAAAATATTTACTATATAAAGTCAAATGACATAATAACTAGGCTATATACAGGGGGTACCGGTACCAAATCAATGAGCAGGGTACAGGTTAGTCTAGATAATAAACAGCGAGTTGCAACAGTGTAAAAACAAGGGGGGGGTAAATAGTCCAGTGGCCATTTGATGAATTGTTCAGGAGTCTTATTGCTTGGGGGGTAGAAGCGGTTCAGAAGCCTTTTGGACCTACACTTGGCGCTCCGGTACCACTTGCAGTGCGGTAGCAGAGAGAGCAGTGTGACTAGGGTGACTGGAGTCTTTGACCAGGTTTTGGACCTTCATCTGACACCTCCTCCTAGTATATAGGTCCTGGATGTCAGGAAGCTTGGCCCCAGTGATGTACTTACGTTGTAGCTTTCAAAAAAGGTTGCAATAGCCAGGATTATCTACACATACTGAGCAGCTCATGTTATAGACAGAAGCGTGCTATATGGCAGACCAAGCCAAAACTCATCTCTCAGCATAACAAGCCCATCCATTATCTCAACTAATCATGCATAGAGCAGGAAGGTTCCTGACGTTTTCCGTACCTAAACCAACCAGACACTTTACATTTTATTTGCATTTACAGACAGCATACACATTTGTTATTAAGGCAAATGAAAGTTCCAGAAGGCATTTCTGCCCCACAACATATTAAAAAAGAATACGTTGAAATGCCTCTCCTGTGAAGTAGTGACGTGCGACAGATGCCTAGCTTCTTGAAAACAGGTCACATATTCATTCTCTCCCTATTCCAGTTCCCACTTGCTTCAAGATGTCCACCGTTGTTCCTGTACCTAAGAAAGAATAGGTAACTGAACTAAATTACTAAATCGCCCCATAGCACTCACTTCTGTCATTTTGAAGTAGTCATGGGTGAAGTCCCTGTTTCAAGTTTGCTGACGACACAACAGTGGTAGGCCCGATTACCAACAATGCTGAGACAGCCTACAGGGAGGAGGTGAGGGCCCTGGTGGAGTGTTGCCAGGTAAATCACCACTCCTTCAACATCAACAAAATGAAGGTCCTGATCGTGGACTACAGGAGACCGCAGAGAAAGCACAAGCCCATCCACATCAACAGGGCCGCAGTAGAGAGGGTTAAAAAGCATCAAGTTAAAAGCGACCTGAAAAACGGTCCTTCACACTGACAGATTGTGTCACCGCCTGGTACGGCAACTGTAGGGCTCTCCAGAGGGTGGTGCGGTCAGCTCAACTCATCATCAGGGGCACACTGCTAGCCCTCCAGTACATCTACAGCACCCAATGGTCACAGGAAGGCAAAGAAGATCGTCAAGGACCTCAGCCACTCTTCCCACGACCTTAAAAAAAACTGTTACTAGCCAGTTACCACCCGGTACCTTACCCTGCACTTTAGAGACTGCTGCCCTAATTTACAGAGTCATTGAAAACTGGGCACTTTAATGTTTTCATAACATTTTACCCACTTTATATGTATATACTGTATTTGAGTCATGGCTCATCCTATATAACTACTGCTGTACACACCTTTTCTATTCATATACTGTCCACACACACAGTACTAGTCAAAAGTTGACACCTACTCATTCAAGGGTTCTTTATTTTTACTATTTTCTACATTGTAGAATAATAGTGAAGACAACAAAACTATGACATAACACACATGGAATCGTGTAATAACCAAAAGTGTTAAACAAATCAAAATATATGTTATATTTGAGATTCTTCAAAGTAGCTACCCTTTGCCTTGACAGCTTTGCACACTCTTGGCATTCTCTCAACCAGCTTCACGAGGTAGTCACCTGGAATGCATATCAATCAACAGGTGTGCCTTGTTAATTTGTGGAATTACTTTCCTTAATGCATTTGAGCCAATCAGTTGTGTTGTGACAAGGTAGGGGTGGTATACAGAAGATAGCCCTACTTGGTAAAAGACGAAGTCCATATTATGGCAAGAACAGCTCAAATAAGCAAAGAGAAATTACAGCCCATTGCTACATTAAGACATGAAGGTCAGTCAATGCGGAAAATGTAAAGAATTTTTAAAGTTTCTTCAAGTGCAGTAACAAAAACCATCAAGCACTATGATGAAACTGGCTCTCATGAGGACCGCCACAGGAAAAGGAGACCCAGAATTACCTTTGCTGCAGAGGACAAGTTCATTAGAGTTACGAGCCTCAGAAATTGCAGCCCAAATAAATGCTTCAGTGTTCAAGTAACGGAAACATCTCAACATCAACTGTTCAGAGGAGACTGCATGAAGCAGGCCTTCATGGTCGAACTGCTGTAGAGAAACCACTACTGAAGGACACCAATAAGAAGAGACTTGTTTGGGCCAAGAAACCCGAGCAATGGACATTAGACTGGTGGAAATTGGTCTCTTGGTCTGATGAGTACAAATTTGAGATTTTTGGTTCCAACCGTCGTGTCTTTGTGAGACGCACAGTAGGTGAACGGATGATCTCCGCATGTGTGGTTCCCAACGTGAAGCATGGAGGAGGTGGTGGGTGCTTTTCTGGTGACACTGATTTATTTAGAATTCAAGGCACAATTAACCAGCATGGCTACCATAGCATACTGCAGCTATAAGCCATCCCATCTGGTTTGCGCTTAGTGGGACTATCATTTGTTTTTCAACAGGACAATGACCCAACACACCTCCAGGCTATGTAAGGGCTATTTGACCATGAAGGAGAGTGATGGAGTGCTGCATCAGATGGCCTCCACAATCACCTGACCTCAACCTAATTGATGGTTTGGGATGAGTTGGACCGCAGAGTGAAGGAAAAGCAGCCAACAAGTTCTCAGCACATGTGGGAACTCCCTCAAGACTGTTAAAAAAGCATTCCATGTGAAGCTTGTTGAGAGAATGCCAAGAGTGTGCAAAGCTGTCATCACGGCAAATGGTAGCTACTTTGAAGAATATCAAAAAAACATGTTTAACACTTTTTTTGGTTACTGCATGATTCCATGTGTTATTTCATAGTTTTGATGTCCTCAATGTAGAAAATAGTAAAAATACTTGAATGAGTAGGTGTCCAAACTTTTGACTGGTACTGTATATATTTATATTCCAGACTATGACACTGCTCGTTCTGATAAGTTAATAAAATAATTAAGACCGTTGGATGATGTGTGTGTTGTTATTGCGTTGCTAGATATGGTTGCCCTTTTGGAGCTTCATCTGCGATGACATCTGCAAAACTGGGCCCCACGAGTGAAGCAGCGGTCTAAGGCACTGCATCGCAGTGCTAGAGGCTTCACTACAGACGCGGTTCAATCCCGGGCTGTCTCGCAGCCGGCCGCAACCAGGAGACGGAGCACAATTGGATATCAAGTTTTTAACAAAACATCTGCAAAACTGTGTACGCGACCAATACACTTTGATTCGTCCATATAGCCCAGCTCTCCTGTCACCACCACATACTTTAGGGATCCATACAGTATATCCCTAAGAATAGAGATGTCTCAGGTGTTAGACTAAGATGACATGGTATCCAAATTGTGCAACATAGCTACAGTATGATTAGGTATGAGGCAGATGATTACAACGGGGTAGTTGGTTAAAACTCTAGAGGGAACAATTAGTGTTAGAGTGAAGTGACAATTAGATGCCAGAAACGTGACAAGCTAGCATTTTATTGCCTCCATTTCAACATAAGAGTATTATATAGGCTACAGAGAAACTCCAGCATTCCAATGGAAAATAACAAGCGAGCCAGCCAGCCAGCAGCAACAAGCGAGCCAGCCAGCCAGCCAGCAGCAACAAGCGAGCCAGCCAGCCAGCCAGCAACAAGCGAGCCAGCCAGCCAGCCAGCAACAAGCGAGCCAGCCAGCCAGCAGCAACAAGCGAGCCAGCCAGCCAGCAGCAACAAGCGAGCCAGCCAGCCAGCAGCAACAAGCGAGCCAGCCAGCCAGCAGCAACAAGCGAGCCAGCCAGCCAGCAGCAACAAGCGAGCCAGCCAGCCAGCAGCAACAAGCGAGCCAGCCAGCAGCAACAAGCGAGCCAACCAGCAGCAACAAGCGAGCCAACCAGCAGCAACAAGCGAGCCAGCCAGCAACAACAAGCGAGCCAGCAGCAACAGTGAACATAACAAATGAAGAGGATGCAAATGAGGCCCCATGAGAATCACATGTGTCTTCTGGGAGAAAACAGAAAGGTTAGTGCTACATCACATGGGGTGGAGGTTATACCAGGCTGGGTTAGTGCTACATCACATGGGGTGGAGGTTAGACCAGGCTGGGTTAGTGCTACATCACATGGGGTGGAGGTTATACCAGGCTGGGTTAGTGCCAACTTCCTCCATAACTCCACCCCATGTGATGTAGCACTAACCCAGCCTGGTCTAAACTGCACCCCATGTGATGTAGCACTAACCCAGCCTGGTCTAACCTCCACCCCATGTGATGTAGCACTAACCCAGCCTGGTCTAAACTCCACCCCATGTGATGTAGCACTAACCCAGCCTGGTCTAACCTCCACCCCATGTGATGTAGCACTAACCCAGCCTGGTCTAACCTCCACCCCATGTGATGTAGCACTAACCTTACACTAGCTCCCTCTTCCTCTTTCTGCCTCTTGCCATGCAAAGCATTGCCTGGGTGGGGAAAGTGTAATATAAAGGCACACTAACATGGTGAGATCCTCTTACTTCATCCCACAAAACAGGCACGAGAGAAGACAGTGGACGCTTTCTTGTAACCTTCATGCAGACAATGGGAACAAGAACTTACTTGTCTGTCATGGCTTCAACTAGCGAATATTGATTCATGAAACGGCCTTTTCTGTCCTGCACAGTAGCTTGAAACAGGGGAGTGAAGGATGAGATGGTTTACATCACAGATCTGTGAAGGGAGAGAAGAGGAGGAGGACAGGGAGAGGAACAATTAAACATCAACGGCTTTACATGTCATTTATAAAATTCTACTTGCTGACATGGAACTCACAACACCCTTTCTTTTCATGAAAAAAAAAACATGCATATACTTAACTAGAAAAGCTAAAATGCCCTTTTTAAATGGCCCAGGAGGTATTTTTCCTGCTTGTAATATGGACACCAAGCTTCTCTGGAGCACATATTACAACACCCTGTGTTTCAGCACAAAAGACATTTGAACAGGCTGGGGATAACTTGCAGACAAGCCTGACTTGCTCACAATTAGCAAAGGCAAGGATTGGTCTTCAACTTGTGGGGGATACAGTTGCCATGGCTACCAGCGCAGCTGAAGCCGCCAAGCATAAATTGTGTTTCTAGCACAGAAATCCACCAGGCAACCAGACGGCTGGAAAGAGTGGTCTCGGATATATTTCGGGGCATAAATTGCCGAAACGTTTCGTTAAATCAAATTTCACCACAACAAAATGTCATTACCTGATGAAAATGCATTACACCATCTAGTGTACATGCGGTTGCTATGGTTGCATCAATGTTAACAGTCATCACGTGGTGCAATATGTACACAAGGGTTAGGAAGGCACTTGACGACAGTACACAAAGCATTTCTTTATGTATGCCAATGACGCCATTGTTGAAGTGTTTTTCTAAATAAAAAAGACACCTGTAGTATAGTGATGTAAAATGTGTTCTTTACTACTGCAGTTGTATCATAAATATAATCCTATAGACTTTATCCTGCAATAGAGCTCTGATATTAAAAAATACATGAAAAACCTGCTCAATATTGGATTTTCATTAGGATGTTGGTGACAACATTTTAATTTGGAACTCTTTATTTGCCACGTGCTTATTCTTAGATCTCTAAACGGTGTTCTCACTGTACAGTAATGCATCAGCAGAATCAGCCATAAGTCTATCAGCTTATCTTTCCATAAAAAGATTAAAATAGTAACACATTAGCTAAATAGACTAGGCCCATCCGCATGTCAACACATACGCAAAGAAGTCTCCAACACCTATCCTGAAGAGGGATAGGTAGATAAAAATCAGCTAGATGGGTTTTTTTTCCCCTCGCTCTTTTAGCCTACAAAACAAGGCCTGGCTACTGCCATTGTCAGCAAGTAAACTTACAATAGGCCTTTTGACAATTACACTGGTCTTCTGACATTACTCCGTGATCACCCACCACATGTAGGTCAAGATATACTTCACCACCTAATCAAAAGCAATGTTAAAAAGCTATAATGGTTTAGGACTGCTGGTGTGGATACCATAACAGAGATGCTCCAAGGGATAAAGTGTACTGTTGGAGCTGATCTAGGATCAGGTCCATAATAAATCTGATTCATTATGACTTAATGCCGGGCATACAGTACACGATTTCAGCACAAAAATGCGTCACTGTTTTTGCCGTCACTAATCGGGGTGGAATCCTATGAACTTGGGCTAGGATCAGTACGTCTGGACTGGGGTCTTTTTAGTGGGTTAAGGACACACCGATGATGGCTGTTCCCTTCTACAGACCCCTGTCAGATGTCCTGAGCATTTTCTAACATTTTTGGTTTTGCATCTTGTAGTAGGAGCAGTGCTACGACTTAAATTGGACAAGGCCTACTGCCAGTAGCCAATTAGCACTCAGCATGTGAGATCAAAACAATGATGACCAAGAGGAAATCAACAACACATAGTGGCTGTGGTAACTAGTGACAACCTGTGCCAACATTATATATCGTAAACATTCATTGCTTGTCATCTTCATTTAAGATTAAAGGTTAGGCATAAGGTTAGCAGTGTGGTTAAGATAAGTTTTAAAATCTGATTTTAAAGAAATAAAATGTAGAAATAGGCAGGTTTAGCCATAATTAATGAGGTTGATTGTGCTGGGGGGAGTTCCTTCTCAATATTAAAAGTTCTCACCTCCAAGTCCCACTGGAAAACAATACAGTGCATTCAGAAAGTTCTCAGACCTGGACTTCTTCCACTTTGTTACGTTGAAGCCTGATTCTATTTTATTTATTTTTTTAAATACAAAACATCGACACACAATACACCATACTGATCAAGTGAAAGCAGTTTTTTTTAAACACAGAAATAACTCATTTACTTAAGTATTCAGACCCTTTGCTATGTGACTTGAAATTTAGTTTCATTGATCATCCTTGAGATGTTTCTACAACTTGGAGTCCACATGTGGTACATTCAATTGATTGGACATTATTTGGAAAGGCACACACCTGTCTGTATAAGGTCCCACAGTTGGCAGGGCATGTCACAGCAAAAACGAAACCACGAGGTCTAAAAAGAGCTGCAAAACAGGATTGTGTCGAGGCACAGATCTGGGGAAGGGTACCAAACCATTTCTGCAGCATGGAAGGTCCCCAAGAACAGTGGCCTCCATCATTCTTAAATGGAAGAAGTTTGGAACCACCAACATTCTTCCTAGATCCAGCCAAACTGAGGAATGGAGGGAGGAAGTCTCTGAAAGTCCTGGAGGACCAGCCAGAGCCCGAACCCGATGGACATATCAGGAGAGACCTGAAAAATATCTGTGCAGAGACACTCCCCATCCAACCTCACAGAGCTCGAGAGGATCTGCAGAGAAGAATGGGAGAAACTCTCCAAATACAGGTGTGCCAAGCTTGTAGCATCATACCCAAGAAGACTTGAGGCTGTAGTCGCTGCCAAAAGATGCAAAAACGTCTAAAACACAATTTTTGCTTTGTCATTATGGGGTAGTTTGTGTAGATTGGGGGGGGGGCTATTTAATCCATTTTACAATAAGGCTGTAAGGTAACAAAATGTGGAAGAAGTCAATACGCTGTAAATCCATATCTTCCACACCATATTTTGTGCCTCTGAGAAACAGGGCAGGATCAACTAGGAGATCATCATGTAAATGTGAGGCACCCACATCCTGGGGTTGAGGATGAACGGAATGAAAGATCTGGGACAAGAAAACATTTATTAGGGAAATATGTGGGCAAGTCCAAGTTGTTACGATTTTAGAGGTTGTGTATGCCCAGTATAAAAAGCAAAACAGATCCTACTCAGAGGCTTGATAAATACAGACCCAGACAGCCTCTAGCTGTGGAACCTGGAGCTAATGACTGGTTCTCAGGGGGGGGGGAACCATCCTGGCTGCTGGCTGTCATCTAGAGTTCCTGTCTGCCTCCGTCCACCTCGTTAGTGAGTTTAGGATGTCTGATGCAGTCTGCCTGCCCTGGGACATGGCTTGAGATCAGATTCCTATGGCGTTCCATATTAACAGCCATGTCTTAAGGCAAGTGGTCTGCCTCCAGTCCCCTCGGTGCTCCTCCCCGTCAAGACAGGCCCTCTCTTTACAATAACAGAATGGCTGACATTCTTCAACTAGGTCTATGCTCCTGGTCCTACCTCTATAACTCAGTAAAGCTCAAATCTCCTCTGCAATATACAGGCCTCCTTTTTGTCTTTTTTTGTCCACCCCAGCCCCTCCCCATAAGCAATTAAGCGTTCAATTCTTCTGTAAAAAAAAATGTAAGAAAAGAAACATTGACCTGTGCCTGCCAACATTTGTATGGGTCTCTTGGGCAGGCAGATTAGACTACCCCAGAACGTGTGGGGCGATAAAATGTGCGGCAACCACTATTTTCTCCAGTCAATTTCCTACTGCCCATCATAGAAAAGTTTGAAATATGCAGAGATAGCAGAGGGTTTTCCCACAATGCAGTTGTTCATGAACCAATTGTCAAAGTGCTCAGTGCTGCAGACACCAATGAAAAAAGGCAAGCGCTGCAGTTTGCCTTGCGGAGAGGAAACTCCATTAAAGTATGCCCAAGGGGAAAAAGCAACTTAAAAGGGTAGGCCTGTGGAATTTTAACAATGCATCTTGAAATCTGCATAGAATGAATGCGTAAATTAGTTTCAGGTATCAAAGAGCTTCCAAGGAAACTCTGCAGACGTTGAAGTCAATTCAGTTGTTTTCCTTTACCTTAGTTCAACCATCATCTAGGTGATTGATAATGTTCTATTTTATAAAGATCTGTCCAATAGAATTCATGGAGGCTCATCAAGAAATGTGAATTTCACTACCACAGCAGGAATTCAAAAGATATATATATAAAATAATTAATTAACAAAAGGGGGGACCCAACCAACATCTGATAAACACAGACATCCACACAAAAAAAGATGCAAATCCAAATTCTTGACATTTTCCACTCTGTACATGTAGGATTAAATGGAAAAGAATGATGTAGTGTCAAATCACACATCACTTGATCCTTGTGATGTTTAAAGATGGCACATGAATGACAAAAGGCTGCATGGCTATCTGTTCTGTGCTACCACTGCTATTGTGGGGAATTGAGAGCTCCGAGGCACGAGCCCAGAGTCTTTGAAGTGCAGTGATAGCACTTGAAAAGACGTTAACTGGCTTTGATCTTGTGAAGCAAGGCAACACTGACTGGGCTGGCTGCTGCCAACGGAAAAGAGTATCCCCCATACCCAATAATGAGGTGGAAAACAAGCATCTCTACAGGGAGAGACCAAAAAAATACCAGCTTCCTTGTCAGGGTAAAATAATAACACACAACAAGTAGCTTCACAACTTTTTCCATGTCCTGCCGTAACAAAACCTCAAATAGGAATAGGTCACTTTAGAAAATAAATCACATCTGTATAGCCTGGTAGAGGAAAGACAGAACGGCTGTTTCCTTTTAGAGCCTGTACAAATGTACCCCTTGCAGATCTAACTACCGGTAAATCAACAGTCAATAAGCTCATTTAAAAAAAGGCTTAAATATTATTGTAACTAAAGAGTATAAGAATCAAGTGGAATGCCTCACCACCGATAGTACAGTAGTGCTAAACAGTAAAATAAATCACATGCAGGCATCAGATTTCATTAGAAACAAAAACACTGAATAATTCAACATCCAGACAGAGAAAATAGGTAAAAAAATACTAAAACCATTTGCATAAGCTTACTTCGAATGTGGAGCGTACTAGTCGACTTCCAAAGACACACGGCTCATGACATGTTCTCAACATCGAGTTATTGGTCACATAATGCTGCTTCCGTCCAGGGTCTGTTGTCCCATGCAAGTCCTGGTAGTATTTATGATAAGGGACTCTTACCAAGCTCTGTAGCCCAGTCAGAAGCTTCTCCAGCTGGGGAGAGTAGCAGTTGGAGGTGGCTCCACTCTTCACAATCCCCTACCAAGATGTTAGCATGACCAGTGACAGCACTGCTGACAATGACAAAGAGAAAAAACAAATACAAGCATCCACCAAAGGCAGTAGCCACCTCTTTCTAGAGACGGTAGTCACCTCCTCTTTCCAGCCATACCGCTCCTTCTTTCCTCACCAACAATAAATTATTCAACCCAGTCTGTCCAAAAAATGCGACAGAAATAAGAATAGGAGGGAAAACCCCACTCATCCAACACAGAGAGCAGAGCAGCCTTGCCTCTTTGGCAGCCCTACCTTAACAATAGGAGTATCTAGTGGACTTGCCTGCCTTCCCTCTGTCAAGGCAGTCAAGCGGTGCACGTTGTGGAGCGATAGCGCTGAAATCTCTCTCGCCTCTGGAATGCACACAATTTCAGGAGGAGGAGGGGGAAGGGGGGGTTTCTCTGAGTGAGTGTCTATTGTTTAAAAGGGTCGTTCTGCGATCCTTAGCAGGCAGGGTGAATAGGGATCAGTATTCCAGCTGCCCTCTTTCAGCAGTAAATCCTATTGTAACCCAAGGTGCTCTGGTGCTGCCACAGTGAGGGAAACAGGAGGGGGGGGGGGGGGGGGGTTATATCGGAGCATAATTTAACAGAGGTTAGTGTCCACCCACATGAGTAGAGCACTTGTTATAGGTTAAAGATTGACAAGTTGATTGACAACGGTGTGGACTTCAGCTGCAAAGGGCGGTGGACATGCCAGTGACGGAATGTACTGTACGTACAAAACTCCACTTCTTTCATCCACACTGGAACCTGTTCAAAACACTGTCAACAGCACTGTGCTTCACTGAGCTTGGTTTCTCTCCCCTACCCTCCGTGATATCCATCCTCTTGGCTTCAGCCGTTGGATCTCGGAGACTTTTCAATTTTTCGGAGTTCTGTTGTTTTCCTTCGGGAAGGGGGCCAGGAGTTGCCAGGACAACCATAAATACTCTTGGAAATGGAAACCATTGTTACACTGACTGAAGGCATTTGTAAGACTGAATGTTGCGATAATGGTCATAAAGTATAACACATGACAGTTGGGTTTCTTTCGCACATTTGCATCAAGCGGATTTACACTGGATATAGGCTACCTTACATTAACTCAACAGTATTCACAACATTTCAGTTTGATCCCCTTGGCTTATACCTATAGGCTCAATGTAGACTAATAACCTCTTATACCTATAGGCTCAATGTAGACTAATAAACTCATACCCATAGGCTCAATGTAGACTAATAACCTCATACCCATAGGCTCAATGTAGACTAATAACCTCTTATACCTATAGGCTCAATGTAGACTAATAACTCGTATACCTATAGGCTCAATGTAGACTAATAACCTCTTGCTGTCCCCTCCGCTTCAATCAACCTGATGAGCATAACGCCTAAACCACCATAATGTTGTTGATGCTTCATTCATCCTGGACAATTCATGTCACATGCATGGAAGTCACTGAGGTGATTTCATAGCAATATTTCAGATTTTCAAAAAAAAAAAAAAAAAGTTGCCAAGACATCAATTTGACAAATGAATCAGAGCCTAGATGAGAAATATATAAATAAATAGGGAGTCGCAGTGCTGAAATGAGATCTGCCACAACTCCATGTAAGATGGCAGTTCTTATAGTAGCAAATGAACAGAGCAACTTCTCAAATAAAAGTAGTCGTACGTACAACACACTGTGTCAATATGAGAGCTCCAAGCCAATGTTTTTCTGGCTGTGCAGGAAACCGAGATCAATCTTCAATATGTAGCTTCTTATCATTTGATATGAAATCATATTTCTGCTAAATAGCAAGACAAACATTAAAACGGAATATTGAAGGATTCTGGAATGCAATGCAACACACTCTTCCCCGAAGGCTCCGACAACAATGTAATTGTGTCTGTTGCAAGGAGCAGATGCTCCTCATGTTTGCGCCAATAGGAAATTATTCAAGCCTGGGGATGTTGGGGTGTGGGTGTGGTGGGGGTAGTTCTGCTTCTTCCAGAAGAAGCAGAACTACCATCACAATCTTGTTAGAATGCAACATATTACCTAGAAACAGCTACAGTAAGTGTTCATGTTGCTCAGGTTCTTGAGTGCCAGGGGAACAGAGGTAATGCATATGCAAATATGTGTGTACGATGACTTCATAGCACCGTTTACAGTGGCCTCCACAGCTGGGGGTTGAGGGCAGCTCACAACTGTTCTGGCTATTGCCAGTCTAGCCTGGAATTCAAACTGATATGAAACTGCATATTTTGGTCCCCCAAACCCAGCAAACCCAGTCCATTAAATGACCTGATGCAGGTCGACTTACTGCAGCAGGAAAGCTTGCGAAACACAAACCTGTGATCCAACTTGGCCGTGTTAAGTACCAAGCGGAAGAAAATACTTAAACCTGAACTTGTCCAATAAGACCCTTGTTTCTGTTTTCCATTGCAAAATGTTTAAAAGTGATTTCAGTTGTGTACCCTAATAAACATGACCTTGTCCTCTGCTTTTGGGGTAATTACATTATTGGGGTTTGCCTCACTGGTAGCAGTGACATAGAAAACCCTTGTGTGCTAACAGCATTTCCATGCAACCCTGCACAAGCCCTCTGTCAGAGGCAATTTGAGCACTCATAAGTTCTGACAAATAGTCTGGTCTCACAGACAAGGAATACATACATAAATACAAGGAACTCCTAACAAGCAAAAACAAACACCATTTTTCTTCTCCACATTTGTCTAGTTGGAACTAAAATGCTTTTGAGTGATATAGAGCATTCCATTTCAGTCTTCTTCCAACTAGCCGTAAATCAATTACCGGTGAAAAGTCCCTAAAGTCTGGGTTGCGTGCTTCAGTAGAATACTTTTGCTTGTGACAGAACCTACGTAATTCGATCAACTCGTTTGTGAGTCCTGTGCTTCCAATGATGTTGTTAACAACGTTAACCTCAAAGTCAAGACAACACACTAGAGGTCGACCGATTTGGATTTTTCAACGCCGATACCGATAATTGGAGGACCAAAAAAGCCGATACCGATTAAATCGGCCGATTTAAAAAATGTTTTTATTTATATAATAACAATTACAGCAATACTGAATGAACACTTATTTTAACTTAATATAATACATCAATAAAATCAATTTAGCCTCAAGTAAATAATGAAACATGTTCAATTTTGTTTAAATAATGCAAAAACAATGTGTTGGAAAAGAAAGTAAAAGTGCAATATGTGTATGTAAGAAAGCTAACGTTTCAGTTCCTTGCTCAGAACATGAGAACATATGAAAGCTGGTGGTTCCTTTTAACACGAGTCTTCAATATTCCCAGGTAAGACATTTTAGGTTCTAGTTATTATAGGAATTATAGGACTATTTCCCTCTATACCATTTGTATTTCATTAACCTTTGACTATTGGATGTTCTTATAGGCACTTTAGTATTGCCAGTGTAACAGTATAGCTTCCGTCCCTCTCCTCGCTCCTCCCTGGGCTCGAACCAGCAACACAACGACAACAGCCACCATCGAAGCAGCGTTACCCATGCAGAGCAAGGGGAACAACGACTAGAAGGCTCAGAGCGAGTGACGTTTGAAACGCTATTAGTGCGAGCTAACTAGCTAGCCATATCACTGCGTTACACCAGTCTCATCTTGGGAGTTGATAGGCTTGATGTCATAAACAGCGCAATGCTTGACGCACAACGAAGAGCTGCTGGGAAAAGGCACGAAAGTGCTGTTTGAATGCCTACCACCGCTCAGTCAGATACTTAGATACTCGTATGCTCAGTCAGATTATATGCACCGCAGGACACGCTAGATAATATCTAGTAATATCAACCATGTGTAGTTAACTAGTGATTATGATTGTTTTTTTTATAAAATAAGTTTAATGCTAGCTAGCAACTTACCGTGGCTAATTCGCGTAACAGGCAGTCAGTCTCCTTGTGGAGTGCAACGAGAGAGAGAGAGGCAGGTCGTTGGCATAGTTAACTGCAAGGTTGCAAGATTGGATCCCCCGAGCTGACAAGGTGAAAATCTGTCGTTCTGCCCCTGAACAAGGCAGTAAACCCACCGTTCCTAGGCAGTCATTGAAAATAATAATGTGTTCTTAACTGACTTGCCTAGTTAAATAAAAGGTATATAAAAAAAATATAAAAAAATATTTTAATTTAATTAAATAAATAATAATAATCTGCAAATCGGCGCCCCAAAATACCGATTTCCGATTGTTATGAAAACTTGAAAATCGGCCCCAATTAATCGGCCATTCCGATTAAATCGGTCGACCTCCACAACACGCAGTAGACACACAGATGTTTAGTCAATGAAAGGATTGCAAGCGTTCAAAACATCATTAGCATGTTTGAATTAAGGAGTCACTGAATAAACCAAAACAACCTACTGCAATGAAGACCCAGAATAACCTCTTCCTGACCTTTACTCTGAAATAACAAGACCTTAGGAAAGCAACTTGATATTGGAATTCAAGAAGTGAAACAAAATACCAAAGCAACTTATTTATGCATCAATGTTCTTGCATGACTTCTTCACTACAGTGAATTACCAATGACATATCCTAAATCCATTTATTGATCCATCATTTAAGAGTCATGATGACTACGTGCGTGTTGTTTTGGAGTAGCCTCTCGAGTCTAGATAATTTACCAGCATGCATTTCAATGTTAAAGCGGCATCAGCCTGTTCTCCTGCTGGGAGGATTAAAGTAGAAGTTCACACACATATAATGTTGCGGATACAGTTCGGAATTACACAAGATCGTGTGTACAACATCTAAAAAACCTGAACCACTATACGGAGAGATTAGATGTTTCTAAAATGACGTCTGTTCTTGGAGTCATTGATCATCTGTGGCCGCTATACTGCAGAACAAGCAATGAGGAAGTCTACTGTTGGTGGGATAAATTTCCCAAACCCAAGTGAAAAAAAAAAAAAAGATTTGATTCAAATCAGGAGAACTTCTCCTTTAAAATGGCAGCACTGCATTCTGATGGAGGCAGAGTCCGATAAGAGACTCTTCTCTTCCCTGGAGTACCTGACACTATTGATGAGCTCTGAAAGACCTTGGCACACACAAGTTGGCAGGAGTCAACACAGCTCTTATGTCACTAGTTTGTCTTGACAGACAGGGTCGTACATTGTCTAGTTGGGTTCACCGGGTGTGCTGAGAATCATAAGTCATCATCGATATTCAAGATGTTTGAGTAGACAGTTCCCCATTCAAACCAAAATTACCAAAAGCTATCATCATATACTGTCCATAACCAGCTGATTAGTCTGTTTTCCAATGCCTTAGACTTGGCTCGTCAGATGTTGGTTTCGTGTACAGTACCAGTCAAAAGTAGACACCTACTCATTCAAGAGTTTATTGTTACTATTTTCTATATTGTAGAATAGTGAAGACATCACAACTCTGAAATAACACATATGGACTCATGTAGTCATTTTTTTTTAAGTGTTAAAAATAAATATTTTTTTATATTTGAGATTCTTCAAAGTAGCTACCCTTTGCCTTGATGACAGCTTAACTCCTGGCACTCTCAACCTGCTTCAAGAGGAATACTTTTCCAACAGTCTTTCCAGTTCCCACATATGCTGAGCACTTGTTGGCTGCTTTTCCTTTAATCTGAGGTTAATTTGGTTGAGGTCAGGTTATTGTGGAGGCCAGGCCATCTGATGCAGCACTCCATCATTCTTCTTCTTGATCAAATATCCCTTACACAGCCTGGAGGTGTGTTGGGTTATTGTCCTGTTGAAAAACAAATGATCATCCCATCTGGTTTGCTCTCAGTGGGACTGCGTATCGCTGCAGAATGCTTTGGTAGCCATGCTGGTTAAGTGTGCCTCGAGTTTTAAATCACTGGCAGTGTCACCAGCAATGCACCACCACACCTCCTCCTCCATGCTTCACGGTGGGAACCACACAAGCGGAGACCTACTCTGCATCTCACAGACAGAGGTTAGAACCAACAATCTTCAATTTGGATTCAGACCAAAGGACAGATTTCCACCAGACTAATGTCCATTGCTCGTGTTTCTTGGCCAAAGCCAATCTATTCTTCTTATTGGGGTCCTTTAGTAGTGGTTTCTTTGCAGCAATTCAACCATGAAGGCCTGATTCATGCAGTCTCCTCTGAACAGTTGATGTTGACATGTGTCGGTTACTTGAACTATGTGAAGCATTTATTGGGACTGCAATCTGAGGTGCAGTTAAATAACATTTTGTCACATATGCCGAATATAACAGGTGTAGACCTTAGCGTGAAACGCTTACTTACAAGCCCTTAACCAACAATGAAATTCAAGAAATAGAATTAAGAAAATATTTACTAAATAAATTAAAGTGAGAAGAAACATTTTATTACCACTAGATGTCAGTCTTTAGAAAAGTAACAAGAAAATTACATAACAAGGCTATATACAGGGGCTACCGGTACCGAGTCAATGTGCGGGAGTACAGGTTAGTCAAGGTCATTTGTAAAGTGACTAATGAACTTATCGTCTGCAGAGGTAACTCTGTGTCTTCCTTTCCTGTGACGGTCCTCATGAGAGCCAGTTTCATCATAGAGCTTGATGGTTTTAGCGACTGCACTTAAAAGAAACGTCCTTGACATTTTCCAGATTACTTTAACCTCTCTTGGGTAGGGGTTAGTATTTTCACCTCCGGATGAAAAGCGTGCCCAAAGTAAACTGCCTGTTACTCAGGCCCAGAAGCTAGTATATGCATATAATTGGTAGAGTTGAATAGAAAACACTCTATAGAGTCTCTAAAACTTAAAATAATGTAGGTGAGTATAACAGAACTGATATGGCAGGCAAAACCCCAAGGACAAATCATCCAGGGAAGATAAAAATTGAGGTCATAGGATTTTCCAATTGTTTTCTATGGGATACCCTTATTAGGAACCTGGTTGCAGTTCCTATGGCTACCACTAGATGTCAACAGTCTTTAGAAATTTTTGATAAATGAAGTAGTCCTATTTATTGTAAGTGTCATTCCAGGTGGACTCTACTGTTTTGATGCGCGTGAACTGGAGCGCGCCTCACGTTGTTTTTATCAGGTATTAATAACAGTTAATTCCGTTTTAAATTTTATAGATTATTTATGTTTTAGGGTAACGGCGGTTGGATTAGGAACGTTGTTTGAAGTGTTTGGACCAAGTTTACAGGTAACTTATTAGATACTTTGTAGGCATGTTGGGCGAGTTGAAACTGGTGTATTTCTGAATCAAATGCGCCAAATAAATGGACATTTTTGGGACATAAAGGACATTATCGAACAAAAGGACCATTTGTGATGTATCTGGGACCGTTTGAAGTGCCAGCAGAAGAAGAGCAAAGGTAAGGCATTAATTATATCGCTATTTCTGACTTTTGTAGCACACCTGCCTGGTTGAAATATGTTTTTCATGTGTTTGTATGCGGGGCGCTGTCCTCAGATAATCGCATGGTTTGCTTTCGCCGTAAAGCCCTTTTGAAATCTGACAGCGGCTGGATTAACAAGAAGTTAAGCTTTATTTTGATGTATAACACATATTTTCAAGAAGGTTCAATATTTGGTATTTTCACCGGATGTTGGCCAGGTCCCGCTGCCGTCCCACCTGCCCATAAGAAGTTAAGACATGGGGCGGCAGCCTAGTGGTTAGAGCGTAGAGGCGGCAGGGTAGCCTAGTGGTTAGAGCGTAGAGGCGGCAGGGTAGCCTAGTGGTTAGAGTGTAGAGGCGGCAGGGTAGCCTAGTGGTTAGAGTGTAGAGGCGGCAGGGTAGCCTAGTGGTTAGAGTGTAGAGGCGGCAGGGTAGCCTAGTGGTTAGAGTGTAGAGGCGGCAGGGTAGCCTAGTGGTTAGAGTGTAGAGGCGGCAGGGTAGCCTAGTGGGTAGAGGCGGCAGGGAGTGGTGTAGAGGCGGCAGGGTAGCCTAGTGGTTAGAGTGTAGAGGCGGCAGGGTAGCCTAGTGGTTAGAGTGTAGAGGCGGCAGGGTAGCCTAGTGGTTAGAGTGTAGAGGCGGCAGGGTAGCCTAGTGGTTAGAGTGTAGAGGCGGCAGGGTAGCCTAGTGGTTAGAGTGTAGAGGCGGCAGGGTAGCCTAGTGGTTAGAGTGTAGAGGCGGCAGGGTAGCCTAGTGGTTAGAGTGTAGAGGCGGCAGGGTAGCCTAGTGGTTAGAGTGTAGAGGCGGCAGGGTAGCCTAGTGGTTAGAGCGTTGGGCTAGTAACCGAAAGGTTGCAAGTTTGAATCCCAGAGCTTGCAAGGTACAAATCTGTCATTCTGACCCTGAACAGGGCAGTTAACCCACTAGGCAGTCATTGAAAATAAGAATTTGTTCTTAATAAAAGGTCAAATTTAAAAGAAAATTAAAACATGAAGGTCAATGATAGACTCATTTCTCTTTGCTTATTTGAGCAGTTCTTGACATAAGTTCTTATTCTTTTACCAAATAAGGGTGATATACAGAATACAACCAGCAAGGTAGGGCTAAGTGTGCCTTGAACTCTAAATAAGATCACTGACAATGTCAACAGCAAAGCATCCCCAAACCATCACACTTCACTTTCCTGTGGCGGTCCTCATGAGAGCCAGTTTCATCATAGCGCTTGATGGTTTTTGCGACTGCACTTAAACTTTTTTAAAGTTCTTGAAATTTGCCGCATTGACCAACCTTCATGTCTTAAAGTAAACGGACTGTCATTTTGATTCGCTTATTTGAGCCGTTCTTGCCATAATATGGGCTTTGTCTGTTACCAAATAGTGCTATCTTCTGTATACCACCCCTACCTTGTCACAAAATAACTGATTGGCTCAAACGCATTAAGGAAAGAAATTCCACAAATTAACAAGGCACACCTGTTAATTTCAATGCATTCCAGGTGGTTACCTCATTAAGCTGGTTGAGAGAATGCCAAGAGTATGCAAAGATGTAATCAAGGCAAAGGGTGGCTACTTTGAAGAATCTCAAATATAAAATATATGTTGATTTGTTTAACACTTTTGGTTACTACATGATTCCATGTGTTATTTCATAGTTTGGATGTCTTCACTATTATTATACAATGTAGAAAATAGTAAAAAAATAAGAAAAACCCTTGAATGACTAGGTGTGTCCAAACTTTTGACTGGTACTATACCTCCACTGTTTATGAACAGCTATACACACAGCTTTACTGAATATTAATACTACCACCTCAGACACTGTTTTATGATTGTCTGCTGGCTGGTAAATGCTCACAGCAATTTCCGGTCCTGCTCTAACAAAGAGCCAGAGGGACAACCAGAGTGAAGTGCGAGTCCACCATTATAGTGACAAGGTCCGGGTGGCTGCCATGCCTCACATGACCCAACACAGGACTGGGATCTAATTTGATGAGGCAGAATAATTACTATATTGAGGCCTCAGGGGAGAACTTCCAAACAGACAGGCAGAGCATAGCATTCCGTCAGTGGCTCTTCAAGCATTATAAATCAATGTTCAGAGTAATGAACCTTTGATGTATAAAATAATAATTTAGTGAAACGTGAAATTAATTAGGTACATAACAGATGTGTTCATACAACAAAAGCATTTAGCTGCCTATCTGTCCTCAATGCAAGGATGCATTTCTCACACTTGATAGCTCATCCACAAGGTAGGTTACCTTCTGGATGTCATATAGGCCTAACATTCTGTATGACTATTTGTCATTGGTAGAGAGTGTCCAATGTAATCTACTATCAATATCTCCACAGGCCTCACATTTGACTAGAAGCTAAGAGCAACACAGTCAACTGGGTGGCATGTAGCCTAGTGGTTAACAGCGTTGTGCCAGTAACCGAAGGGTTGCTGGTTTCAATTCCTGAGCTGGCTAGGTGAGAGATAGAAAAAAAACTGTAGATGTTCCCTTGAGCAAGACACTTATCCAGAGTAACTTACAAGAGCAATTAGGGTTAAGAGTATCTGCTAAATTACAATCATTTAACTAACACATTTTCCTAAATTTGCTGGCAGGCTCCTGGACAAGCAACCAGGGGTGCTTGATCTATCCATAGGGGGTACTTGGAATGCACCCGGGGGGTACTACGGGCAGAGAATAATTCAGTTGGTGGTACAGTAAGCAAAAAAGGTTGGGAACTACTGCTATAGAGGACATTCATTTTAATGGCTTTGCATTGATATGCCTGAACTGGATAAGTTTCTCTCTTTGTACTACTTCACTCCATATCACCCAGGAGATATACTGAACGAGTTACAAGATCAAGCCTTCCCAGTAATAAAAATGACTATCATTAAGAGAACTATGATTGATGTGTGTGTCACAGCAACACGATATACAGGATATACAGGTAACGCAGTGTTCTCTGTTGAGAGTATTCCAACGCGTATGCTCTTTGGTTTGACCCTAGCCTGACAATGACATCCAATTCATTCTACACCGGGCATTCATAAGTATTTGGATCAACAACCTCTACAAACCAGAATGTTCAATCAAATTACATTTGAACTTTACTGGTTGTCAATGTGGTTGGTCCTTTTGCAGGTAAGAATGTAAGACAACAGGAACGTATAATTACGTCAAGGGGCAGGACACCTGGCAGTCCTTCTGCCTGCTCAGGTCAGAGCCTCCTCAGTCTCTCGCCAAGTGGACAAGAGAGTAGTAGTTGATGCTATGTGTTATACAGTCCTTTAAATTAGGCCACCATCTCCTTATACAGTCAACATTATTATTGCTCTTGTGCTAGTACTCATTAAGTCTCATGCTGTTTATTATGGACAGTATATTAATTCACACAATTTCTCTGTAAAGATACACATCCATCTCATAGATCCTCTGGGAGTTGCCTTATTCCTGCCAGTGAGTCCCTGGAGCACCGCTCTCTTTTACAGATAGTGCGTTCAGATCGCTGTCGCCTGAAGCATGGCCAACATGAAAATACCTACATGAGACTCATGAATACTTGCCGAGTTCGTGCACGTGTTTACATGGTTCTGCGCATGCGTCAAGTGATATAAATCTGAACTCAACACCTGCTGTAAAGTAAGTTAAAATATTATTATCTTCAACATTCTGGCTTGTAGAGGTCGTGAGAGGAAACGTTCCTGATCCAACCGCTAATATATACCAGGCATTGAATCCAATACAATTCAACGCCGGGTCTCCAACCAATTATGTACATAAACCCTGGATTGCTGATGCTATGTATTGGCCATTGTGAGGCTTTGAAGCCACCGGTTGGCCATATTGGCACGCCACAGGAGCTGTCCTCCATAGGAATTAATGTAATTTTACAGCATTTCAATTAAATGTCTCAATGACAAAATTGTTTAAAAAATTGTATACTTTAAAATGAAAATTTTAACGTACGTGTTTTTCACATATAATTCAAAAGTATGCATTAATGAGTCTTCAATAGAATAAATGTGGCAAAAACGAATGTAGGCATTAATAAATGCACTTCTGTAACTTCCAAGATGTTTTACAATGGTGATTGGTGCCAAGATGGAGGCACGGTAGCTTCAACACAGCCCCCCCCAGTCATCTAGTGTATCTATTTATATAAAATCATTAAATTCAACCACTGTAATCTCAAACTGTTACGTGGATAGGCTTTCATTTCCCCCCATTTCAATACAAATATTGTGTTGTTCCAATGAATGAGCGCCCTTCATTTATACGTGCATCGCTAGCAACCCCGGAATGACCCTGAGAACTCATTAAACAGATATTTTAATCTTTAAAAGTCTCTTTACTAAATAATAATAATAATAATTCTCTAACTGAAACTATTTTACGCCAACTTTGTAATTTATATATGAGGTGAGACGCTGCTATGTCTACAGTAACAAACGTGTATTTGCAAAAGTTTTTATATATAAAAAAAGCACGAAATAAAATGTACAAGCCTTCCTTTGAAATTATTTAGGTGGTGATGACAACCTACACACAATTTTAGTCTGATAAAAAGTCAACAAAAAGTGCACTTTTATTTTACAGGAATATCGATCTTTCAGAAACATGTATTAACGTAACTAGATCGCAAACTTCAAAATAAACATAGTAAAGCTGTAGTAAATTCCTTACAAAATAAACCGGTTGTAACAAATGTAAGGCGAACTAAAAGCTCCAACCCCTCAAATATAGACCTTTATCCAACCCTACTCACTGAGTGAGCAGCATGCATGACCGCAAGGCAAGCTCAGATACCAGATAGACAGCCATGCAACAAACCCACAGCAGATAAAAGTTTCAAGAAAACATATCCGTATCACGAATTAAACGGTGCATTGACCTAAACATAAAATCAATCTTTGACTTACTTGGTAAAAAAAATATCCTCTTTGTCTGGGTCGTTAAAATAGTTGACCGTGGTTGCCGGAGCTTGTCAAGTTTGTCGCTGTGGCTCACAGCATGGCGGGTGTGACCTGTGTGTGCTGCTGCGAATTCAAAAATCCTTTCTCAGCAGTGATATCAGTCGAGATAGAGAGGGGGGTGGGACAGAGAAAAGCAATATGCAAACAAGCAAGGTAGGTCTCCAGAGGGCACTGATGGCGCTTGTGTGAGAGAGTGGCACAAAGCCCGCTGTTGTTACCCATTTTATACAGTCTATATGGTTGTTACAAATAATATTATATTTTAAAGTTATTATGATACATGGGCCTAGCAGATAATGCAGTTTATTTAACACCTTTATAAAAAGATAATTGAGGACAGACAGAGGAATTTAAATGTTTTAGCACACTCAATTTATAATAGAATAGAACAGACTCAAACCTCCAAATGGACTCACTAATGTCTAGACTTTACTTTTGACCAAAACTTTGTGTGTGTGGGGGGGGCGTGGGTCCTTGGACAGCTACTCACAGACATTCTACTGAAGGGGTTGGAAAGGTCATTATTATGGGTCAAAGGTTATGCAACATTTCCTCAAATGGAGCAGTGAATCAAAAACACAGTAAAACCAGACAAACCATCCCTTGTCTTATGGTCCAATGAAGGGGGTGGAAAGGGCAGAGTGCCGGGGGTTCCAACCCCAGACTCCTTCAAGTGGTGGCTCGGGCTAAACACAATCACATCTTTCAGCCGTGGAGCTTCTCTCGTCTTGATGAAATGTGGTTGTGAAGTGTGAACAAAGTACTGTTGAAATATATGAATGAATATATGAATGAAATGAATGATGATTTTTCCCTCGTCCATTAGTCTAACTTAATAAATTCCATGCACTCCATCTGTATAATGGCATAGTATTCCTACATATCTTTTAGTTTAATGGTCAAAATATACAGTACATGTTTTCCTTCTACATTGATTTTTCAGCTATATCTTCACGACATACATCTAAACGTATATGTCACATTATCTTTCTTCACCTTTATCTTTCAGACTTGTTTTGAGAAGATAATTGTAGTATGTTGTTGGTAAGATGTAACCCTTCTGTTACACACTATCATTGAGATATACAGTAAGTCATAGAACCTTGTCCAATCACAGTCCTATCAGCCCCTGTAGTATCTAGAGCAGAGGAAGCTGGTGGGAGGAGCTATAGGAGGATGGGATCATTGTAATGGCTGGAATGGAATAAATGGATAGGTATCAAACACATGAACCAAGTTTGACTCCATTCCATGTATCCCATTTCAGCCATTACAATGAGCCCATCCTCCTATAGCTCCTCTCACCAGCCTCCTCTGATCTTGCACTTACTTTAAATGACTCCCTGTGTTAGTGGTACCGTAAGTGCTGCCCAAAATGAATATAAAAAGCAGCTGTGGTAATCTTCATTCACTATGTGACATGTGTTGTTAAGAGAAAACAGGTGACTATGGAATGTTTGTTGGAACCAGTCCCCAAACGCAATTAGGAGTCTGCTGATTTGTACAGATGTGCATTCTAGAATCTAGATCCCTCCCATTTCATTCTAGATCCCTCCCTGTGCATTCTAGATCTCTCCCTGTGCATTCTAGATTCCTCCTTGTGCATTCTAGATCCCTCCCATTGCCTTCTAGATTCCCCCCTGTGCATTCTAGATCCCTCCTTGTGCATTCTAGATCCCTCCCATTGCCTTCTAGATTCCCCCCTGTGCATTCTAGATCCCTCCCTGTGCATTCTAGATCTCTCCCTGTAGATTCTAGATCTATTTTCCACATATAATAATAATAATAATAATTTATTCAACTTTCATAGCGTTATTCATTACATAAAGAACCTCAAAGAGCTTTAAAACAACAAAAAAATGGTTGGAAAGTCCATGGCTTTGAGTAATTATCGGAGGGAGGGGATCAAATGGGAGAGCAAGCAAGTCCAGGGGAAGGCAGGCAGCACGGTGTCATCAAGGTGGTGTCTGGAGCAAGTCCAGGGGAAGGCAGGCAGCACGGTGTCATCAAGGTGGTGTCTGGAGCAAGTCCAGGGGAAGGCAGGCAGCACGGTGTCATCAAGGTGGTGTCTGGAGCAAGTCCAGGGGAAGGCGGGCAGCACGGTGTCATCAAGGTGGTGTCTGGAGCAAGTCCAGGGGAAGGCGGGCAGCACGGTGTCATCAAGGTGGTGTCTGGAGCAAGTCCAAGGGAAGGCGGGCAGCACGGTGTCATCAAGGTGGTGTCTGGAGCAAGTCCAGGGGAAGGCATGCAGCACGGTGTCATCAAGGTGGTGTCTGGAGCAAGTCCAGAATGGCAGGCAGCACGGTGTCATCAAGGTGTCCTTGCCATCTGTGTGGCTTCTCCATAGTAGGACTTTGATTAAGTTTGAGCTCAGCCACTGCAGTTCATGGACTCCCTAGTAGGTGTAGCCAGCTAGCTGGTCCTTCACTACTACCAAATGAAGCACCCACGGGTGAAGATATGGCAGTCACGTGGCCAGAAAGCACACCACATTTCAATAATTAAAGGAGATGTATCATCTGCTTGGATAGGATGCTTTTATGGGAATATTTTTCATTCTGAACAGGCTTTCTTTTTTCTCTCTCTGTCAATTAGGTTAGTATTGTGGATTAACTACAATGTTGTTGATCCATCCTCAGTTTTCTCCTATCACAGCCATTAATTTAAACTCTGTAACTCTTTTAAGTCACCATTGGCCTCATGGTGAAATCCCTGAGCGGTTTCCTTCCTCATCGGCAACTGAGTTAGGAAGGACGCCTCTATCTTTGTAGTGACTGGGTGCATTGATACATACAGTGCCTTCGGAATGTATTCAGACCCCTTGAATTTTTCCACATTTTGTTAAGTTACAGCCTTATTCTTAAATGGATGACATGTTTTTCCTCAGCTATCTACACACAATACCCATAATGACAAAGTGAAAACAGGTTTTAAGATTTAAAAAATGTATGTATAAAAAAAGAAAAAAGTATTCAGACCCTTTACTATGAGACTCGAAATTGACCAAGAACGCGATGGTCACTTTAACAGATCTCTAGAGTTCCTCTGTGGAGATGGGAGAAGCTTCCAGAAGGATAACCATCTCTGCAGCACTCCACCAATCAGGCCTTTATAGTAGAGTGGCCAGACGGAAGCCACTCCTCAGTCAAAGGCACATGACAGCCCGCTTGGAGTTTGCCAAAAGGCAACGAAAGACTCTCAGACCATGAGAAATAAGATTCTCTGGCTTGATGAAACAAAGATTGAACTATTTGGCCTGAATGCCAAGCATCACGTCTGGAGGAAACCTGGCACCATCCCTATGGTGAAGCATGATGGTGGCAGCATCATGCTGTGAGGATGTTTTTCAGCACCAGGGACTGGGAGACTCGTCAGGATCGAGGCAAAGATGAACGGGGCAGAATACAGAGGGATCCTTGATGAAAACCTGCTCCTGAGCGCTCAGGACCTCAGAGTGGGGCGAAGGTTCACCTTCCAACAGGACAACAACCCTAAGCACACAGCCAAGAGTGTCTTCGGGACGAGTCTCTGAATGTTCTGGAGTGGCCCAGCCAGAGCCTGGACTTGAACTCGATCGAACATCTCTGGAGAGACCTGAAAACAGCTGTGTAGCAACGCTCCCCATCCAACCTGACAGAGCTTGAGAGGATCTACAGAGAAGAATGGGAGAAACTCCCCAAATACAGGTGTACCAAGGTTGTAGCGTCATACCCAATAAGACTCGAGGCTGTAATCGCTGCCAAAGATGCTTCAACAAAGTACTGAGTAAAGGGCCTGAACACTTATGTAAATGTAATATTTAGTTTAAGTTTTTTAAATTGGCTAACATTTCTAAAAACCTGTTTTTTCTTTGTCATAATGGGGTATTGTGTGTAGATTGATGAGGAAAAAAACAATTGAATATATTTTAGAATAAGGCCTTAATAAAAAAAATGTGGGAAAAAAAATATAATTTAGTGAATACTTTCTGAATGTACTGTGTATGAGTGATAAAGTAATGTCACCCTTCATTTGCTCTGTTAAACTTTGGAATTACTCCGATAGCAAGTGTGGGTGGGGGGTGGGGGTGTGATCTCCACGCCAGAGCCACACTCTTCAGATATACCAGTGAACTAGGCAATATATAGTCTTGTTGGTGTGTCCATGCTGCAGAGCAGACAGATACACCAGTGTAATAAACCCTACTGGAAGAAGTTGTTCTGCAGGAAACAAAATGTGTCTGCATCATTATGTGCTGACTACAGACACACGTTACTGTCCTTCAGTGTTTTTATTGTGCTTCCACTTTTTAGAGAGACAACATTCAAGTCAAGTGGTTTCAAAGTAAAGTGGTGTCAAAGACAAAAAATGTCAGAAAGGCGTTTGTATCAGGGCATGTAGATGTTTGTGGAAGTGTTGACTATGTTAGGGCACCTTAGGGCAGACCAAGAGGTCACTGTGGGTGACGTGCTCTATTAATGGAAATTAACCTCAAAATTGTCTGGTGCAGAAAATGAGGTTAAATGTAGTGTGTGTTTATGCAGTGCTTGTGTGCGAGAACGATATGATTAGTGGGTTATGATTATTCATACTGTAATGACAGGGTCCCTCTGAAAAACTTGACATTTTCTTTAAAATATTTTCCAGTGTTTAAAAGACGGATCATATTATATATTTAATATGAATAGTTATTCTGCCACAGCCATCTGGGGTATTCCAGATATGAACTAGACACCATGCTAAATCTATGTTGCCTGCAGCCACAGCATGCCATCGCTCTCAATAACACGAGCACTGCACCCACAGAACAACAGTCACAACGTTCATAAAAAGCAAGACAACCAAAATGACCTTGGTAGAGAGTAAATGATCAATCCAGTCAATATTTGACCCACTCGGGCACATAAGGGTATTGCACAATCAGCAGTTGACCTCAAACCACAAAGCATTGCCTACATACATAATTTTGGTAAGGCAAGTGAAAGCTGTTTACTTCATAGATTAATTTTTTTTTAGACTGTATTTCAATTACCCCCCCAACACTCAGTTTGTTTCTTTTTATGTAAGCCTACACCTCAATATGGGACAGGTATGTACCAATACATTTCCATCTTGGCCGATGCCCTATTTTAACATGTCCTATAGCACCATCTCATGGCCAAAAGCTTACAACACAATTTCTGAAGGACCAAGTAACCAATTTCAAAAATATATTTATTCTCATCAAAAGTAATGACATTCAAAAATAAGCCAACAGCCAAACAACCATAGATTGATTTAGGCTCAAGAGTGACAAAACTTCTTTCATACCATTGTGTATGTGGTGTAGACAATCACAAATGATAAGTTTGTATTACAGACTGATGATATCCTCAGTGGTTCAGTAGCGGTGCAGATTAGAGGCTGTACGGCTCTATCAACAGTTATGATCACAAATACATGAGCTGAAAAATAAACATGTTTGACTGGCCACCAAAAGTAGCCTGGCTGGCTACTTGTCATGCCACACGTGCTGCCTGCATGTCAGTGGACAGTAGATAGAAAACAGGTACTTTAGAGAACCGGGAACAAGTAAAGTATACAAGCAAACACCATCTTTACTGAGCTTTCAATCAGAGTTGACTTTTATGTACAAAAAGCTAGTCAATACCATCTGGTGCACCTACTTATAAATCCATTCAATTAGAAAATAGAAAACACAGTACATATCATTAGTCATAGAAAAGTGAGCCCATGCAGCCGTTTGGGAAGGTTATACAACAATTATATTAAAGCGATAGGAAAAACAACATGTTACTCAATACTTTATTCAAACACCTGATCAAAGGGTGGATATTCATCGTAGGCACTTTGGTATTAGTGTAGTACTAGTAGCAACATACTGGTGATGTATGATATTCATCGTAGGCACTTTGGTATTAGTGTAGTACTAGTAGCAACATATTGGTGATGTATGATATTCATTAAATGCCACAGTGACAGAACATTCACATCCTCCGTACAATCCGACTGAGCTTGGTTGCTGAGACAAATACAGCTTCATGCACAGCAGACAATATAACTTGTAGGGGAGCGAGTATTCAATGAATACCACGGAATGTTGACAGGAAGGAACGTTCCAGATCAGTTCTTCGGTAATGGTCGTCTAAACAGGAGAATGTGAGGCTCTGAAAGAAAATAACCAAATAAATAAATATATATATAATAAACACTGCTCAAAAAATAAAGGGAACACTAAAATAACATCCTAGATCTGAATTAAATATTCTTATTAAATACTTTTTTCTTTACATAGTGGAATGTGCTGACAACAAAATCACAAAAATTATCAATGGAAATCAAATGTATCAACCCATGGAGGTCTGGATTTGGAGTCGCACTCAAAATTAAAGTGGAAAACCACACTACAGGCTGATCCAACTTTGATGTAATGTCCTTAAAACAAGTCAAAATGAGGCTCAGTAGTGTGTGTGGCCTCCACATGCCTGTATGACCTCCCTACAACGCCTGGGCATGCACCTGATGAGGTGGCGGATGGTCTCCTGAGGGATCTCCTCCCAGACCTGGACTAAAGCATCCGCCAACTCCTGGACAGTCCGTGGTGCAACGTGGCTTTGGTGGATGGAGCGAGACATGATGTCCCAGATGTGCTTAATTGGATTCAGGTCTGGGGAACGGGCGGGCCAGTCCATAGCATCAATGCCTTCCTCTTGCAGGAACTGCTGACACACTCCAGCCACATGAGGTCTAGTCCTGTCTTGCATTAGGAGGAACCCAGGGCCCACCACACCAGCATATGGTCTCACAAGGGGTCTGAGGATCTCATCTCTGTACCTAATGGCAGTCAGGCTACCTCTGGCGAGCACATGGAGGGCTGTGCGGCCCCCCAAAGAAATGCCACCCCACACCATGACTGACCCACCGCCAAACCGGTCATGCTGGAGGATGTTGCAGGCAGCAGAACGTTCTCCACGCTGTCTCCAGACTGTCACATGTGCTCAGTGTGAACCTGCTTTCATTTGTGAAGAGCACAGGGCGCCAGTGGCGAATTTGCCAATCTTGGTGTTCTCTGGCAAATGCCAAACGTCCTGCACGGTGTTGGGCTGTAAGCACAACCCCCATCTGTGGATGTCGGGCCCTCATACCACCCTCATGGAGTCTGTTTCTGACCGTTTGAGCAGACACATGCACATTTGTGGCCTGCTGGAGGTCATTTTGCAGGGCTCTGGCAGTGCTCCTCCTTGCACAAAGGCGGAGGTAGCGGTCCTGCTGCTGGGTTGTTGCCCTCCTACGGCCCCCTCCACGTCTCCTGATGTACTGGCCTGTCTCCTGGTAGCGCCTCCATGCTCTGGACACTACGCTGACAGACACAGCAAACCTTCGTGCCACATCTCACAGGATGGCACATCAATGGATGAGCTGCTCTACCTGAGCCACTTGTGTGGGTTGTAGACTCAGTCTTATGCTACCACTAGAGTGAAAGCACCGCCAGCATTCAAAAGTGACCAAAACATCAGCCAGGCGTACAACGCATCACCGGGGGCAAACTACCTGCCCTCCAGGACACCTACACCACCCGATGTTACAGGAAGGCCATAAAGATCATCAAGGACATCAACCACCCGAACCACTGCCTGTTCACCCCGCTATCATCCAGAAGGCGAGGTCAGTACAGGTGCATCAAAGCTGGGACCGAGACACTGAAAAACAGCTTCTATCTCAAGGCCATCAGACTGTTAAACAGCCACCACTAACATTGAGTGGCTGCTGCCAACACACTGTCATTGACACTGACCCAACTCCAGCCACTTTAATAATGGGAATTGATGGGAAATGATGTAAATATATCACTAGCCACTTTAAACAATGCTACCTTATATAATGTTACTTACCCTACATTATTCATCTCATATGCATACGTATATACTGTACTCTACATCATCGACTGCATCCTTATGTAATACATGTATCACTAGCCACTTTAACTATGCCACTTTGTTTACTTTGTCTACATACTGTACTCGATACCATCTACTGTATGCTGCTCTGTACCATCACTCATTCATATATCCTTATGTACATATTCCTTATCCCCTTACACTGTGTATAAGACAGTAGTTTTGGAATTGTTAGTTAGATTACTTGTTGGTTATCACTGCATTGTCGGAACTAGAAGCACAAGCATTTCGCTACACTCGCATTAACATCTGCTAACCATGTGTACGTGACAAATAAAATTTGATTTGATTTGAGGAAGCATAGGAACTGAGAAGTGGTCTGTAGTCACCACCTGCAGAACCACTCCTTTATTGGGGGTGTCTTGCTAAATGCCTATAATTTCCACCTGTTGTCTATTCCATTTGCACAACAGCATGTGAAATTTATTGTCAATCAGTGTTGCTTCCTAAGTGGACAGTTTGATTTCACAGAAGTGTGATTGACTTGGAGTTACATTGTGTTGTTTAAGTGTTCCTTTTATTTCTTTTTAGCAGTATTTATATATATATATATATATATATAAAAGAAGAAGAATTGACTTACAAATTACAAACCCTTCACATATAGTCTACACTCCCAGATCTGTTTGTGCCGTCTTGCCAACTCATTTGGGTCACTCACTGTCATGCCAAGTATGACAACAGAAAATTGGCAACAACAAAGAAAACAAGCCCTGGGACCAGGCTATTTACCTTGAGACATGATTGATGTGGTGTAGACAAAGAATGTAGGGTACAAACCAGGTTCATGGATCATATAGTGCACCCATCCAAGAGACTGCTGCACTCCCATTCGCCTCCACTCATCCTCAGACATCAGGTGGGATTTGGGGACTTGTTTCACCATCTCCCGCGGCAAAACAACATGTCTGTTGGAAGAGCAAGTAGAGCAACAATAAACACATTTTTACTGTAGTAAATAATGTATTCAAAGTCCATATAGGTTGAATATTTTCTAAAAGTACTGGTTAGTGGTTATGTACTTTATAACCGAAAACCAGTGCGAGTTCATCTTTACACTGTCGCTAGCTAGGCCTATCCAACTGAACGGAACAATAAAAGAGGCTAAGATTCGACGTTACATATCGGTAGGTAACAGTTAAAGCAGCTAGCTAGACCACCAATTCCAATCATCATGAACTGGTTATCAATGGAATTATCAATTGAAAGCTGAAACTTCAACTTTCATCAAAGACTGTATGAATTGACAAAGCCATCGATCACGTGACACCATTCATTATGTGAAGACTCAATAGCTCATTTGAAGCATCTCAGGTGGGAGATTTATGTAGACATAAAATTATTAGTTTGAGCTACTCGAATAGCGCAGCGGTCTAAGCGATGCAGTGCCTTAGACCGCTGCGTCACTAGACACCCTGGTTCGAATCCAGGCGGTGTCACAACCGGCCGTGATTGGGATTCCCATAGGGCGGCGCACAATTGGCCCAGCTCCGCCTGGATTTGGCCGGCATAGGCCGTCATTGTAAATAAGAATGTGTTCTTAACTGACTTGCCTAGTTAAAGGGTTAAATACTCCAGGAAATGTTGCAGCTCAGTGCTGCCCCCTCTCATCGAGTGTCTCTAGTTAAAGGGTTAAATACTCTAGGAAATGTTGCAGCTCAGTGCTGCCCCCTCTCATCGAGTGTCTCTAGTTAAAGGGTTAAATACTCTAGGAAATGTTGCAGCTCAGTGCTGCCCCCTCTAATCGAGTGTCTCTAGTTAAAGGGTTAAATACTCTAGGAAATGTTGCAGCTCAGTGCTGCCCCCCTCTCATCGAGTGTCTCTAGTTAAAGGGTTAAATACTCTAGGAAATGTTGCAGCTCAGTGCTGCCCCCTCTCATCGAGTGTCTCTAGTTAAAGGGTTAAATACTCTAGGAAATGTTGCAGCTCAGTGCTGCCCCCTCTCATCGAAAGTGTCTCTAGTTAAAGGGTTAAATACTCTAGGAAATGTTGCAGCTCAGTGCTGCCCCCTCTCATCGAGTGTCTCTAGTTAAAGGGTTAAATACTCTAGGAAATGTTGCAGCTCAGTGCTGCCCCCTCTCATCGAGTGTCTCTAGTTAAAGGGTTAAATACTCTAGGAAATGTTGCAGCTCAGTGTTGCCCCCTCTCATCGAGTGTCTCTAGTTAAAGGGTTAAATACTCTAGGAAATGTTGCAGCTCAGTGCTGCCCCCTCTCATCGAGTGTCTCTAGTTAAAGGGTTAAATACTCTAGGAAATGTTGCAGCTCAGTGCTGCCCCCTCTCATCGAGTGTCTCTAGTTAAAGGGTTAAATACTCTAGGAAATGTTGCAGCTCAGTGCTGCCCCCTCTCATCGAAAGTGTCTCTAGTTAAAGGGTTAAATACTCTAGGAAATGTTGCAGCTCAGTGCTGCCCCTCTCATCGAGTGTCTCTAGTGTCTCTAGTTAAAGGGTTAAATACTCTAGGAAATGTTGCAGCTCAGTGCTGCCCCCCTCTCATCGAGTGTCTCTAGTTAAAGGGTTAAATACTCTAGGAAATGTTGCAGCTCAGTGCTGCCCCCTCTCATCGAGTGTCTCTAGTTAAAGGGTTAAATACTCTAGGAAATGTTGCAGCTCAGTGCTGCCCCCCTCTCATCGAGTGTCTCTAGTTAAAGGGTTAAATACTCTAGGAAATGTTGCAGCTCAGTGCTGCCCCCTCTCATCGAGTGTCTCTAGTTAAAGGCTGACTGGGGTGCTGCCATTAGCTACTAAATTATCCTTCACTTTTTTTCTGTGATTTTAAAATAATCAGGACATACATCTGGTGTAATAGAAGCAATTATTGGTTTTGTGATGGTCTTCTAAATTGTTATTTACACCCAAGACTGACCACAAAGATTTCCCTTAGAATGGGGGATCCCGTTTTCTGCCATGCCCGCATGACCACAGTCGGCCTTGAACTTTGTGACTTCAACGAGAGGGGGCAGTCATTTACCCTTAACTTACACCAAGGGTAAGCTCTATCACTAGGGTCCCAATATCTAGGTCCATAGATGATATTAAAGAGAATGTGAAAGAAGGCAGAGTGATTGAGGCCAAAAGGTTGATCAGTAGGAAAGAGGGTCAAATAAGTGAAAGCCAATCAGTGTTGCTGAGGGTTGAGAAGGTTTTGCCTGGAAAAGTACACATAGGATTCCTTAGTTTCAATGTATGAGAATTTGTCCCATCCCCATTGTGGTGTTTTAAATGCCAAAGAATGGGACATGTAGCTGGTCAATGTAAAGGAAGGATAGATGTGCCAAGTGTGGAAGGGAACATGATTATGGTGAATGTGGGAGCAATGTGAAGGTTATTTGTTGTAATTGTGTGTGTGTGTGTGGGGGGGGGGTTTGGCATAGTGTAGCAATTTGGTAGATGCCAAGTACAGAGAGAGGCTCAGAGATATAGGATCAGTCATGTTATATCATATGCAGGGGCTTTGGTGGAACTACAGTGTGGAATGATGGCTCTTCCATGGCTACTCCTGCACTACCTAATGTCGGGGTTGGTGTTTCTGCTGATTCTGGCATGGTTTCAAGGCATATTCAGAAATCTTGCGATCATGAATGTGCAGTGTCAAATGACACTTTCATAATGAATAAAGTTGAACTAATAGCTGTTATTGGTAAGGTTATCAAAATGACTTGGGTTGTGCAAAGCAGAAATGGCAGGTTGAAGGTTATGGTGGAGATGGCAAAAGAGATATTGGGGTAACAGATGTAACTGTTGAAATAGTTGTTGACATGCTGAACAATCATAAGTGTGGAGTGTTTCAGCAAGTTTAATAGGGTAGGGGGGTGTGGTAGAAATTAATAGGGATTTATTTGTTTTGTTTTTAAAATTGTATTTTCATGGTAGTACAGAATTGGACAGATCATGCATGAGTGGTTGTACATTCCAGCACAGTAGGTGGCGGAATGCAATTAAACGATTGTTGCTACCGTCATAGAAGCCGTAGCTCTGGTGCAAGGCGTCGTTCTGCAGCGCGCCAATCCACCCGCATGCTTGTAGTGGAGATCTGACGCATGCGCATGGATATGGCGGTAAGCAAATTGCTCATACGTCTCATTTTGTATTTTGAAGAATTGACAGCAGGAATATAGATAAATGATTGTCTCTACTCTAGCGACATCTTAACATTGGCTACTTACGAAAGTATATTGAAGTTAGTCATTAAACACATTTCCCTCAATGGGAGAATAGTGAGTATGCATCTGAACAACGTCCAGAGCTAACAAAGTAGTAGCACAGAACAATGAGACAGATATTTCACCGGATGTATAAGTGTGAAGCATCCGGTTGGGGTTTCCACTCACCAAATATGGTGGTGAGAGGAAGCTCTTTGGCCAGCAGTGGGAGAAGATCGATTTTGGCCGATATTCTGCTAATTCTCTCATCAATAAAACATTTGCTCTCAACAGTTCTGTTTCTAAAACTAGAATATGTTAGAGTGGTCAAATTTTTGTAGACTTTACCCTTTGCCAAAGGGGAAAATAAGGGGACAAAAAGCGTTGTTTTTAGAGTGTAAGAGAAAATTGAGATGTTGCACACGCGCACTTCAGAGTAGGCGTTACCTAACGGAAATATGCTAATAAATATTAGAACGGGCCAATAGGCTCTCGCTAGCTCGTACTTGCCTCTGCCCACTATGATTAATACTATATACTACTATATATGGTAGTATTACTAGTAGCAGCAAAGATGGAAGTAGTTAACTACCTAGCTAGATATTAACAGTTCACTGGAATAATTTTAAATATAAAAAGGACGAACGACAGTCGTTGGTAGCTACGCCATTTTCGGCAGAGAATATACAGTTGGCTAGATAGTTATTCGTGTGGTTTGCGTATTGCTGCTTTTCACAGTTCGGAAAGTGACTTAGCTACATTTTGTCCACTATTTTATTTATTTTTTAATGGGGGAGAGAAATTGCATCACCATCTAACTGTAGATATATAACCCGTCCCACTACTTTGGTCCTTACAGATCCTGACTAGTTAGTTAAACCACACACGCTAATAGTAGCTACCAGCTAACGTTAGCTAGCGAGCCAAGTTAATAACAGGATCAGGAAGCGAACATACCTGTATTCATAGTGTTCGTCGTTATATTTGTCTGAGTAGTAGATTTGTTTGTGTGACATATTGCCAATAAACAACTTTGACAGTATACACATGCAATTCCACTGCACTTTGTTAGAAAGTATTCCACGAACGTCCCCACTGCTAGCTTCGTTGCAACACGTTTGGCTAACCGATTCAAACCTACCGGAGGAAAAAAAAGCCTTATACCAAGCCACTGATTGGATAAAAAGGGATCACATGACAATAACTAAGTATGTGCACGTCCAATGAGGGGAAAATGTCCACACTAGGCAAATCAAGTGCCTAAATTACACCATTCACAACAATATATTTACGTTTCATCAAATAATTGTAATAGTTTTTTCGCTATGTTTTCATACACTTTGCAGCCGCGTCCTGCAACATTGTAACGAATGATGGAACGTACGACTTCAGCAGAACTCTGATAGCACCTAGCAGTGACAGCTATATTCTATCATCAGAGGAAGAGACAAAGGTGGAGGGTTTACTCCGCCAAAGACATAGATATGGTGACAATACACATATCTCTCCGCCCTAACAATGGGAGTCGTTGTCCACAAAGCGGCACGGTGGGCTGTTAAGCTCCCGCCTATCCTTTCTTTCGATTGGTGGAAACATCTCATTATTGTAATTCATTTTTAATATGTCTGACAAAGTGAAAATGTATAGTTTCTATCAACCTCACTCGCGCTGCACATAATGTAGATATCAAAGAACACCGCTGTTCGCGGGCAATGTAGTTGGGGAAACCATTCACTTCAGAAAAAGGTGTGATATTAATAACGTTTCCTTTCATTATGTGTTATCGCTGTAAGACACTGATGCCCTTTGCAACCACGTACCTATGTGAGAGTGGATTCTCGGCCCCCACTAACATGAAAACTAAATACAGGCACAGACTGTGTGGAAAATGATTTAAGACTGAGACTCTCTCCAATACAACCCGACACTGCAGAGTTATGTGCATGCTTTCAACACACCCTTAACCTGTGGTGAGTTATTCACATATTTCAATGAAAAAATAAGGTATTAAATATAAGATGGTTAAATTATTGATTATTATTATTTGTGCCCTGGTCCTGTACGAGGTCTTTGTCACTTCCCACGAGCCGGGTTGTGACAAAAACTCACACTCATTCGTATGTTTAATAAATGTATTGTATAGTGAGTGTGTGGCAGGCTTACAATGATGGCAAAAAAACAACATTGAGAGTGCGCTGACCCTGATGCTAGGAGTATGCAGCTGGAGGTTGAATATTTGAAGGGTTACGGGACTATACAAAGTTTGGGAACCACTGATGTAAGTGTAACAGTTTTGCTTCCATCCCTCTCCTCCCCCTACATTGGCTCAAACCAGGGACCCTCTGCACACATCAACTACTGACACCCTTGAAGCATCCTTACCTATAGCTCCACAAAAACCTAGGCCCTTGGAGAACAAGGAAAATGACTACTTCAAGGCCTCAGAGCGAGTGACGTCACTGATTGAAATGCTATTAGCTCGCACCCGCTAACTAGCTAGCCATTTCACACAGGTTACATAGGCTATAAGTGCGTTAGCCAACAGAGCGCAGATAGTGCTGTTGGCTAGAGCGCACTTGCAAATACCAGAGTGGGCACACTTGTTAAATAACACAATATTGAGTTGTGAGAACCATCAGTAGAGTGTAAAATGCGATGGAAACCCATTTAACTTTTAAAAAATATTTTATTCGCTACATGCTAATTTTACCTCAATGTATTTTTATGTGCACTACATCATCACGCACCTCCTTTTATCAGCAACAAGTCAATTTGATGCAAACACATCTCTGGTGGTAAAATGCGCATATTATTTATATGCAGATTTTAGAATATTTGCATGAAAATCTGTCTCCAATTGGATGGAAATCTAGCTACTGTAGGTATTCTGTAGGTGGATCAGGGCAGTGTGGAGTGCAATTGAGATTGCATCGTCTATGGATCTGTTGGGGCGCTAGTCATTGTGGCATGAAGCCTTAGAGTTCTTGCGAAGGAATGATGGTGATCAGTTTTAGACGTGGGATTACAGACTGGGACAAGGAGAGGTTGAAGATGACAGTGAATATGCTTGCCAGCTGTTCTGTCCATAGTTGCGGTTGGGTTGTTGCAAATGCACCGATATACAGTGGGGAGAACAAGTATTTGATACACTACCGATTTTGCAGGTTTTCCTACTTATAACAAAGCATGTAGAGGTATGTACTTTTTTTTAATCATAGGTACATTTCAACTGTGAGAGCCAGAATCTAAAACAAAAATCCAGAAAATCACATGTGATGTGACACACATGTGACACACACATGTGTGTGATTTTTAAGTAATTAATTAGCATTGTATTGCATGATATAAGTATTTGATCACCTACCAACCAGTAAGAATTCCGGCTCTCACAGACCTGTTAGTTTTTCTTTAAGAATCCCTCCTGTTCTCCACTCATTACCTGTATTAACTGCACCTGTTTGAACTGGTTACCTGTATAAAAGACACCAGTCCACACACTCAATCAAACAGACTCCAACCTCTCCACATTGGCCAAGACCAGAGAGCTGTGTAAGGACATCAGGGTTAAAATGGTAGACCTGCACAAGGCTGGGATGGGCTACAGGACAATAGGCAAGCAGCTTGGTGAGAAGGCAACAACTGTTGGCGCAATTATTAGAAAATGGAAGAAGTTCAATATGACGGTCAATCACCCTCGGTCTGGGGCTCCATGCAAAATCTCACCTCGTGGGGCATCAATGATCATGAGGAAGGTGAGGGATCAGCCCAGAACTAGAAAACCATTAGTAACACACTACGCCGTCATGGATTAAAATCCTGCAGCGCATGCAAGATCCCCCTGCTCAAGCCAGCGCATGTCCAGGCCCGTCTGAAGTTTGCCAATGACCATCTGGATGATCCAGAGGAGGAATGGGAGAAGGTCATGTGGTCTGATGAGACAAAAATATAGTTTTTTGGTCTAAACTCCACTCGCTGTGTTTGGAGGAAGACAAAGGATGAGTACAACCCCAAGAACACCATCCCAACCGTGAAGCATGAAGGTGGAAACATCATTCTTTGGGGATGCTTTTCTGCAAAGGGGACAGGACGACTACACCGTATTGAGGGGAGGATGGATGGGGCCATGTATCGCGAGATCTTGGCCAACAACCTCCTTCCCTCAGTAAGAGCATTGAAGATGGGTCGTGGCTGGGTCTTCCAGCATGACAACGACCCGAAACACACAGCCAGGGCAACTAAGGAGTGGCTCCGTAAGAAGTATCTCAAGGTCCTGGAGTGGCCTAGCCAGTCTCCAGACCTGAACCCAATAGAACATTTTTGGTGGGAGCTGAAAGTCCGTATTGCCCAGCGACAGCCCCGAAACCTGAAGGATCTGGAGAAGGTCTGTATGGAGGAGTGGGCCAAAATCTCTGCTGCAGTGTGTGCAAACCTGGTCAAGAACTACAGGAAACGAATGATCTCTGTAATTTCAAACAAAGGTTTCTGTACCAAATATTAAGTTATGCTTTTCTGATGTATCAAATACTTATGTCATGCAATAAAATGCTAATTAATTACTTAAAAATCATACAATGTGATTTTCTGGATTTTTGTTTTAGATTCTGTCTCTCGCAGTTGAAGTGTACCTATGATAAAAAATTACAGACCTCTACATGCTTTGTAAGTAGGGAAACCTGCAAAATCGGCAGTGTATCCAATACTTGAGTGGTGCCTCTTGCTCACACGTGTAGCTGCCCTCTCATTAGCTAGAATGGTCCCGCCTAACACTTTCCATTGTTAGTGCGGTCACTCTACTATTTTGTCCATAAAATAGAAAATATTTGATCATATTCATTGTAATTAACAACAGTATCAGTGGTTGTTTGCCTGCCTATCGCCATGTACCAGATCATTTCCAGATGTAAACATCAATGATGTCGCTCTTGCTGCTGGTGATTCTCTGATCCACCTCTACGCAGATGACACCATTCTGTATACTTCTGGCCATTCTTTGGACACTGTGTTAACTAACCTCCTGACGAGCTTCAATGACATACAACTCTCCTTCCGTGGCCTCCAACTGCTCTTAAATGCAAGTAAAACTAAATGCATGCTCTTCAACCGATCGCTGCCCGCACCTGCCCGCCCATCCAGCATCACTACTCTGGACGGTTCTGACTTAGAATATGTGGACAACTACAAATACCTAGGTTTCTGGCTAGACTGTAAACTCTCCTTCCAGACTCACATTATGCATCTCCAAACCAAAATTAAGTCTAGAATCACAACAAAGCATCCTTCACTCATGCTGCCAAACATACCCTCGTAAAACTGACCATCCTACCGATCCTCGACTTCAGCGATGTCATTTACAAAATAGCCTCCAACACTCTACTCAACAAATTGGATGCAGTCTTTCACAGTGCCATTCGGTTTGTCACCAAAGCCCCATATACTACCCACCACTGCGACCTGTATGCTCTCGTTGGCTGGCCCTCGCTTCATACTCGTCGCCAAACCCACTGGCTCCAGGTCATCTACAAGTCTCTGCTAGGTATAGCCCCGCCTTATCTCAGCTCACTGGTCACCATAGCAGCACCCACCCATAGCACGCACTCCAGCAGGTACAGTATATCTCACTGGTCATCCCCAAAGCCAATTCCTCCTTTGGCCACCTTTCCTTACAGTTCTCTGCCGTCAATGACTGGTACGAACTGCAAAAATCACTGAAGCTGGAGACTCATATCTCACTCACTAGCTTTAAGCACCAGCTGTCAGAGCAGCTCACAGATCACTGCAGCTGTACATAGCCCATCTGTAAATAGCCCATCTAACTACCTCATCCTCATCCCCATACTGTATTTATTTATTTATCTTGCTCCTTTGCACCCCAGTATCTCCACTTGCACATTCATCTTCTGCACATCTATCATTCCAGTGTTTAATTGGTATATTGTAATTATTTCGCCACCATGGCCTATTTATTACCTTACCTCCATTATCTTACCTCATTTGCACACACTGTATATATACTTTTTCCACTGTATTATTGACTGTATGTTTGTTTATTCCATGCGTAACTCTGTGTTGTTGAATGTGTCGAACTGCTTTACTTTATCTTGGCCAGGTCGCAGTTGTAAATGAGAACTTGTTCTCAACTAGCCTACCTGGTTAAATAAAGGTGTTCTCAACTAGCCTACCTGGTTAAATAAAGGTGTTCTTAACTAGCCTACCTGGTTTAATAAAGGTGAAATACATGTCAGTGGTACTGCAAGGCCAAAACAAAAAGGAAATCCAGGTAGGCCCATGGTCCGTATATCTTTTGATATTTTGAATTCCCGAGGCAAAACAGAGAGTGGAAAAACAGAAAACGGCTCTTTTTTTCATTTCTAAAATCTGCAGTCTTGTTTTCCCATTTATTGTGTCCAAATTGGACATGGTATAACGGAAAAATAAATAACAACAACATTTATAATTTGTTCGATTTGTGTTTTTCCTTTTGTTCATACCCGGATGTACTATTCCCCTTATATAATATTCACAAGATTAGGGGGGAGGGGTGTTTACCGCTTAGGTTGGCAGCACAAAGAAAGGATTAGACTGTGAATGTGACTGGAAGATAAAAGTACTCATGCTAAGATGCATAACTTATTATGTAGTTAACATGCCAATATAACAAACTCAACAACTGAACAAAGTTAGCTTGCACTAGCTGGCTAAATATAACTAACTGGCTGGCTACTGACTAACTAGCAGGCTCGTTAGCTAGCTCTACCTTGTTACTGGCTATAATCATGCTAGCTAGTAGTAGCTAGTGGACATAAGTTAGTCCCACAATCTGCTTTTTTGTGCCCCCAACTGATTGTGTTTCTTTGTTTGTTTATTTGCGTTGTTTGTAATTTGTTTTTTTACTTGTGCATAATGTTGCCGTTACCATCTCTTATGACCGAATATAACTTCTGGACATCAGGACTGCGATTACTCACCACGGAATGGCAGAATACTTTTGTTATTTAACGAGTCTGACGAGGCCGAAGCGAACGACATACTGCTTTCTTGGGAACAGGCCCAGATCCCTGTGATTTGCGTGAAGAGGAGGAGGAGAAAAAAGGGACGGAGGTTGGGATGCCTTCTGAGAATTCGTAGGTTATTGAATAAACCCCCACTTTCTTCCATTCTGCTAGCAAACTTGCAATCTTTGGAGAATAAAATTGATGACCTACGCAGAAGATTAAACTACCATCGGGACATTCAAAACTGTAATATCTTATGCTTCACGGAGACGTCGCTGAACGACGACACTATCAACATACAGCTGGCTGGTTATATGCTGTACCGGCATTTTTGTAAATAACAGCTGGTGCACGATATCTAGGGAAGTCTTAAGCTATTGCTCGCCTGAGGTAGAGAATCGCATGATAAACTGTAGTCCACAATACCTACATAGAGAGTTTTAAATAAGTATGTAATTGTGTTATTTGTTCACTCGGGTTCCCTTTATCTAATGTTAGGTTTAGGTTGAAGATCTGACTAGTGGGCTGTAGCCTCAGGCCTTAATTCTCTGACTCCTGCCCTCTCTTCCAATGAGCCAGGGCCTGAGTATTTAACATATGTCTGTGGACAATCTTTATTTTATGAGTAAAATTAATCTTTATTTTATACCAGAGAGAACAAATGGGAACGACGCTGGGCCAATTGTGCGCTGCCCTATGGGACTCCCAATCACAGCTGGTTGTGACACAGCTGGGAATCAAACCAGAGTCTGTAGTGACGCCTCTAGCACTGAGATGCAGTGCCTTAGATCGCTGTGATACAGCCTGGAATCGAACCGGGGTCTGTAGTGACGCCTCTAGCACTGAGATGCAGTGCCTTAGACCGCTGCGCCACTCGGGAGCTCGAAGACTTGACTCAGGATTAATAATAGTAACTTCAACCCATATCAGATTTAAGAATATTGGATAGCTTATTGTACGTACAGTACAAACACATAAATAACCACAATAAGACATCCTGTGGCACATTTATGACACTTCATCCAAAGTGCTTTACCTTAAAATCTTAAAACTAAAAACAGGGAATGCTGGCTTAAGTGGACGATGACTATGTTTGGGCAGTAGTGAAAAGATGTTTAAAGACTAATTAATATCATGCAATCTTATTTTGACTTAGCTTCTCACTTATAAAATATTCCATTTTATTTGATTTTGGATGACAGGGTAAAATGTGGCAATTACATTACATTTTAGGGGGAAGGGGTAGGGGAAGAGGGAATTTCTTCAACCAAACCCATCTACACCCATCTATCCACACTCTCCACCCACATCCTTCCAGACATGTGCCATCTGTCAACTCTCAGTAAAAAAACACACTTGATGCTTATTTATAAAACCCTCTTAGGCCTCGCTCCCCCCTATCTGAGACACCTACTGCAGCCCTCATCCTCCACATACAACACCCGTTTGCCAGTCACATTCTGTTAAATGTCCCCAAAGCACACACATCCCTGAGTCGCTCCTCTTTTCAATTCGCTGCAGCGAGTGCCTGGAACGAGCTGGGAAAAAACAACACTCAAACTGGGCCGTTTTATCTCCATCTCTTCATTCAAAGACTCAATCATGGATACTCTTACGGACAGTTGTGGCTGCTTCGCATGATGTATTGTTGTCTCTACCTTCTGGCCCTTTGTGCTGTTGTCTGTGCCCAATAATGTTTGTACCATGTTTTGTGCTGCTACCTTGTTGTGCTGCTGCCATGTTGTGCTGCTGCCATGTTGTTTTTTATGTTGTGTTGCTGCCAGGCTGTATTTTCATGTGTTGCTGCCAGGCTATGTTGTTGTCTTAGGTCTCTCTTTATGTAGTGGCTCAATGTCTCAACGTCTAAAGTGAAGAGGTGCCTCCGGGATGTTGACCTTCTAGGCAGAGTTCCTCTGTCCAGTGTTTGTGTTCTTTTGCCCATCTTAATATTTTATTTTTATTATTTTGGCAATGTTAACGTATACAAAACATTTGGAACACCTTAATGAACATAAACTGTCTCCCAAGACAAGGTTTGCGTAATTTGAGCCTACTGCTGTGCCTTTGGTTTGTAGGTAGAATTCCTCATCAAACTTGAAATTGTCATTTGTAAGTACCAAGTTCAACAGCTCCAACAGAAAGTCATTAGGCAGATTCACCACATGACTTTGGCAATCGATTGTAGACCTTCAGCATGGGGAATTCTTTTATTTTTTTTATTTTTTTACCTTTATTTAACCAAATTCTTATTTTCAATGACGGCCTAGGAACAGTGGGTTAACTGCCTGTTCAGGGGCAGAACGACAGATTCGTACCTTGTCAGCTCAGGGGTTTGAACTCACAACCTTCCGGTTACTAGTTCCACGCTCTAACCACTAGGCTACTCTGCCACCCCATGCAGGTGTACAGACTGGCCACATCTAGTGTAATGAGCAGTACATCTGATTCAAGTTGACAGCCATTTAAGCATTTGAGTAAATCTTTTGTGTCTTTTAAAATGGACGGTGACTTAAAAAAGGAAATCTTTCACAAAAAAATCTATTCTTTTCTAAAGGGGCTCTATGACTGATCATATGCCACCGATAATAGGTCTGGGTGGAGACTGAGTAGGGTTCTTATGCACTTTCGGAAGGGAAAAAAATGACTGACGTGAGGCATGCTGTAACAAGCTATCAATTTATGATTTTATATAGTTATATAGGCAAATTGGTCACTTTGCAAAAGTCGATAGGGACAGTACAGGTTCAGTGTCACACACCCTGACCATAGAAAGCCTTTTTATTCTCTATTTTGGTTAGGTATGACTAGGGGGGTGTACCTATCGAGGTTGTTTATTTCTATGTTGGCCTGGTATGGTTCCCCATCAGGGGGCAGTTGTTTATCGTTGTCTCTGATTGTGTTTTGTGGGATCTTGTTTTTGTGTTGTTGCCTTTGAGCACTTCATTGACATCACGTTTTGTTGTTTCTTTATTTTCTCTTGTTCAAAGTTTCGCTTCAATAAATATGTGAAACCCAGATCACGCTTTGGTCCGAGTATGCTTCCAACGACGATCGTGACAGAAGATGTTTTTCAATATCAGAATTGTAATCGTTCATGTCCATGACAACTATTGCCCTACCTTTATCCGCAGGTTTTATGACGATGTCCTTATTCTCCTTAGTGCTCGTCTTTCGGCTGGAGGAAGAGTGTGATATTGGGGTCCATGGTCATTTTTTAAAATATAGTTTCCAATTCCTTTTCAACCAGTCTGCCAAACGTGGTGACAACTGGGCTTGAAAGGTATGGGGTGATGAACAATGAGGGTTTTGGAAAAAGTGCGGGGGACCGCGGAGGGGGACGCTGGATTGGTGTTCCTCATTCTTTGTAGGGTCTTCAATATGTAGCTTGGGATGGATCTATTTAGAGAGGAAAATAAACATTTCAGGTGAAGTTGTCGCATGAATTTGTAGGTATCCACTTTCAATTTGAAAACATTTTGAGTGGTAGAGAAAAATAGTTCCTTACTTAGTATAGACTCCTGCGTCAGTGTCAGGGATATTTTGGAGAGGTTCAGGACAGGAACTTGCACGTCCTTGGTGACCGCCTTGGTGGGCCCCATGCTCTGTCTGCCTCTCCTGGTTTTGGAAGCGCTACATTGATGACCTCATTTTATTTTGGGGTTCATCTAAAGACAATCTTGATGACTTTGTCTGTGACCTGAACAACTCAATGACTTTCCTTCAATTCACTGTTGAAAGTGACTCCAACAGTATCAACTTCCTAGATCTCAAAATATTCAAACCTACTATCTATCGGAACCCAAAAGAGAGGAATTAATGTCCTCCACTTCAACAGTAATCATCGGCCACATCTCAAAACCAGTATCCCGACTGGCCAGTTTCTACGCCTGAGACGCATCTACTCTACACTCAAAGAGTTTGATGCTCAGGCAAAGGACAAGACACATGCAGTGCATTTGGGAGGGTATTCAAACCCTATTAACGTTTTCTACATGTTGTTATGTTACAGGCTTATTCTAAAATGGTTTAGAATGGTTTAGATCAAATATTTCCCCCCCCTGATCAATCTACACACAATACCCCATAATGACAAAGCAAAGAGATTTTAGCTACATTTCGAGTCCCATAGCAAAGGGTCTGAATACTTCTGTAAACAAATTCAGTTATTATTATTTTTAATTCATTTGTAAAAATGTCTAAAAAACTGTTTTTGCTTTGTCATTATGGGTTATTGTGTGTAGATTGATGAGAAAAAAATATTTAATCAATTTTAGAATAAGGCTGTAATGTAACAAAATGTGGGAAATGTCAAGGGGTCTGAATACTTTCTGAATTAACAGTTTATTGCAACAATTGTTGGATCACTAATGTTTTTATTACCACTATGTACCACCCTCACACAGGTGTAGGCAATTGTAATTATCATGCCGAAATGCATTACGAAATGCACTGCCGGACCGAAAATTAAAAGGTGAAATGAAATGTATTTTTAAAAACCTTTTGGGTGTGCCGCCGTTTCCCAATGTTTCTTGAACTTGATATTTCATTTGATGAGTATTTTTATCTTTCTGTCACACTCACACAGTCTAATCCTCTTTTTTGTGCTGCCAACCTAGACTGTAACCCCCCCCCCCCCTAGGCCCTGTGAATATTCTATGAGGGGCCTTGTACTTCTGGGTATGAACAAAACTAAAAACTTTAAAAACTATTATTTATTTGTTGCTATTTATTTTCTGTTGTTCCAAGTCCAATTTTGACACAATAAATTAGAAAACAAGTTGATTTCTGATTTTAATTTTTCAAATTCAGAAACGAAAAACAAGCCATTTTACCTTTTTTCCACTCTCCATTTTGACTCCGAAATCTAAATAAAACTACAAGGACATTGAATTAGTAATTAACACTATGCTTGATTCATTTTTGCACAAATGTACGTTTTGCAACATAGTTTTGCAACTCATTTTCAGTGAATAAAATATTTTGTACAAAAAGGTCAAGTTAATGTCAAGAGAAAATACAGTCAAGAAGAAATACTGTAAAGTTTAAACACAATTGAAAATAACGTGCACACTTTGCTTCAGTAAATGTTTTAATTAATACTAAATCGTCATATGACAATATTAAAATAACCATGTAGTAACATTATCCATCCACCAAATTCCCCCTACCCTACTACAACTCATTTGTCATTGTGACATTTGTGATGGCATGTGTGCACAGGCATGGTCTCCCCATCCCTGCCAGTATACAGTGGAGCATCTCTCCCCTCACAAATACAACTCACCGCCAGGCAGGCAGCCATGGCATTTGCTGGATTAGAGCTGTCAGTCTCTTTAGCCAGCCCCCTCACCCCATTCTTGTTGCTATGCTGTCTTTGAAACTATGGTTACGGCAAAGGTGCCTTTAGGGAGTGATCATCCTGTGCTGACTTACCTCGTTTATATGGCCAATCATGGTTGACTGACTATCTGACTGACTGGCTGTTTCAATACGGAAACAAATAAACAGTTATTTTATGACTGTTAGGTATGGGGCTAGGAAAATGATTTGATCCAAATCTAATTCTTCTTATTTGACTAGCAAATAGATGATGACCTTGTAACTGTGTCTGGATAACACTGTGTTTACAAAAGCAGAGAACATATACAGTACCTGAGAAATAAATCATTATTGTGTTTTTAAAATGTGTGTTATTATGATTCCTATAAAATGAATTTGTTAAAATAACAAATGAAAAGCTTTTCTAAATACCATGTTCCATGTTGAATGAATTGAATGTCATTACAACTGTAACATATACAGTATTTCACATGGATGAAATCAACCACAATTGTATTGTCTGTTTCTCCATCGTGAGTTGATATGGATATTTTAACTCTGCATGCGCTCCTGGTTTAGAGGACAATTCCCCACCCTATCTCACACACACACACACACACACACACACACACACACACACACACACACACACACACAGCCTCGATTTCCTCTCCTCCACTTCCTGTTGCTCCTGTCTTAATGAACCAGTCTGAGAGAGGGCTTGACACACTCGAGTCATGATTATGGAGATGATCTGTCAGGGTTGTGTGGATTATTACAGTCAACAGGAAATTATTCTCTTTCTCTCTCTCTCTCTCTCTCTCTCTCTCTCTCTCTCTCTCTCTCTCTATCTCTCTCTATTTCTCTCTCTTTTTCTCTCTCTCTCTCTCTCTCACTCTTCCTCTTTCACTCTCTCTCTCTGTTTCTCTCACTCTCTTACTCTCTCTTTCTCTCTCACGCTCTCTCTTTCACTCTCTCTCTCTCTGAGTAGTGGCCATTGAATGGTCTCTGTGTTTGCCATTTTCCAGTCCAGTTTTGTAACAACATAACAAAACAACATACAGTTTAATTATTCTGTATGGATTGACTGATACCCCACTGGGACCGCAGTCATTTAGATTACTAGGGTTCTGTGTGAAATCTCATGGCACACAAACTAAACACAGGCTTAACAGTTTTTACCCCCATTTCAACCAACATTAGGTATCATTATATTATATGTAACTTCTATATTACTTTATTGTCTTGTTTCTGTAGCTAATCCATCATGGACAAATTTACTCAGGGCCTTCAGCTGATGATGTGAGTTTTACTCCATAATCAAAACAACAACAACAACACATTGTACTGTACACAGTACAGACACTAAAATAAGGCACAGACGTCCCTGTATTAATACAATTACTGTTAAAAATCAAATAAACTTGCAGTCCACATATGGTATTTTGCTGAACATATGAGTCATCATCTACTGTCACACCCTGATTGTCTCCACCCCCCTCCAGTTGTCGCCCATCTTCCCCATTATCCCCTGTGTATTTATACCTGTGTTCTCTGTTTGTCTGTTGCCAGTTTGTTTTGCTCGTCGAAACAACCAGCATTTTCCCCCTTTGCTCCTGTCTTGTCTAAGTTCCTGTTTTCTAGTTTTTCCCGGCTTTGACTCTTCTACCTGCCCTGAACCTGAGCCTGCCTGTCATCCTGTATCCTGCCCCACTACTCTGGATTACCAACCTCTGCCTGACCCTCAGCCTGCCTGCCATCCTGTACCTTTGCCCGTGTTGTTGTAATAAACATTGTTACTTCGACACAGTCTGCATCTGGGTTTTACCTTAAACGTGATAGCACAAACTGTCCATGACTGACCCAGCAGACTCGGACCAGCTCCGCAACGCCCTCTCCTCCCAAGGAGCCACCATTTGTAGGCACGAGGAGTTGCTTTGTGGTCTTATGGAAGGGCTCCAGACCTTGACCGAACGCCCCGACCAAGCATTGAACACGTTGCTGGACCAATTCCTTGGGTTGTCTACTATGCAGCATACTACTAAGGTAACGTCCCAGCCCCTCAATAACCTGGCTGTTAGCAGCGCCGTCACCCCGGTTTCCCGGGAACATCACTTACCTCCCCCTGAACGTTTTGATGGAGAGTCCTTAACCTGTCGGGCGTCCCTCACTCAGTGTTCTCTCATCATCAAGCTGCAGCCTTCCTCCTTCCCCTCAGACCACTCGAAGATAGCGTACCTCATCACGCTGATACCCGGGAGGGCCCTCGCCTGGGCTACGGCCATTTGAGAACAGCAGTATGCTTCAGTCTGGAGGAATTTGTGGTCGAGGCCCCGTTGTTCAGGAGAGAGGCTGCCCGGAAGTTACCAGCTTTGGCAGAACTCCCCCAGTGTGGCAGAATATGCTGTGGATTTCCGCATGCTAGCAGAGGAGGGTGCCTGGAACACGGAAGCGCTGTTCGACACGTTCCTGCACGGATTATCAGAGGAAGTAAAGGACGAGCTTGCAGCCCGGGAACTACCGATGGATCTCGACTCACTCATCGCCTTAACCATCCGGATCGATGGACGGCTCCGGGAACGTAGGAGGGAGAAGAGGTCTGGTTGCGGTCCCAATCGCTCACTCAAGTATCCCACCTTGCATCTGATGAACTCCGGATGTCTCTGGCGTCTACGTCCCCGAGAAGATCCGAGCTTACCCGAGTTCCTCCAAGAGCCCCCGAAGACTGCCGATTCCCGAGCTGATGCAGCTCAGCAGGGATAGGCTGCCTTCAGCCAAATGGGCATGCAGACTGAACACCCAGAGTTGTCTGTATTGCAGTACTGTCGGTCATTATGTGTCTACCTGTCCTTTCAAGAGAACCAGCTCATTTGTAGGAGTGAGTATTCTGGTGGGTCTTAAGGATCATTTTGCTTCTCCCCTTACTCGGACCCCCTCTCCATGCCATCCTGCTATGGGGCAACCAGTCCAAGTCTCTCCAGATACTCATCAACTCAGGAGCCGACATGAGTCTTATGGACGTGAGCTGGGCATCCCCACTCAACCCCTCTTCATTCCCATGGATTTTAGAGAGCGCTGGCTGGGCGCTTTATAGGCCGGGTCACCCACCATCAACCTACGAGTGTCGGGGAACCACAGCGAGACAACCTATGAGTGTCGGGGAACCACAGCGAGACAACCTATGAGTGTCGGGGAACCACAGCGAGACAACCTATGAGTGTCGGGGAACCACAGCGAGACGATCCAATTCCTGCTAATTGAGTCTCCGCAGGTTCACGTGGTATTGGGATTCTCTTGGCTCCAGCAACACAATTCCTCTATTGACTGGTTTATTGCTGCCCTTGTGGGCTGGAGCCCATTTGGCCACACTCATTGCCTGAAGTCAGCTCTGTCTGCCCCGGGGCGTCTTCCTGGGGGCTTGGAAATTGCTTCGGACCTCTCCGCCATTCCCGTGGAGTACCAGGACCTCTGGGAAGGGTACAGTAAGGACCGGGCCACTTCGCTTCCGCAGCACCCTAGAATGTCAAGCTCACTCTGGATTACCGACCTCTGCCTGACCTGACCCTCAGCCTGCCTGCCGTCCTGTACCTTTGCCCCTGTTGTTGTAATAAACATTGTTACTTCGACACAGTCTGGGTCTTACCTTAAACGTGATAATCTACCACCAGCCATTACATTACATTTACATTCTAGTCATTTAGCAGATGCTCTTATTCAGAGCGACTTAAAGTAATAAGCGCATACATTTTTTTTGCACTGGTCCCCCGTGGGAATCGAACCCACAACCATGGTGTTGCAAGGCCTTTCAACTGAGCTACAGAGGACTATTATAACAATTTATTATAATAGAATACATGTCTACATTATTACATTTAGACAGAAACACAATAATAAATGTTCATTTTGCAGTAGTTGCCATTTGACATATTAACTGAATGTGCAGCTGACCACCATTCATATGCATGTAGAAAAAATAGCCCTCGGTGACAAATCATCTCAAAAGAGAAGGGGGGTACATTTTCTTTTGTAAAAATGTATATTTCAAATTCCTTTTATGTTATTCAAAATTAGCATTGCAAAATTAGCATTGCACCATGTATATCAATATTTACATATAAATGATAACATACCTCACTGTTCAAATGTTTTATAGTGTTATTATAACCGGAAGAATCGGCACCTGCGTTCAGAATGGATTCTTCCACTATTCTGCAAGCCTACCCTGAATGAGTCATCCAGCTCGTCTCTTATTGGATAAGACCATTCCATCCCGAGGGACTGCCTTCCTTGCAGAGAGAGAGATAGAAAGGCCTTGCTCCATTCACAGAAACATTGGTATGTGAGCCTAGCTGTTTCATTCACATAAAGACTAAATAATATTTGCCTTCATCGTTCTGATTCTTCTATCGTCTTCTTTCTCTTGTCTGATTTAAGAGAAGCTTCTTTTATCTCTCCTTCCTTTTTTGTTTGCTTTTGTTTCTGAGGAGAAAGCAAACGTGCTTTCCTTTTTTTCTGGATTTGCCAGGCAGGAAGGCGAGAGAGAGAGAGTGAGCGAGAGAGATAGACAGAGAGAGAGAGCGAGAGAGAGACAGAGAGACAGAGAGAGAGAGAGAGAGAGAGAGCGAGAGAGCGAGATAGATAGACAGAGAGAGAGAGACAGAGAGAGTGAGAGAGAGAGAGAGATAGATGAGACAGAGAGAGAGAGAGAGAGAGAGAGAGAGAGAGAGAGAGAGAGAGATGTTGGGAGGGAGAGATGTTGGGAGGAACAGAGAGATGTTGGGAGGGACTGCAGTGCAGTGCGAAATCTGCAGCAGCAGGATAAGAGAGAGCGGAAGCTTATGAATGACTGTCAGTCTTCTTAGTTGTGTCGCTCCCACGGACATTTTACATGAATGGTTTTTGGCTTCATGTAGACAGACTGCTGATCTAGACTGCTGTTTTACTGATGCCTTGCCTTGTGGTTTGGATGAGCCTGTCTTCTTGTGTTTCTGTTCTGCGCTGAGTCAGTGTTATCTGTTTAACTTGAAAACGTGTTTTTATTCTGTTTATGAATTATTCACTGGGATAATTCAGGACAGGCAGGTTGTTATCAGAGAGGTGAAGTATCATTCTACTGATCCTTTGTCTCAGAATGTAAATAGAATAGTGATAATGCAAATTCAACAGAGGAAGGAAAATATCTATTCTACGTTGTTCAATATTTTTTGAATGATAGATTATCATGAAGTGTACTGATGCATTTAAATACATAGATGTGTTATCTAGATGTATTTTAATATAAGATTAGGGTCTATTTTTGCATTTGTTTAAAATATTTGTGTTAATCTCATGCATGTGTCATCATCATGGTATAATATAATATTTACCTTTATGATGTTATAGAAGATATGTATTGATGTCCTTGTCCGTGTCATTGCAAAAAGAATGCACGCTGCAATGAGAACAGTATGTTAATGTAACAGTCAACTTGTACGTTGTGTTGCAAATACAGATACTAGGAAGATTGGCCTCTTCTTCTGAAGTACTGTGGACATGGAATAGATTCATTGCCAGCTGCATGCCCATCACTCACATCAATGTTATTTTTCCTTGTTTCCTATTTATTTTTCATCACCTGTCATCAGTAGGCTATATTCAGCATCAATTACTTAGATTTTCCCGTTCACAGGAACATAATCCCAGTCTGTAGAGGAGTATGTTCTAACCAGATAATGTGTGATGGGAGTATGAAGGGAGACAAGTTGATAATCATTTATTATCTTTTATCATCAGGATATATTTTTGTCTTTGCGATTCTCTTTCCCTTTTTCCCACAACCGACCGTACCACAGAATAAAATGGAAAAGCATTCCTGCGGTGAAGAGGAAATATCCGTCTGGGAAATTTGAGAATTGATTGGTTCTAGTGTGCTGTAAGTGGGAGGATTTTTTTTTTGTAACAGGAAGTGATTTTCAGTGTTCAGTGAGCCTTTTGTTGAGAAGGTCTCTGTTCAGATCTGTGAGTCATGCTTCTGCTTTGAGCCGGTAGGCAACAGTGAGAGGAGAGCAGCAGCGCAATATAACTATATCCTCCTCTACCACGTCCATCTCTCTCTCTCTGCATTCTGGAAGCTTCTGGAACCTTTTTTTCACCTTTCCTCCATGTTCTATTTCCATGGATTGTGTTCTTCTTTTCTGTTTATTTTCTACCAACGGATTGGATCATCGCGGCGTTGGATTTTCCTAACAGCAACCTCAGCCTCAGCATCAATAACAGCAGTAGCAGCAGCACTAACCCAGCTCTCTAACTTCCTCAGCAGCAGAGAAAATTCTAGTCAACCATCATACAGGGCCTGCTGGGGTTACTATAAGGCATTTGCTATGTTTAAGGAGAGAAGGATAATTTACTTGGCGGCGTTGCATCTGCCGGTGCGTTTGTAAGGCAGAGGAGGGGGCAGAGGCAGAGAAGAGGGGAATGCTTCACCGTACCAAATACAACAGATTCAGGAATGAGTCGGTGACGTCCGTCGATGATCTACACGGCCTCACCATGAACCCCAAGGTCTCGGCAGCCCCTGCGTCCTCCGCCGAGCCCCCGTACACCCCTCCTGCAGCGCCATCCGAGGGCGGCGTGAACCACCACCACAACCCCGCTGCCGACCCCTCAGACGATGGAGCCACCACCCTGTGCACCCTCATCAACAAGGTGTCCAACCTGAAGTTCACCAACTCAGGCTCCAGCCTGCTGGGTATCAAGAGCCTCCCCTCCCACGTCAAGGACCTGACCCTCTCCAAGCTGCAAGGTGCTGGAGGCTCCGGTGGTGGATCCAGCTGCATTGGTAGCGGCTCTGGCCCCAGTGTGTCGTTGGCAGCCTCCGGTGGCGGTAACGGTGGTGGTGGTAACGGCTCCTCCTGTGGCTCAGCCTCCAGCATCTCCCACCACCACCACCCTCCCTGCTCCCACTCCCACTCCTCCCAGCAAGAGCCAGGCACCATGAGCAACGCAGGGGGAAAGAAGGGCAGCAGGTTGGGGCTGGAAGAGAGGGAGGCTGGGCAGAGACAGGGACATGGAGGGGAGGACTGGGGACCTAGTGGAGGAGGAGGTAACAGTGGACTGGTGAATAAACCCTGTTCCAGAGGATGGCTGCATTCCAGTGAGAAGATCTCTGGACCCGGAGTGACGTACATTGTAAAGGTTGGTGTTGATTCTTGGTTTTCCTCTCTCTCTCTCTCTCCCTTCATCCGTACATTTTTTTCTCCTTTTTCTCTCTCCTCTCCCCCCATTCTCTCTTTTCCCTCAATGACTGAAAAGGAGAAAATGTACGGTAGCCTAACCGTCAGATCGTGATCATCATCTTGCCCTAGTGTGGGCGTAGATAGAAACAGCAGGGATTATTGTGAAGAGAAAGACCAGCAAATAATCATTGAATAATTCAGAGAAACAGAGAAGGTCATCATTGATAAAAGCAGAGAAAACCCTTTGATGCCGTAACAAAAGGCCATGTAGCATCAGGGGACCATAGATATAGAACCGATACTGTCTAGAACAGGGGACCATAGATATAGAACCGATACTGTCTAGAACAGGGGACCATAGATATAGAACCGATACTGTCTAGAACAGGGGACCATAGATATAGAACCGATACTGTCTAGAACAGGGGACCATAGATATAGAACCGATACTGTCTAGAACAGGGGACCATAGATATAGAACCGATACTGTCTAGAACAGGGGACCATAGATATAGAACCGATACTGTCTAGAACAGGGGACCATAGATATAGAACCGATACTGTCTAGAACAGGGGACCATAGATATAGAACCGATACTGTCTAGAACAGGGGACCATAGATATAGAACCGATACTGTCTAGAACAGGGGACCATAGATATAGAACCGATACTGTCTAGAACAGGGGACCATAGATATAGAACCGATACTGTCTAGAACAGGGGACCATAGATATAGAACCGATACTGTCTAGAACAGGGGACCATAGATATAGAACCGATACTGTCTAGAACAGGGGACCATAGATATAGAACCGATACTGTCTAGAACAGGGGACCATAGATATAGAACCGATACTGTCTAGAACAGGGGACCATAGATATAGAACCGATACTGTCTAGAACAGGGGACCATAGATATAGAACCGATACTGTCTAGAACAGGGGACCATAGATATAGAACCGATACTGTCTAGAACAGGGGACCATAGATATAGAACCGATACTGTCTAGAACAGGGGACCATAGATGCCTCCACCGTCCAGATGCTTTTATGTTTGTGATCATCTTCATCCTTTCATTTTTCTATTTTCTTTTCCTTTCCTCCTTTTATGCCTTTATATGTTTTGGCGCAGGTTAGGTTAAAACATGTTTGCCCGTACTGTATATGTACTGTACTGTATATGTACTGTATTGAATATGTATTGTATTGAATATGTACTGTATATGTACTGTACTGTATATGTACTGTATATGTACTGTACTGTATATGTACTGTACTGTATATGTACTGTATATGTACTGTATTGAATATGTATTGTATTGAATATGTACTGTATATGTACTGTACTGTATATGTACTGTATATGTACTGTACTGTATATATACTGTATATGTACTGTATTGAATATGTACTGTACTGTATATGTACTGTATATGTACTGTACTGTATATGTATTGTATATGTATATGTACTGTATATGTACTGTATTGAATATGTACTGTATTGAATATGTATATGTACTGTATATGTACTGTACTGTATATGTACTGTATATGTACTGTACTGTATATGTACTGTATATGTACTGTACTGTATATGTACTTATATGTACTGTACTGTATATGCACTGTATATGTATTGTATATGTACTGTATATGTATTGTATATGTATATGTATATGTATATGTACTGTACTGTATATTTACATTACATTTAAGTCATTTAGCAGACGCTCTTATCCAGAGCGACTTATGTACTGTATATGTACTGTACTGTATATGTATTGTATATGTATATGTACTGTATATGTACTGTACTGTATATGTACTGTATATGTACTGTACTGTATATGTATTGTATATGTATATGTACTGTATATGTACTGTACTGTATATGTACTGTATATGTACTGTACTGTATATGTATTGTATATGTACTGTATATGTACTGTACTGTATATGTACTGTATATGTACTGTACTGTATATGTATTGAATATGTATATGTACTGTATATGTACTGTACTGTATATGTACTGTACTGTATATGTATATGTACTGTATATGTATATGTACTGTACTGTATATGTATATGTACTGAATATGTACTGTACTGTATATGTATATGTACTGTATATGTACTGTATATGTATTGTACAGTTGAAGTCGGAAGTTTACATACACTTAGGTTGGAGTCATTTAAACTTGTCGTTCAACCATTCCACAAATTTCTTGATAACAAACTATAGTTTTGGCAAGTTGGTTAGGACATCTACTGTATGACACAAGTCATTTTTCCAACAATTGTTTACAGACAGATTATTTCACTTATAATTCCCTGTATCACAATTCCAGTGAGTCAGAACATACACTAAGTTGACTGTGCCTTTAAACAGCTCGGAAAATTCCAGAAAATGATGTCATGGCTTTAGAAGCTTCTGTTAGGCTAATTGACGTAATTTGAGTCAATTGGAGGTGTACCTGTCAATGTATTTCAAGGCCTACCTTCAAACTCATCGCCTTTTTGCTTGACATCATGGGAAAAAAATGAAATCAGCCAAGACCTCAGAATTTTTTTTGTAGACCTCCACATGTCTGGTTCATCCTTGGGAGTAATTTCCAAGTGCCTGAAGGTACCACGTTCATCTGTACAAACAATAGTATGCAAGTATAAACACCATGGGACCACGCAGCCGTCATACCGCTCAGGAAGGATATGCGTTCTGTCTCCTAGAGATGAACGTACTTTAGTGCAAAAAGTGCAAATCAATCCCAGAACAACAGCAAAGGACCTTGTGAGATGCTGGAGGAAACAGGTACAAAAGTATCTCTATCCACAGTAAAAAGAGTCCTATATCGACATAACCTGAAAGGCCGCTCAGCACGGAAGAAGCCACTGCTCCAAAACCGCCATAAAAAAGCCAGACTACGGTTTGCAACTGCACATGGGGACATACTTTTTTGAGAAATGTTCTCTGGTCTGATGAAACAAAAATAGAACTGTTTGGCCATAATGACCATCGTTATGTTTGGAGGAAAAAGGGGGAGGCTTGCAAGCCGAAGAACACCATCCTAACCATGAAACACGTGGATGGCAGCATCATTTTGTGGGGGTGCTTTGCTGCAGGAGTGACTTGTGCACTTCACAAAATAGATGGCATCATGAGGAGGAAAATTATGTGGATATATTGAAGCAACATCTCAAGACATCAGTCAGGAAGTTAAAGCTTGGTCACAAATGGGTCTTCCAAATGGACAATGACCTCAAGCATACTTCCAAAGTTGTGGCAAAATGGCTTAAGGACAACAAAGTCAAGGTATTGGAGTGGCCATCACAAAGCCCTGACCTCAATCCTATAGAACATTTGTGGGCAGAACTGGAAAAGTGTGTGCGAGCAAGGAGGCCTACAAACCTGACTCAGATACACTAGCTCTGTCAGGAGGAATGGGTCAAAGTTCACCCAACTTATTGTAGGAAGCTTGTGGAAGGCTACCCAAAACGTTTGACCCAAGTTAATCAATTTAAAGGCAATGCTACCAAATACTAATTGAGTGTATGTAAACTTCTGACCCACTGGGAATGTGATTAAAGAAATAAAAGCTCTCTACTATTATTCTGACATTTCACATTCTTAAAATAAAGTGGTGATCCTAACTGACCTAAGATGGAATTTTTACTGGGATTAAATGTCAGGAATTGTGAAAAACTGAGTTTAAATGTATTTGGCTAAGGTGTATGTAAACATCCGACTTCAACTGAATATGTATATGTACTGTATTGTATATGTACTGTATTGTATATGTACTGTACTGTATATGTACTGTATTGTATATGTACTGTACTGTATATGTACTGTATTGTATATGTACTGTATTGTATAAGTACTGTACTGTATATGTACTGTATTGTATATGTACTATATATATACTCTACTGTATTGTACTGTATATGTACTGTGCTGTGTATGTACTGTACTGTATATGTACTGTGTTGTATATGTATATGTACTGTATATGTACTGTATTGTATATGTGGAGACTGAATACTGCTGTGGCTCTAGCTAGTGATACAAGGAAGAGAATCAGACAGGCAGCAAAATGCTTGTCCTCACCTACTGTTCTCAGATCATATCAATGTACCTGCACAAGTGTATTCAGTCACCAAGAATTTACACCGTTTAGGCAGTACAGATTTACACAAAGTTTAACCAAATGTAGGCTATCGTTGTTGTAAGTAACAGATTATGAAAATGAATGGAGGAAATATGAATGAAGAGGACCTGTACAAGATGTGGTTGGAACAACTAAAACCCACAACAGAATCTGCAGATTCTTTCCAATACAATAATTAGCAATGCTGATCCCTGGGAACCTATATAGCACTTCCTCCTGTACATTAAATGAATACGTATCTGCTCATTTCTATGTTTGAATTGATTTTGAGAAATGCAGCGTAACAGTTTGTCAGGTGAAAGAGCAAGAAAGAAAACACATAATGTGTGATCAGAATTTCATAGAGTCTGACATATCTGAATCAGGCATGTTCATGTCCAATGACACATTTCCTGTCTGGTGTTAGTCCATTAACAAATAAGCAGCAGTGGGGTTAGAGTGAGTTAGTTTGACCGACACACACAGCCAGTTGAATCAATACATTGAAAGTGTCCACAGAGGGGAAAGGGGAAATAGGTCTCTCTCATCTCCCCCATGCACTTTCCCCCGGTCTTAATGTGTTCCAAATGGAACCCTAATCCCTATATAGTGCACTATTTTTGACCAGAGCCCTAGCACTATGTAGGGGATAGGGTGCAATTTGGGATGCAACCCCTATCTGCTGTGCCTGTTTATTGAGTTATTGGTGCTATTCTGCTCTTGGGCCTTTTTAATTAATGTCATGTGGTCGTGGTTACACACCATGCTCCATTAGGTTAACAGAGCAGTGGTTGGCATTGACACACAGCCGGGGTTTTGACTGACACTTATTCTTGTTGCCGCGGTGAACATTCTAGACACAGAAGTCTATTTTAACGCTACACTAGTAGATCATTTTCTCATGTCTGTTGATAGTGTATTGTATTATGATGCTATATGGTGTCTTTCATGTGTATTGTTACTGACACATAGGCTATGCTAACCGTGTTCTGGACGCAACACAGAAATATTTATTGTTATATACTGGTATGACCAGTTTAGTTTGGTTGATAATGTGTAATAACAATGAAAAATATATATTTATTAGAAATTGCACTTTGAATTCAGTTTACGAGCAACTGAACCCAGTAATCCTTTAACACGCTGTTCTCCATACTTCTCGGTAACCATAGCAATCCTCCTCGTGTCTCTCCCTGGCCAAGTTAGTGTTTGATTCTTGACTAAAGGTGTAGCTACATATTAAATGCAATTTCCGTAGTTTACAACACAGTGAATAGGATATTGATATAAAGCTTCAGGTGTGGTCTAGTGAGGATAGCCAGTGGGTACATGTAGTTTGGGCTATAATATACCAGATATGCCTTGATTGATAAAGAGTGTAGGATGTTGCATTTTTGTTATTCTTGCTAAAATGTTCTGATTACATTTGCTACTGTGTCTCTGGGTGAGTTCAATAGTTGCTTGGTATTACAGTCTTTCTCTTTCTGTTGATACTTTGCCTGCAACATGCAATGATGGTTCAGTGTCAGATTAGATTGAAATAGGATTAGCTCTCTGCACCTGCCTTTGTTTCTGTTATGTATAATACATACAGTCATTTGATAAAAAGTGATGCGTACATTGGAAATGCACTGTAAAAAATGGGGCCTCTGGTTGAAATATTGTAGGCCCATTGTATTGTGAGCTATATGTATAGCTATGTATATGTCCTGGCTAGCTATATATTATTTAGATTATATTTTAGAGTTCTCTCCTCTCCACTCATCTCTCTCTCCACTCATCTCTCTCTCCACTCATCTCTCTCTCTCCACTCATCTCTCTCTCCACTCATCTCTCTCTCTCCACTCATCTCTCTCTCTCCACTCATCTCTCTCCACACATCTTTCTCTCCACTCATCTCTCTCTCCACTCATCTCTCTCTCTCCACTCATCTCTCTCTCCACACATCTTTCTCTCCACTCATCTCTCTCTCTCCACTCATCTCTCTCTCTCCACTCATCTCTCTCCACACATCTTTCTCTCCACTCATCTCTCTCTCCTCTCATCTCTCTCTCTCTCCACTCATCTCTCTCCACACATCTTTCTCTCCACTCATCTCTCTCTCTCCACTCATCTCTCTCTCTCCACTCATCTCTCTCTCTCCACACATCTTTCTCTCCACTCATCTCTCTCTCTCCACTCATCTCTCTCTCTCCACTCATCTCTCTCTCCACTGCCTGAAGTAAGTTGGACTTTGTTCCCTTTCACTCTCTCCATGATTCAAAAAACATGGTTTGTTATTTACAGGTATTGTTATTTACCGGCAAAACCAGGCATTTAAACAGTATAGCAACACTGCAGGTCCCGTAGCCTGTATCCACCCCTTCACGACCCTCTACTGTTGATTTACCTTCCACCACCTTTATATGGTCCTGCATTGTGGTTACAAAACCTCATACATTGACAGACACCTCACTTGATCAACTGTGCGTACTCACTTTAAGGTACTCTGAAAGCAAAAACATGTACTGTCAATGCAAATCGATGAATAAAGATATGTTTCTTTTGTATTCCAGCTCTAAATATCATAGTTTCTGTGCACGTAATATATCCATAGCATTCTGTATCACCCGTGACCAAAAGGCTACAGAGGTTAACCAACCAACCAGGAAGCACACAGAGGTTAACCAACCAACCAGGAAGCACACAGAGGTTAACCAACCAACCAGGAAGCACACGGCACTGTGCATGATTATTATGAAGTGTTTTTCATTCATTTCCTCCTTTTTGCCCTGTTTTGTTTAGAGCCACTTCTTTATGAGTCTGTCTGAGTGAAGATGAGGAGAGAAACTCCATCTCGCTCTTTTTTTATTCTAGGGACAAAATGTTCCTTGCCAGTGGCATTAGCCAGCTAGAAGAGAGGAGGGTATGTGGGTGGATGTTATACTGAATGGGATTGGGAGACAATTACATTCATTGGATCATACTGCACTAACAGGTGTCTCTCCGTGAGAGGAAATTAGTCCCCTGGATAGTGTAGGTCACCGTGCTTACAGACACTAACCTTCCCTGGCCTGCTCTCATAGCTCAGACAGACACTAACCTGGCCTGCTGCTACAGCTCAGACAAACACTAACCTGCCCTGGCCTGCTGCTATAGCTCAGACAGACACTAACCTGCCCTGGCCTGCTGCTACAGCTCAGACAGACACTAACCTGCCCTGGCCTGCTGCTACAGCTCAGACAGACACTAACCTAACCTGGCCTGCTTCTACAGCTCAGACAGACACTAACCTGCCCTGGCCTGCTCTCATAGCTCAGACAGACACTAACCTGGCCTGCTGCTATAGCTCAGAGAGACACTAACCTGCCCTGGCCTGCTTCTATAGCTCAGACGGACACTAACCTGCCCTGGCCTGCTGCTACAGCTCAGACAGACACTAACCTGCCCTGGCCTGCTGCTACAGCTCAGACAGACACTAACCTGCCCTGGCCTGCTGCTATAGCTCAGACAGACACTAACCTGCCCTGGCTTGCTGCTACAGCTCAGACAGACACTAACCTGCCCTGGCCTGCTGCTATAGCTCAGAGAGACACTAACCTAACCTGGCCTGCTTCTATAGCTCAGACGGACACTAACCTGCCCTGGCCTGCTGCTACAGCTCAGACGGACACTAACCTGCCCTGGCCTGCTGCTACAGCTCAGACAGACACTAACCTGCCCTGGCCTGCTGCTACAGCTCAGACAGACACTAACCTGCCCTGGCCTGCTGCTATAGCTCAGACAGACACTAACCTGCCCTGGCCTGCTGCTACAGCTCAGACAGACACTAACCTCCCCTGGCCTGCTGCTACAGCTCAGACAGACACTAACCTGCCCTGGCCTGCTGCTATAGCTCAGACAGACACTAACCTGCCCTGGCCTGCTGCTACAGCTCAGACAGACACTAACCTGCCCTGGCCTGCTGCTACAGCTCAGACAGACACTAACCTGCCCTGGCCTGCTGCTACAGCTCAGACAGACACTAACCTGCCCTGGCCTGCTGCTACAGCTCAGACGGACACTAACCTGCCCTGGCCTGCTGCTACAGCTCAGACAGACACTAACCTGCCCTGGCCTGCTGCTACAGCTCAGACAGACACTAACCTGCCCTGGCCTGCTGCTACAGCTCAGACGGACACTAACCTTCCCTGGCCTGCTGCTACAGCTCAGACAGACACTAACCTAACCTGGCCTGATCCTACAGCTCAGACAGACACTAACCTAACCTGGCCTGCTGCTACAGCTCAGACAGACACTAACCTGCCCTGGCCTGCTGCTACAGCTCAGACAGACACTAACCTGCCCTGGCCTGCTGCTACAGCTCAGACAGACACTAACCTGCCCTGGCCTGCTGCTACAGCTCAGACAGACACTAACCTGCCCTGGCCTGCTGCTACAGCTCAGACAGACACTAACCTGCCCTGGCCTGCTGCTACAGCTCAGACAGACACTAACCTGCCCTGGCCTGCTGCTACAGCTCAGACAGACACTAACCTGCCCTGGCCTGCTTCTACAGCTCAGACAGACACTAACCTAACCTGGCCTGCTGCTACAGCTCAGACAGACACTAACCTGCCCTGGCCTGCTGCTACAGCTCAGACGGATACTAACCTGCCCTGGCCTGCTGCTACAGCTCAGACAGACACTAACCTAACCTGGCCTGCTGCTACAGCTCAGACGGACACTAACCTGGCCTGCTGCTACAGCTCAGACAGACACTAACCTAACCTGGCCTGATCCTACAGCTCAGACAGAAACACACCTGCCCTGGCCTGCTGCTACAGCTCAGACAGACACTAACCTAACCTGGCCTGATCCTACAGCTCAGACAGAAACACACCTGCCCTGGCCTGCTGTCATAGCTCAGACAGAAACACACCTGCCCTGGCCTGCTCTCATAGCTCAGACAGAAACACACCTGCCCTGGCCTGCTCTCATAGCTCAGACAGAAACACACCTGCCCTGGCCTGCTGTCATAGCTCAGATAGAAACACACCTGCCCTGGCCTGCTCTCATAGCTCAGACAGAAACACACCTGCCCTGGCCTGCTCTCATAGCTCAGACAGAAACACACCTGCCCTGGCCTGCTCTCATAGCTCAGACAGAAACACACCTGCCCTGGCCTGCTGTCATAGCTCAGACAGAAACACACCTGCCCTGGCCTGCTCTCATAGCTCAGACAGAAACACACCTGCCCTGGCCTGCTCTCATAGCTCAGACAGAAACACACCTGCCCTGGCCTGCTCTCATAGCTCAGACAGAAACACACCTGCCCTGGCCTGCTCTCATAGCTCAGACAGAAACACACCTGCCCTGGCCTGCTCTCATAGCTCAGACAGACACTAACCTGGCCTGCTGCTATAGCTCAGACAGACATTAACCTGGCCTGCTGCTATAGTTCAGGCAGACATTAACCTGGCCTGCTGCTATAGCTCAGACAGACATTAACCTGGCCTGCTGCTATATCTCAGGCAGACATTAACCTGGCCTGCTGCTATAGCTCAGACAGACATTAACCTTTTCTGGCCTGCTGCTATATCTCAGACAGACACTAACCTGGCCTACTGCTATATCTCAGACAGATGCTAACCTGGACTGGCCTGCTGTTATAGCTCAGACAGACACTAACCTGCCCTGGCCTGCTCTCATAGCTCAGACAGACACTGACCTGGCCTGCTGCTATAGCTCAGACAGAAACACACCTGCCCTGGCCTGCTTCTATAGCTCAGAGAGACACTAACCTGCCCTGGCCTGCTGCTATAGCTCAGACAGACACTAACCTGGCCTGCTGCGATAGCTCAGAAAAACACTTGCCTTCTCTGGCCTGCTGCAATAGCTCAGACAGACACTAACCTGGCCTGCTGCTATAGTTCAGAGAGACACTAACCTGGCCTGCTGCTATAACTGAGACATACGCTAACCTGGCCTTTTGCTATAGCTCAGAAAGACACCAACCTTCAATGGCCTGCTGTTATAGCTCAGACAGAAACACACCTGCCCTGGCCTGCTCTCATAGCTCAGACAGACACTAACCTGGCCTGCTGCTATAGCTCAGACAGAAACACACCTGCCCTGGCCTGCTTCTATAGCTCAGAGAGAAACTAACCTGCCCTGGCCTGCTACTATATATAGCTCAGACAGACACTAACCTGGCCTGCTGCGATAGCTCAGAAAAACACTTGCCTTCTCTGGCCTGCTGCAATAGCTCAGACAGACACTAACCTGGCCTGCTGCTATAGTTCAGACAGACACTAACCTGGCCTGCTGCTATAACTGAGACATACACTAACCTGGCCTGTTGCTATAGCTCAGAAAGACACCAACCTTCAATGGCCTGCTGCTATAGCTCAGACAGACATTAACCTGGCCTGCTGCTATAGTTCAGGCAGACATTAACCTGGCCTGCTGCTATAGCTCAGACAGACATTAACCTGGCCTGCTGCTATAGCTCAGGCCGACATTAACCTGGCCTGCTGCTATAGCTCAGACAGACATTTACATGGCCTGCTGCTATAGCTCAGACAGACGCTAACCTGGCCTGGCCTGCTGTTATAGCTCAGACAGACACTAACCTGGCCTGCTGCTATAGTTCAGACAGACACACTAACCTGGCCTGCTGCTATAACTGAGACATACGCTAACCTGGCCTGTTGCTATAGCTCAGAAAGACACCAACCTTCAATGGCCTGCTGTTATAGCTCAGACAGAAACACACCTGCCCTGGCCTGCTCTCATAGCTCAGACAGACACTAACCTGGCCTGCTGCTATAGCTCAGACAGAAACACACCTGTCCTGGCCTGCTTCTATAACTCAGAGAGAAACTAACCTGCCCTGGCCTGCTACTATAGCTCAGACAGACACTAACCTGGCCTGCTGCGATAGCTCAGAAAAACACTTGCCTTCTCTGGCCTGCTGCAATAGCTCAGACAGACACTAACCTGGCCTGTTGCTGTAGTTCAGACAGACACTCACCTGGCCTGCTGCTATAACTGAGACATACGCTTACCTGGCCTGTTGCTATAGCTCAGAAAGACACCAACCTTCAATGGCCTGCTGCTATAGCTCAGACAGACATTAACCTGGCCTGCTGCTATAGTTCAGGCAGACATTAACCTGGCCTGCTGCTATAGCTCAGACAGACATTAACATGGTCTGCTGCTATAGCTCAGACAGACGCTAACCTGGCCTGGCCTGCTGTTATAGCTCAGACGGACACTAACCTGGACTGGCCTGCTGTTATAGCTCAGACGGACACTAAACTGGCCTGCTACTATAGCTCAGACAGACACTAACCTGGACTGGCCTGCTGTTATAGCTCAGACAGACACTAACCTGGACTGGCCTGCTGTTATAGCTCAGACGGACACTAAACTGGCCTGCTACTATAGCTCAGACAGACACTAACCTGGCCTGGCCTGCTGCTATAGCTCAGACGGACACTAACCTGGCCTGCTGCTATAGCTCAGACAGACACTAACCTGGCCTGCTGCTATATCTCAGACAGACACTAACCTGGCCTGCTGCTTTATCTCAGACAGACACTAACCTGGCCTGCTGCTATATCTCAGACAGACACTAACCTGGCCTGCTGCTATAGCTCAGACAGACACAAACCTGGCCTGCTTCTATAGCTCAGACAGACATTAACCTGGCCTGCTGCTATAGCTCAGACAGACACAAACCTGGCCTGCTGCTATATCTCAGACAGACACCAACCTGGCCTGCTGCTATATCTCAGACAGACACTAACCTGGCCTGCTGCTATAGCTCAGACAGACACAAACCTGGCCTGCTGCTATATCTCAGACAGACACTAACCTGGCCTGCTATAGTTCAGACAGACACTAACCTGAACTGCTGCTATAGCTCAGACAGACATTAACCTTTTCTGGCCTGCTGCTATATCTCAGACAGATGCTAACCTGGCCTGCTGCTTTACTTCAGACAGATACTAAGCTGGCCTGCTGCTCTAGCTCACCTAGACACTAACCTTTCCTGGCCTGCTGCAATTGTTCAGATAGACACTAACCTCCTCTGTTCTGCTGCTATAGCTCATACAGACACTAACCTCCTCTGGCCTGCTGCTATAGCTCATACAGACACTAACCTCCTCTGGCCTGCTGCTATAGCTCATACAGACACTAACCTCCTCTGGCCTGCTGCTATAGCTCATACAGACACTAACCTCCTCTGGCCTGCTGCTGTAGCTCAGGCAGACAAAAACCTCCTCTGGCCTGCTACTTTACTTCAGACAGATACTAACCTGGCCATGCTGCTATAGCTCAGACAGACACTATCCTGGCCTGCTACTATAGCTCAGACAGACACTATCCTGGCCTGCTGCTATAGCTCAGACAGACACTATCCTGGCCTGCTACTATAGCTCAGACAGACACTATCCTGGCCTGCTACTATAGCTCAGACTGACACCTACGTTCCCTGGACTGCTGCTTTAGGTCAGCCATACATTTACCTGCCCTGGCCTGATGCTATTGCTCAGACAGACACTAACCTGGCCTGATGCTATTGCTCAGACAGACACTAACCTGGCCTGCTGCTATAGCTCAGACAGACATTAACCTGGCCTGCTGCTATAGTTCAGGCAGACATTAACCTGGCCTGCTGCTATAGCTCAGACAGACATTAACATGGTCTGCTGCTATAGCTCAGACAGACGCTAACCTGGCCTGGCCTGCTGTTATAGCTCAGACGGACACTAACCTGGACTGGCCTGCTGTTATAGCTCAGACGGACACTAAACTGGCCTGCTACTATAGCTCAGACAGACACTAACCTGGACTGGCCTGCTGTTATAGCTCAGACAGACACTAACCTGGACTGGCCTGCTGTTATAGCTCAGACGGACACTAAACTGGCCTGCTACTATAGCTCAGACAGACACTAACCTGGCCTGGCCTGCTGCTATAGCTCAGACGGACACTAACCTGGCCTGCTGCTATAGCTCAGACAGACACTAACCTGGCCTGCTGCTATATCTCAGACAGACACTAACCTGGCCTGCTGCTTTATCTCAGACAGACACTAACCTGGCCTGCTGCTATATCTCAGACAGACACTAACCTGGCCTGCTGCTATAGCTCAGACAGACACAAACCTGGCCTGCTTCTATAGCTCAGACAGACATTAACCTGGCCTGCTGCTATAGCTCAGACAGACACAAACCTGGCCTGCTGCTATATCTCAGACAGACACCAACCTGGCCTGCTGCTATATCTCAGACAGACACTAACCTGGCCTGCTGCTATAGCTCAGACAGACACAAACCTGGCCTGCTGCTATATCTCAGACAGACACTAACCTGGCCTGCTGCTATAGTTCAGACAGACACTAACCTGAACTGCTGCTATAGCTCAGACAGACATTAACCTTTTCTGGCCTGCTGCTATATCTCAGACAGATGCTAACCTGGCCTGCTGCTTTACTTCAGACAGATACTAAGCTGGCCTGCTGCTCTAGCTCACCTAGACACTAACCTTTCCTGGCCTGCTGCAATTGTTCAGATAGACACTAACCTCCTCTGTTCTGCTGCTATAGCTCATACAGACACTAACCTCCTCTGGCCTGCTGCTATAGCTCATACAGACACTAACCTCCTCTGGCCTGCTGCTATAGCTCATACAGACACTAACCTCCTCTGGCCTGCTGCTGTAGCTCAGGCAGACAAAAACCTCCTCTGGCCTGCTACTTTACTTCAGACAGATACTAACCTGGCCATGCTGCTATAGCTCAGACAGACACTATCCTGGCCTGCTACTATAGCTCAGACAGACACTATCCTGGCCTGCTGCTATAGCTCAGACAGACACTATCCTGGCCTGCTACTATAGCTCAGACAGACACTATCCTGGCCTGCTACTATAGCTCAGACTGACACCTACGTTCCCTGGACTGCTGCTTTAGGTCAGCCATACATTTACCTGCCCTGGCCTGATGCTATTGCTCAGACAGACACTAACCTGGCCTGATGCTATTGCTCAGACAGACACTAACCTGGCCTGCTGCTATAGCTCAGACAGACATTAACCTGGCCTGCTGCTGTTGCTCAGGCAAACAGTTACCTGCCTTGGCCTGCTGCTATAGCTCAGGCAGACAGGAACATGCCTTTGCCTGCTTTTATAGTTCAGCTGTACACTAACCTTCCTTGGCCTGCTGCAATTGCTCAGACAGATACTAACCCTCACTGGCCTGCTGCTATAGCTCAGAATGACACTAACCTGGCCTGCTGTTATAGCTCAGGCAGACAGTAACATGCTGTTGCCTGCTGCTATAGCTCAGCTGGACACTAATCCTCCCTGGCCTGATGCTATAGCTCAGACAGATTCTAACCCTCACTGGCCTGCTGCTACATCTCAGACAGACAGTAACCTGGCCTGCTGCTATATCTCAGACAGACACTAACCTCCTCTGGCCTGCTGCTTTACTTCAGACAGATACTAACCTGGCCATGCTGCTCTAGCTCAGACAGACACTAACCTGGCCTGGCCTGCTGCTATATCTCAGACAGACACTAACCTGGCCTGCTGCTCTAGCTCAGACAGACACTAACCTGGCCTGCTGCTATATCTCAGACAGACACTGACTTTGCCTGCTGCTTTATCTCAGACAGACACTAACCTGGCCTGATTCTATAGCTCTAACTGACACTAACCTGGCCTGGCCTGCTGCTATTGCTCAGACAGACACTATTCTGGCCTGCTGCTATAGCTCAGACAGATACTAACCTGACCTGCTGCTATATCTTAGACATATACTAACATGCCCTGGTCTGCTCATGTTGATCAGACAAACACTTACCTGTACTACTGCTATAGCTCAAACAGATACTCACTTGGCCTGCTGCTATAGCTCAGACAGGTGCTAACTTGGCCTACTGCTATAGCTGAGACAGACACTAACCTGGCCTGCTGATATAGCTCAGACAGACATTATCCTGACCTGCTGCTATTGCTCAGACAGACACTAACCTGGCCTGATTCTATAGCTCAGACAGACACTAACCTTGCCTGCCCTGCTGCTATAGCTCTAACTGACACTAACCTGGCCTGGCCTGCTGCTATTGCTCAGACAGACACTAATCAGGCCTGCTGCTATATTCAAACAGAATCTCACTTGGCCTGCTGCTATAGCTCAGAAAGGTGCTAACGTGGCCTGACGCTTTACCTCAGACGGAAACTAACCTGGCCTGCTGCTTTATCTCAGACAGACACTAACCTGCCCTGTTGCTATAGCTCAGACAGACACTAACCTGGCCTGATTCTATAGCTCAGACAGACACTAACCTGGGATGCTGCTATAGCTCAGACAGACACTAACCTGGCCTGATTCTATAGCTCAGACAGACACTAACCTGGCCTGCTGCTATGTCTCAGACAGACACTAACCTGGCCTGCTGCTATATCTCAGACAGACACTAACCTGGCCTGCTGCTATATTCAAACAGAATCTCACTTGGCCTGCTGCTATAGCTCAGAAAGGTGCTAACGTGGCCTGACGCTTTACCTCAGACAGATACTAACCTGGCCTGCTGCTATAGCTCAGACAGGCGCTAACTTGGCCTACTGCTATAGCTCAGACATATACAAACCTGGCCTGCTGCTTTATCTCAGACAGACACTAACCTGGCCTGCTGCTATAGATCAGACAGACACTAACCTGGCCTGCTGCTATAGATCAGACAAACACTAACCTGGCCTGCTGCTATAGATCAGACAGACACTAACCTGGCCTGCTGCTATAGATCAGACAAACACTAACCTGGCCTGCTGCTATAGATCAGACAGACACTAACCTGCCCTGCTGCTATAGATCAGACAGACACTAACCTGGCCTGCTGCTATAGATCAGACAGACACTAACCTGCCCTGCTGCTATAGCTCAGACAGACACTAACCTGGCCTGATTCTAAAGCTCAAACAGACACTAACCTGGCCTGCTGCTATAGTTCAGACAGACACTGACTTGGCCTGCTGCTATAGCTCAGACAGACACTAACCTGACCTGCTGCTACAGTTCAGACAGACACTGACTTGGCCTGCTGCTATAGCTCAGACAGACACTAACCTGACCTGCTGCTACAGTTCAGACAGACACTGACTTGGCCTGCTGCTATAGCTCAGACAGACACTAACCTGACCTGCTGCTATAGTTCAGACAGACACTGACTTGGCCTGCTGCTATAGCTCAGACAGACACTAACCTGGCCTGCTGCTATAGTTCAGACAGACACTGACTTGGCCTGCTGCTTTATCTCAGACAGACACTAACCTGACCTGCTGCTATAGTTCAGACAGACATTGACTTGGCCTGCTGCTATAGCTCAGACAGACACAAACCTGGCCTGCAGCTATATCTCAGACAGACACAAACCTGGCCTGCTGCTATATCACAGACAGACACTAACCTAAACTTCTGCTATAGCTCAGACAGACACAAACCTGCCCCAGCCTGCTGCTATAGCTCAGACAGACACTAACCTGGCCTGCTGCTATATCTCAGACATACATTAACCTGGCCTGCTTCTATAGCTCAGACAGACACTAACTTGGCCTGCTTCTATAGCTCAGACAGACACTAACCTGGCCTGCTGCTATATCTCAGACAGACATTAACCTGGCCTGCTTCTATAGCTCAGACAGACACTAACCTGGCCTGCTGCTATAGCTCAGACAGACACTAACCTGGCCTGCTGCTATATCTCAGACAGACATTAACCTGGCCTGCTTCTATAACTCAGACAGACACTAACCTGGCCTGCTGCTATATCTCAGACAGACACTAACCTGGCCTGCTGCTATAGCTCAGACAGACACTAACCTGGCCTGCTGCTATAGTTCAGACAGACACTGACTTGGCCTGCTGCTTTATCTCAGACAGACACTAACCTGACCTGCTGCTATAGTTCAGACAGACATTGACTTGGCCTGCTGCTATAGCTCAGACAGACACAAACCTGGCCTGCAGCTATATCTCAGACAGACACAAACCTGGCCTGCTGCTATATCACAGACAGACACTAACCTAAACTTCTGCTATAGCTCAGACAGACACAAACCTGCTGCAGCCTGCTGCTATAGCTCAGACAGACACTAACCTGGCCTGATGCTATAGCTCAGACATACACTAACTTGGCCTGCTGCTATAGCTCAGACAGACACTAACCTGGCCTGCTGCTATATCTCAGACAGACATTAACCTGGCCTGCTTCTATAGCTCAGACAGACACTAACCTGGCCTGCTGCTATAGCTCAGACAGACACTAACCTGGCCTGCTGCTATATCTCAGACAGACATTAACCTGGCCTGCTTCTATAACTCAGACAGACACTAACCTGGCCTGCTGCTATATCTCAGACAGACACTAACCTGGCCTGCTGCTATAGCTCAGACAGACACTATCCGGGCCTGCTGCTATAGCTCAGACAGACACTAACCTGGCCTGCTGCTATATCTCAGACAAACACTAACCTGGCCTGCTGCTATAGCTCAGACATATATTAACCTGGCCTGCTTCTATAGCTCAGACAGACACAAACCTGGCCTGCTGCTATAGCTCAGACAGACACTAACCTGGCCTGCTGCTTTATCTCAGACAGACACTAACCTGGCCTGCTGCTTTATCTCAGACAGACACTAACCTGGCCTGCTGCTATAGATCAGACAGACACTAACCTGGCCTGCTGCTATAGATCAGACAAACACTAACCTGGCCTGCTGCTATAGATCAGACAGACACTAACCTGGCCTGCTGCTATAGATCAGACAAACACTAACCTGGCCTGCTGCTATAGATCAGACAGACACTAACCTGCCCTGCTGCTATAGATCAGACAGACACTAACCTGGCCTGCTGCTATAGATCAGACAGACACTAACCTGCCCTGCTGCTATAGCTCAGACAGACACTAACCTGGCCTGATTCTAAAGCTCAAACAGACACTAACCTGGCCTGCTGCTATAGTTCAGACAGACACTGACTTGGCCTGCTGCTATAGCTCAGACAGACACTAACCTGACCTGCTGCTACAGTTCAGACAGACACTGACTTGGCCTGCTGCTATAGCTCAGACAGACACTAACCTGACCTGCTGCTACAGTTCAGACAGACACTGACTTGGCCTGCTGCTATAGCTCAGACAGACACTAACCTGACCTGCTGCTATAGTTCAGACAGACACTGACTTGGCCTGCTGCTATAGCTCAGACAGACACTAACCTGGCCTGCTGCTATAGTTCAGACAGACACTGACTTGGCCTGCTGCTTTATCTCAGACAGACACTAACCTGACCTGCTGCTATAGTTCAGACAGACATTGACTTGGCCTGCTGCTATAGCTCAGACAGACACAAACCTGGCCTGCAGCTATATCTCAGACAGACACAAACCTGGCCTGCTGCTATATCACAGACAGACACTAACCTAAACTTCTGCTATAGCTCAGACAGACACAAACCTGCCCCAGCCTGCTGCTATAGCTCAGACAGACACTAACCTGGCCTGCTGCTATATCTCAGACATACATTAACCTGGCCTGCTTCTATAGCTCAGACAGACACTAACTTGGCCTGCTTCTATAGCTCAGACAGACACTAACCTGGCCTGCTGCTATATCTCAGACAGACATTAACCTGGCCTGCTTCTATAGCTCAGACAGACACTAACCTGGCCTGCTGCTATAGCTCAGACAGACACTAACCTGGCCTGCTGCTATATCTCTGACAGACATTAACCTGGCCTGCTTCTATAACTCAGACAGACACTAACCTGGCCTGCTGCTATATCTCAGACAGACACTAACCTGGCCTGCTGCTATAGCTCAGACAGACACTAACCTGGCCTGCTGCTATAGTTCAGACAGACACTGACTTGGCCTGCTGCTTTATCTCAGACAGACACTAACCTGACCTGCTGCTATAGTTCAGACAGACATTGACTTGGCCTGCTGCTATAGCTCAGACAGACACAAACCTGGCCTGCAGCTATATCTCAGACAGACACAAACCTGGCCTGCTGCTATATCACAGACAGACACTAACCTAAACTTCTGCTATAGCTCAGACAGACACAAACCTGCTGCAGCCTGCTGCTATAGCTCAGACAGACACTAACCTGGCCTGATGCTATAGCTCAGACATACACTAACTTGGCCTGCTGCTATAGCTCAGACAGACACTAACCTGGCCTGCTGCTATATCTCAGACAGACATTAACCTGGCCTGCTTCTATAGCTCAGACAGACACTAACCTGGCCTGCTGCTATAGCTCAGACAGACACTAACCTGGCCTGCTGCTATATCTCAGACAGACATTAACCTGGCCTGCTTCTATAACTCAGACAGACACTAACCTGGCCTGCTGCTATATCTCAGACAGACACTAACCTGGCCTGCTGCTATAGCTCAGACAGACACTATCCGGGCCTGCTGCTATAGCTCAGACAGACACTAACCTGGCCTGCTGCTATATCTCAGACAAACACTAACCTGGCCTGCTGCTATAGCTCAGACATATATTAACCTGGCCTGCTTCTATAGCTCAGACAGACACAAACCTGCCCCAGCCTGCTGCTATAGCTCAGACAGACACTAACCTGGCCTGATGCTATAGCTCAGACAGACACTAACCTGGCCTGCTGCTTTATCTCAGACAGACACTAACCTGGCCTGCTGCTTTATCTCAGACAGACACTAACCTGGCCTGCTGCTATAGATCAGACAGACACTAACCTGGCCTGCTGCTATAGATCAGACAAACACTAACCTGGCCTGCTGCTATAGATCAGACAGACACTAACCTGGCCTGCTGCTATAGATCAGACAAACACTAACCTGGCCTGCTGCTATAGATCAGACAGACACTAACCTGCCCTGCTGCTATAGATCAGACAGACACTAACCTGGCCTGCTGCTATAGATCAGACAGACACTAACCTGCCCTGCTGCTATAGCTCAGACAGACACTAACCTGGCCTGATTCTAAAGCTCAAACAGACACTAACCTGGCCTGCTGCTATAGTTCAGACAGACACTGACTTGGCCTGCTGCTATAGCTCAGACAGACACTAACCTGACCTGCTGCTACAGTTCAGACAGACACTGACTTGGCCTGCTGCTATAGCTCAGACAGACACTAACCTGACCTGCTGCTACAGTTCAGACAGACACTGACTTGGCCTGCTGCTATAGCTCAGACAGACACTAACCTGACCTGCTGCTATAGTTCAGACAGACACTGACTTGGCCTGCTGCTATAGCTCAGACAGACACTAACCTGGCCTGCTGCTATAGTTCAGACAGACACTGACTTGGCCTGCTGCTTTATCTCAGACAGACACTAACCTGACCTGCTGCTATAGTTCAGACAGACATTGACTTGGCCTGCTGCTATAGCTCAGACAGACACAAACCTGGCCTGCAGCTATATCTCAGACAGACACAAACCTGGCCTGCTGCTATATCACAGACAGACACTAACCTAAACTTCTGCTATAGCTCAGACAGACACAAACCTGCCCCAGCCTGCTGCTATAGCTCAGACAGACACTAACCTGGCCTGATGCTATAGCTCAGACATACACTAACTTGGCCTGCTGCTATAGCTCAGACAGACACTAACCTGGCCTGCTGCTATATCTCAGACATACATTAACCTGGCCTGCTTCTATAGCTCAGACAGACACTAACTTGGCCTGCTTCTATAGCTCAGACAGACACTAACCTGGCCTGCTGCTATATCTCAGACAGACATTAACCTGCCATGCTGCTATAGCTCAGACAGACACTAACCTGGCCTGATTCTAAAGCTCAAACAGACACTTACCTGGCCTGCTGCTATAGTTCAGACAGACACTGACTTGGCCTGCTGCTATAGCTCAGACAGACACTAACCTGACCTGCTGCTACAGTTCAGACAGACACTGACTTGGCCTGCTGCTATAGCTCAGACAGACACTAACCTGACCTGCTGCTACAGTTCAGACAGACACTGACTTGGCCTGCTGCTATAGCTCAGACAGACACTAACCTGACCTGCTGCTATAGTTCAGACAGACACTGACTTGGCCTGCTGCTATAGCTCAGACAGACACTAACCTGGCCTGCTGCTATAGTTCAGACAGACACTGACTTGGCCTGCTGCTTTATCTCAGACAGACACTAACCTGACCTGCTGCTATAGTTCAGACAGACATTGACTTGGCCTGCTGCTATAGCTCAGACAGACACAAACCTGGCCTGCAGCTATATCTCAGACAGACACAAACCTGGCCTGCTGCTATATCACAGACAGACACTAACCTAAACCTGCTATAGCTCAGACAGACACAAACCTGCCCCAGCCTGCTGCTATAGCTCAGACAGACACTAACCTGGCCTGATGCTATAGCTCAGACATACACTAACTTGGCCTGCTGCTATAGCTCAGACAGACACTAACCTGGCCTGCTGCTATATCTCAGACATACATTAACCTGGCCTGCTTCTATAGCTCAGACAGACACTAACTTGGCCTGCTTCTATAGCTCAGACAGACACTAACCTGGCCTGCTGCTATATCTCAGACAGACATTAACCTGGCCTGCTTCTATAGCTCAGACAGACACTAACCTGGCCTGCTGCTATAGCTCAGACAGACACTAACCTGGCCTGCTGCTATATCTCAGACAGACATTAACCTGGCCTGCTTCTATAACTCAGACAGACACTAACCTGGCCTGCTGCTATATCTCAGACAGACACAAACCTGGCCTGCTGCTATAGCTCAGACAGACACTAACCTGGCCTGCTGCTATAGTTCAGACAGACACTGACTTGGCCTGCTGCTATAGCTCAGACAGACACTAACCTGACCTGCTGCTACAGTTCAGACAGACACTGACTTGGCCTGCTGCTATAGCTCAGACAGACACTAACCTGACCTGCTGCTACAGTTCAGACAGACACTGACTTGGCCTGCTGCTATAGCTCAGACAGACACTAACCTGACCTGCTGCTATAGTTCAGACAGACACTGACTTGGCCTGCTGCTATATCTCAGACAGACACTAACCTGGCCTGCTGCTATAGTTCAGACAGACACTGACTTGGCCTGCTGCTATAGCTCAGACAGACACAAACCTGGCCTGCAGCTATATCTCAGACAGACACAAACCTGGCCTGCTGCTATATCACAGACAGACACTAACCTAAACTTCTGCTATAGCTCAGACAGACACAAACCTGCCCCAGCCTGCTGCTATAGCTCAGACAGACACTAACCTGGCCTGATGCTATAGCTCAGACATACACTAACTTGGCCTGCTGCTATAGCTCAGACAGACACTAACCTGGCCTGCTGCTATATCTCAGACATACATTAACCTGGCCTGCTTCTATAGCTCAGACAGACACTAACTTGGCCTGCTTCTATAGCTCAGACAGACACTAACCTGGCCTGCTGCTATATCTCAGACAGACATTAACCTGCCCTGCTGCTATAGCTCAGACAGACACTAACCTGGCCTGATTCTAAAGCTCAAACAGACACTTACCTGGCCTGCTGCTATAGTTCAGACAGACACTGACTTGGCCTGCTGCTATAGCTCAGACAGACACTAACCTGACCTGCTGTTATAGCTCAGACAGACACTAACCTGGCCTGCTGCTATATCTCAGACAGACATTAACCTGGCCTGCTTCTGTAACTCAGACAGACACTAACCTGGCCTGCTGCTATATCTCAGACAGACACTAACCTGGCCTGCTGCTATAGCTCAGACAGATACTAACCTGGCCTGCTGCTATAGTTCAGACAGACACTGACTTGGCCTGCTGCTTTATCTCAGACAGACACTAACCTGACCTGCTGCTATAGTTCAGACAGACATTGACTTGGCCTGCTGCTATAGCTCAGACAGACACAAACCTGGCCTGCAGCTATATCTCAGACAGACACAAACCTGGCCTGCTGCTATATCACAGACAGACACTAACCTAAACTTCTGCTATAGCTCAGACAGACACAAACCTTCCCCAGCCTGCTGCTATAGCTCAGACAGACACTAACCTGGCCTGATGCTATAGCTCAGACATACACTAACTTGGCCTGCTGCTATAGCTCAGACAGACACTAACCTGGCCTGCTGCTATATCTCAGACATACATTAACCTGGCCTGCTTCTATAGCTCAGACAGACACTAACTTGGCCTGCTTCTATAGCTCAGACAGACACTAACCTGGCCTGCTGCTATATCTCAGACAGACATTAACCTGGCCTGCTTCTATAACTCAGACAGACACTAACCTGGCCTGCTGCTATATCTCAGACAGACACTAACCTGGCCTGCTGCTATAGCTCAGACAGACACTATCCGGGCCTGCTGCTATAGCTCAGACAGACACTAACCTGGCCTGCTGCTATATCTCAGACAAACACTAACCTGGCCTGCTGCTATAGCTCAGACAGATATTAACCTGGCCTGCTTCTATAGCTCAGACAGACACAAACCTGCCCCAGCCTGCTGCTATAGCTCAGACAGACACTAACCTGGCCTGATGCTATAGCTCAGACAGACACTAACCTGGCCTGCTGCTATATCTCATACAGACATTAACCTGGCCTGCTGCTATAGCTCAGACAGACACTAACCTGGCCTGCTGCTATATCTCATACAGACATTAACCTGGCCTGCTGCTATAGCTCAGACAGACACTAACCTGGCCTGCTGCTATATCTCAGACAGACATTAACCTGGCCTGCTGCTATATCTCAGACAGACACTAACCTGGCCTGCTGCTATAGCTCAGACAGACACTAACCTGGCCTGCTGCTATATCTCAGACAGACATTAACCTGCCCTGCTGGTATAGCTCAGACAGACACTAACCTGGCCTGATTCTAAAGCTCAAACAGACATACCTGGCCTGCTCAGTTCAGACAGACACTGACTTGGCCTGCTGCTATAGCTCAGACAGACACTAACCTGACCTGCTGCTACAGTTCAGACAGACACTGACTTGGCCTGCTGCTATAGCTCAGACAGACACTAACCTGACCTGCTGCTACAGTTCAGACAGACACTGACTTGGCCTGCTGCTATAGCTCAGACAGACACTAACCTGACCTGCTGCTATAGTTCAGACAGACACTGACTTGGCCTGCTGCTATAGCTCAGACAGACACTAACCTGGCCTGCTGCTATAGTTCAGACTGACTTGGCCTGCTGCTTTATCTCAGACAGACACTAACCTGAGACAGACAGACATTGACTTGGCCTGCTGCTATAGCTCAGACAGACACAAACCTGGCCTGCAGCTATATCTCAGACAGACACAAACCTGGCCTGCTGCTATATCACAGACAGACACTAACCTAAACTTCTGCTATAGCTCAGACAGACACAAACCTGCCCCAGCCTGCTGCTATAGCTCAGACAGACACTAACCTGGCCTGATGCTATAGCTCAGACATACACTAACTTGGCCTGCTGCTATAGCTCAGACAGACACTAACCTGGCCTGCTGCTATATCTCAGACATACATTAACCTGGCCTGCTTCTATAGCTCAGACAGACACTAACTTGGCCTGCTTCTATAGCTCAGACAGACACTAACCTGGCCTGCTGCTATATCTCAGACAGACATTAACCTGGCCTGCTTCTATAGCTCAGACAGACACTAACCTGGCCTGCTGCTATATCTCAGACAGACACTAACCTGGCCTGCTGCTATAGCTCAGACAGACACTAACCTGGCCTGCTGCTATAGTTCAGACAGACACTGACTTGGCCTGCTGCTATAGCTCAGACAGACACTAACCTGACCTGCTGCAGTTCAGACAGACACTGACTTGGCCTGCTGCTATAGCTCAGACAGACACTAACCTGACCTGCTGCTACAGTTCAGACAGACACTGACTTGGCCTGCTGCTATAGCTCAGACAGACACTAACCTGACCTGCTGCTATAGTTCAGACAGACACTGACTTGGCCTGCTGCTATAGCTCAGACAGACACTAACCTGGCCTGCTGCTATAGTTCAGACAGACACTGACTTGGCCTGCTGCTATAGCTCAGACAGACACAAACCTGGCCTGCAGCTATATCTCAGACAGACACAAACCTGGCCTGCTGCTATATCACAGACAGACACTAACCTAAACTTCTGCTATAGCTCAGACAGACACAAACCTGCCCCAGCCTGCTGCTATAGCTCAGACAGACACTAACCTGGCCTGATGCTATAGCTCAGACATACACTAACTTGGCCTGCTGCTATAGCTCAGACAGACACTAACCTGGCCTGCTGCTATATCTCAGACATACATTAACCTGGCCTGCTTCTATAGCTCAGACAGACACTAACTTGGCCTGCTTCTATAGCTCAGACAGACACTAACCTGGCCTGCTGCTATATCTCAGACAGACATTAACCTGGCCTGCTTCTATAGCTCAGACAGACACTAACCTGGCCTGCTGTTATAGCTCAGACAGACACTAACCTGGCCTGCTGCTATATCTCAGACAGACATTAACCTGGCCTGCTTCTGTAACTCAGACAGACACTAACCTGGCCTGCTGCTATATCTCAGACAGACACTAACCTGGCCTGCTGCTATAGCTCAGACAGATACTAACCTGGCCTGCTGCTATAGTTCAGACAGACACTGACTTGGCCTGCTGCTTTATCTCAGACAGACACTAACCTGACCTGCTGCTATAGTTCAGACAGACATTGACTTGGCCTGCTGCTATAGCTCAGACAGACACAAACCTGGCCTGCAGCTATATCTCAGACAGACACAAACCTGGCCTGCTGCTATATCACAGACAGACACTAACCTAAACTTCTGCTATAGCTCAGACAGACACAAACCTTCCCCAGCCTGCTGCTATAGCTCAGACAGACACTAACCTGGCCTGATGCTATAGCTCAGACATACACTAACTTGGCCTGCTGCTATAGCTCAGACAGACACTAACCTGGCCTGCTGCTATATCTCAGACATACATTAACCTGGCCTGCTTCTATAGCTCAGACAGACACTAACTTGGCCTGCTTCTAGCTGACAGCCTGCTTCTATAGCTCAGACAGACACTAACCTGGCCTGCTGCTATATCTCAGACAGACATTAACCTGGCCTGCTTCTCCAGACAGACATTAACTCAGACAGACACTAACCTGGCCTGCTGCTATATCTCAGACAGACACTAACCTGGCCTGCTGCTATAGCTCAGACAGACACTAACCTGGCCTGCTGCTATAGCTCAGACAGACACTAACCTGGCCTGCTGCTATATCTCAGACAGACACTAACCTGGCCTGCTGCTATAGCTCAGACAGATATTAACCTGGCCTGCTGCTATAGCTCAGACAGACACAAACCTGGCCTGCTGCTATAGCTCAGACAGACACTAACCTGGCCTGCTGCTATAGCTCAGACAGACACTAACCTAAACTTCTGCTATATCTCAGACAGACATTAAACCTTCCCCAGCCTGCTGCTATAGCTCAGACAGACACTAACCTGGCCTGATGCTATAGCTCAGACAGACACTAACCTGGCCTGCTGCTATATCTCAGACAGACATTAACCTGGCCTGCTGCTATATCTCAGACAGACACTAACCTGGCCTGCTGCTATAGCTCAGACAGACACTAACCTGGCCTGCTTCTATGGCCTGCTGCTCAGACAGACATTAACCTCAGACAGCCTGCTGCTATAGCTCAGACAGACACTAACCTGGCCTGCTGCTATCTATACTTGCCCTGCTCAGACAGACACTAACCTGGCCTGCTGCTATAGCTCAGACAGACACTAACCTGACCTGCTGCTATATCTCAGACAGACATTAACCTGGCCTGCTTCTATAACTCAGACAGACACTAACCTGGCCTGCTGCTATATCTCAGACAGACACTAACCTGGCCTGCTGCTATAGCTCAGACAGACACTATCCGGGCCTGCTGCTATAGCTCAGACAGACACTAACCTGGCCTGCTGCTATATCTCAGACAAACACTAACCTGGCCTGCTGCTATAGCTCAGACAGATATTAACCTGGCCTGCTTCTATAGCTCAGACAGACACAAACCTGCCCCAGCCTGCTGCTATAGCTCAGACAGACACTAACCTGGCCTGATGCTATAGCTCAGACAGACACTAACCTGGCCTGCTGCTATATCTCATACAGACATTAACCTGGCCTGCTGCTATAGCTCAGACAGACACTAACCTGGCCTGCTGCTATATCTCATACAGACATTAACCTGGCCTGCTGCTATAGCTCAGACAGACACTAACCTGGCCTGCTGCTATATCTCAGACAGACATTAACCTGGCCTGCTGCTATATCTCAGACAGACACTAACCTGGCCTGCTGCTATAGCTCAGACAGACACTAACCTGGCCTGCTGCTATATCTCAGACAGACACTAACCTGGCCTGCTGCTATATCTCAGACAGACATTAACCTGGCCTGCTTCTATAGCTCAGACAGACACTAACCTGGCCTGCTGCTATAGCTCAGACAGACACTAACCTGGCCTGCTGCTATATCTCAGACAGACATTAACTTGCCCTGTCCTGCTGCTATAGCTCAGACAGACACTAACCTGGCCTGCTGCTATAGCTCAGACAGACACTAACCTGACCTGCTGCTACAGTTCAGACAGACACTGACTTGGCCTGCTGCTATAGCTCAGACAGACACTAACCTGACCTGCTGCTACAGTTCAGACAGACACTGACTTGGCCTGCTGCTATAGCTCAGACAGACACTAACCTGGCCTGCTGCTATAGCTCAGACAGACACTAACCTGGCCTGCTGCTATATCTCAGACAGACATTAACTTGCCCTGTCCTGCTGCTGTACTGTAGCTCTGCTGTTGTACTTGTTGCTTGATTCACAACGAGTCTGAGACTGGAATTCTGATCCAGGATTAGTTTTTCCTTTTAGATCATATGGAATAATATATGAATTTATGATGAAGTGTCTCAAAGTAATAGTGTGTATCTAGTTTCAGTGCCCAGATTCCCCAAACACTTATTTCGCAAGAACTTAAGAAGGTTCTTAAGAACAAAAATCAAGACTACATAGGATGGTTCTTATGCAATTCCTCAACAATATCTTAAGATTTAATGATTTTCTTATGAACTTCTGAAATATCTTCTTACAAATCTTCGTAAGATGTTTGTTGCTAGGCAACCGTTTTAGCTACCTCTCTAGCTAGCAATGGAAATCATGTTAACATATTTCTGATCTAAAACATGTTATTGAGTTTATAATGAATCAATACTGATACTTTCAGAAGAAGTTTGTGAGTGAATTAAACATGTTCAAAAAAAAAAAATTCAACATGTTCAGATTTTTTCTCACTGCCCTAAATTTAAGACAAAGGTTAAACCTTGGAATTAACAACATTTCCAATAACTTTATTTTCAAGAATGTAATTTCTTCTTAACTTTTTGCTTAAGGTGAAACATAAGAAATACCGCAATAACATTTTCAAGAACCTTTTTGAGGAATAGAAACTTTGCTTATCTTTCTTCATAAGTCTATAGTTAAGGAAAACATGGCAGTTAAGAAGAAATGTCTTCTTATAAGAAGGTTTTGTGAATCTGGGCCCAGGTCTACCCTGTCCACATAATCTTATTCATTATGATCTAAAAGGCAAAACTGATCCTAGATCATTCAGCACTCCTTCTCTGAAACGCTTTTGTGAATAATAATTGAGTCACATTGAGATAAAACAATTTTTTTAAAGAGAGCCCTGTATACGTTTACAAATAAAACCCTGTACATAAAACATAAAACACTATAATAATAATAATACACTATAATAATAATAACACACTCTATAATAAAACACACCTACATAACAACACACAATATAATAATCTATAATAATAAAAACACACTAATAATAATACACACTATAATATAATAATACACATAATAACAAATAAAATAATATCATTAAACACACTATAATAAACACACTATAATAATAATACACACTATAATAATACACACTATACTATAATAAAACACACTATAATAATACACACTATAATAAAACACACCATAATAATACACACTATAATACACTGCGGTCATCCCCCTCTTCAAAGGGGGGGGACACTCTTGACCCAAACTGCTACAGACCTATATCTATCACCAACTACTTCTCTGATAGAGTTCAGTGTGTCAAATCGGAGAGCCCTGTTGTCCGGGCCTCTGGCAGTCTCTATGGGGGTGCTACAGGGTTCCATTCTTGGACGGACTCTCTTCTCTGTATACATCAATGATGTCCCTCTTGCTGCTGGTGAGTCTCTGATCCACCTCTACGCAGACAACACCATTCTGTATACTTCTGGCCCTTCTTTGGACACTGTGTTAACAACTCTCCTTCCGTGGCCTCCAATTGCGCTTAAATACAAGTAAAACTAAATGCATGCTCTTCAACCGATCGCTGCCTGCACCTACCCGCCTGTCCACTACACACTATAATAAAACACACTATAATAAAACACACTATAATAATACACACTATAATAAAACACACTATAATAATACACACTATAATACACACTATAATAATACACACTATAATAATACACACTATAATAAAACACACTATAATAATACACACTATAATAAAACACACTATAATAAAACACACTATAATAATACACACTATAATAATACACACTATAATAATACACACTATAATAATACACACTATAATAAAACACACTATAATAATACACACTATAATAATACACACTATAATAATACACACTATAATAATACACACTATAATAATACACACTATAATAATACACACTATAATAATACACACTATAATAATACACTATAATAAAACACACTATAATAATACACACTATAATAATACACACTATAATACACACTATAATAATACACACTATATAATACACACTATAATAAAACACACTATAATAATACACACTATAATACACACTATAATAATACACACTATAATAATACACACTATAATAATACACACTATAATACACACTATAATAATACACACTATAATAATACACACTATAATACACACTATAATAAAACACACTATAATAAAACACACTATAATAATACACACACTATAATAACACACTATAATAATACACACTATAATAATACACACTATAATAATACACACTATAATAAAACACACTATAATTAAACACACTATAATAATACACACTATAATTAAACACACTATAATTAAACACAACAGACCTACATAACCAATACAAATAAAACATACTATCATTAAACACACTATAATAAAACACACTATAATAAAACACACTATAATAATACACACTATAATAATACACACTATAATAAAACACAATATAATAAAACACATAATACACATCATTAAACATATTTAAGAAAAGCAATTGCATTCTGTAACATATACGTCTCCAATCAATCATGTTAAATGCCTGAAAGGCACCAGAATATTGAACTGCAAGGAATACTGTTATTTTTCCACACATAAGGGGCAAAAAAAAACTATCCAGATTTCCCCAATTCTGTGGAGACCAAAGGGATCTCCAGAGTTATCCATCCCTTAGAACGGGTTTGGTCATTAGTACATCTAAAATTAATCAATGAAGTAATGTACAGAGGACGTTTCTGCAAGACTACTGTGTAAATACATAAGAGAGTGCAGCTCTCTTCTTACAGACAGAGAGGTTCAGTGGTGATTTTAGCATGTAAATCTTGGTGGGGAAAAACCCCCAAAATTGGGATGTAATTCCAGCAAAGACACCACACAACACTAAACAATACATTAATTGCATTATAACGGTGACAAACGGTTCCCACAAACTGTTAGGGCCTACATAAAGCTGTCCCAACAGCAGTATCAACACCTTACCACTGCTCCACATGGCTATCAGAGGAGCCTTGTCTGGCAGTGAAACAGTTAATTCAACTCATTTACTGACATTAAAAAAAAACATAGCTGATATGGCTGACTTGCTTAAACAAATGTGGTTTCTAATGACAATTGAGATGTACAAATTATGGCATAAGGGGACGACAAGCGGATAAGAGGCAATCCGGAATTTCAATTAAGACATTAATGAGCGAGATAGGACGGACGTAGTCAATATAACTATTTGTGCAGCACTTTTGAAATGTACAGCGAGAGAATTCAGAATATGGGCCTTTCTTCCAGTGTTCTCCCTGTACACCAAGTCAGAACCGTTGGATAAATAAAGGAGGCATATAATCAGACAATGATAGCTTTTACAATATTTGATGATTACATTTCTCTAATACAGGGGCTCCACCAAGTCAGAGCAGTAGAGCAAAATTAAAAGGTGAATATAGACAAAATAATTAGGGTGAAGCACATGGGCTACTAACAGCTTACTACACAACATCCACTTAGTATTACTCTCTTAGCTACAGTATACATATCTCCCTGGCCTATTACATCATTTATTCAGCAGCATACAAAACATTTTTGGACTCACTTGAAAAGGAAGGTAGCGCGGCGGTCCTTCGTGGGCTAATTTTGTCATCAAAGTCTGCAATTCTCTGGATTTATGGTGCTTTCAAGACAACTTTCAAGACAAAAAGTTGAATCATGATGACATCAGGGATCTTCAGGTCGTAGCCCTCGAGTTGGGTGAAAGTTAAAAACGTATTTTCACAGTCGTAGTTTGATTTTCCCAGTTGTCTTGAACTCACTGAAGTCAGATTTTGCAGTTCCGAGTTAAAAGTTGTTTTGAGCACGGCACAAATCATGCTAATTTGACAGCAGGGCCAATGTTGAATGTTTATAATTTCAAACTAGGAAAAGAGACCCTTAATCTTAGACTTGGTACCTCACAACCACTCCACTGAATAGCAAGCTAATGATAGCTTTGCGATGCTTGCAGTTAGCCACTTATTCCTTCCAAACCACTCATTGTTGAATTTGCGATTTCCAACTTGTTGTGTAATGTTTATGTCCAGTGGCCGATGAGCACCGATACCTTTTATCTATAATTTCTCCTCATAATTTCTCTTAATATGACAAGGATTAAAAAGGATTTGCCAGTAGATTGTCGACTTGATTCATGATGATGACGGCCAGCTAAGATTTTGAAAGTATGATGTTGGACAGTCCAATCAAAGGTACTGTCGATAGAACGTGATTTGACATAATTTTATCTGTGGCCAATGAGCTTGAGCCTTCTTGGATGGGCACTTCTAATGTAACTCTATGGCAGCACCCAAGGGGCTTGAATTTTCCAGGTCTACCCTTAGACTTGGCCATGAAGTAGTGTCCCCATGAGTGACAGAAAACTGAGCCAATCACGGCTCAACGCTCTGTATTTTCTGCTGACTTGCCCCACCACCACCACAGAAAGCACTGAACTAGGCTGAAACACCAGCATTTTGGAGCTGCCTTACTCAAGAAAACAAAAAAGATATATATTCAATGATAAAACTCAATGATATATATATTTTTTTAATGTTGTTTGCAAACTTATATGTGACACGTATTAATGCCAAAATTACATGCAAAAGAGGCAAGCCCAAATTTGTTTTATTAATATTACATTTGTTGCCACTGGAGAGGTCTGTTCCACATGTTTGTAAAGAATACAATGCAGTGATAAAACATATTACTGAATGGAATACTGAGTCAAAAACAGATGCTGCTGCGTGAATATAAACAACATAGTCTATTACAGGGAGAATCTTCCTTCTATTTTCGGGAACTGAGGCAGGATTTATTTCTATATAAAACAACAATCAAAGATCTCAGCTTCTTTGTCAAGTTTTCAATGTGTGTTTCAAAAGGCAAACTTGACTCATCAAATCCAGATACCGAAGGAGTATAGTGAGAAACATGCTCAATTTGGGCTCCATTTTGGAGTACAAAATACGCAAGTTCTCAGGGTCAGTGACCTAGAGACCTAGAGAACAGCATAAACCTGGTTTTATTTGCATTTAACACTAATTTAACATCTGTAAGGGATTTTTGGATTGAGTCAATATCATGCTGAAGGTCACGAATGGCCGGCTGCACTGAAGAGGCACAGGAATAAATAACTGTGTCATATGTGCCCTGGTCCTCTTTCTCAGACTACAATGGCTGCTTATATTATAAGTGTTAATATAGGTGTTAAAGTCGCATTGTTTTGACATAATTAAATGCTTCACATCTTAACATTCATCCATTAACTAATTGAATCTCTTCTCTCTCTCTCTCTTCTAGTATTTGGGTTGCATTGAAGTGCTTCGGTCGATGAAATCACTGGATTTCAACACGAGATCGCAAATAACAAGGTAAGAGATTCATGTATTTTGTTGAAGGAAATGGATACTATGTGGGAGCAATTTATTATGTGTTGTGTAATCCATTTCACTCATATCTTACCCATACTTTATCCCTGTTTTACCCCCATTTTATCCCTATTTGACCCTATGTTTTACCCCCATTTTATCCCTATTTGACCCTATGTTTTACCTATATTTTATCCATATTAACCTGTTTTACCCCCATTGCATTCGGAAAGTATTCAGACTCTGACTTTTTCCACTTTTTGGTATGTTACAGCCTTATTCTAAAATGTATTCAATTGTCCCCCCCCCCCCCATCAATCTACACATAATACCCCATAATGACAAAGCAAAAACAGGTTTATAAAAAATAAAAACTGATATATTACATTTACATAAGTATTCAGACCCTTTATTCAGTACTTGGTTGAAACACCTTTGGCAGCGATTACAGCCTTGAGTCTTCTTGGGTATGATGCTACAAGCTTGGCACACCTGTATTTGGAGAGCTTCTCCCATTATTTTCTGCAGATCCTCTCAAGCTCTGTCAGGTTAGATAGGGAGCGTCACTGCACAGCTATTTTCAGGTCTCTCAGAGATGTTCGAATAGGTTCAAGTCCGGACTCTGGCTGGGCCACTCAAGGACATTCAGAGACTTGTCCCAAAGCCACTCCTGAAAAACATCCCCACAGCATGTTGCTGCCACCACCATGCTTTACCATAGGGATGGTGCCAGGTTTCCTCCAGATGTGACACTTTGCACTCAGGCCAAAGAATTAAATCTTTGGTTTCATCAGACCAGAGAATCTTGTTTCTCATGGTCAGAGAGTTCTTTATGTGCCTTTTGTCAAACTCCAAGCGGGCTGTCATGAGTAGCTTCCGGAGTAGCTTCCGTCTAGCCACTCTACCATAAAGGCCTGTTTCTTTCTCTGACATGCACTGTCAACTGTGGGACCTTATATAGACAGGTAGATATATAGATCTAGATATATATAGATAGCCTTTACAAATCATGTCCAATCAATTGAATTTACCACAGGTGGACTCTAATCAAGTTGTAGAAACATCTCAAGGATGATCAATGGAAACAGGATGCACCTGAGCTCAATTTGGAGTCTCATAGAAAAGGGTCTGAATACTTATGTAAATAAGCTATTTCTGTTTTATTTGTAATACATTTGCTAGCATTTCAAAAAATCTGTTTTTTGCTTTGTTATTATGGGGTATTATGTGTAGATTAATAATTTGTTTTATCTAATGCATTTTAGAATCAGGCTGTAACATAACAAAATGTGGAAAAAGTCAAGGGGTCTGAATACTTTCTGAAGGCACTGTAGACTTACCTCTTATACTCACATAACTGCCCCCGTTTATTTAAATTCATCTCCACTGTCCCCAACAAATAGAAACATTAGAAGAAGCCTGTATTTTCTGTGGTTGTTTATTGAATGACAAGGCCATGGCTGCCAGTAGAGCTGTGTCTGTGAGAGACGTGGGGCCTGTACTGTGAATATGGCATGTCTGTGTCACGTTCACTTTTCTGCTTGAGTTCATGGAGTCAGCTAGGGTTAGGGTTAGGGTTAGGTTTAGCATTCTGTCTGGTTTAACCAGCAGCGTTCACACTACTGCAGGGCAAGGACCACATGATATTGCACTATCCATTGATGAGAGGGAGAGAGAGAGAGAGAGGGAGAAACAGAGAGAGAGAGAGAGAGAGGGAGGGAGTGGGAGAGATGGAAAGGGGGAGGGAGAAAGGTAGAGAGAGAGAAATAGAGAGAGAGTGTGTGTGTGTGAGAGAGAGAGAGAGAGAGAGAGGGTGAGATAGATAGGGAGAGAGAGGGAGAGATGGAGAGAGAGGGAGAGAGAGAGAGAGAGAGAGAGAGGGGAGAGAGAGAGAGAGAGATAGAGAGAGAGAGGCAGGGAGGGAGTGGGAGAGATGGAAAGGGGGAGGGAGAAAGGTAGAGAGAGAGAAATAGAGAGAGATAGTGAGAGAGAGAGAAAGAGAGAGAGAGGGCGAGGAAGATGGGGAGAGAGAGGGGGGGAGAGAGAGAGAGAGAGAGAGAGAGAGAGAGAGAGAGAGAGAGAGAGAGAGAGAGAGAGAGAGAGACCCTTAACCATTTGTTGTTTTCAAACTTCTGTATGAATAATGTTTACTGTTAATTTTTATTGTTTATTTCACCTTTGTATATTATCTACCTCACTTGCTTTGGCAATGTTAACACATGTTTCCCATGCCAATAAAGCCCCTTGAATTGAATTGAGAGAGAGAGAGAGAGAGAGAGAGAGAGAGAGAGAGAGAGAGAGAGAGTGAGAGAGAGAGAGAGGGAGTGGGAGAGATGGAGAGGGGGAGGGAGAAAGGTAGAGAGAGAGTCAACTTTTGGTATACTATAAATAGACTTCCTATTCTAAAATAATTGAGAGCATCTATTTAAAGACGGTGATAAAAATAAAATAAACACATTTCAATAAAGACATTACAAATAAACACATTTCTCTCTCATCACCAACAAAGCTACTGCTATAAATGTACTGTAGCATAACCCTATTCTTTTGTTTCTTATTGTATTATTAGGTGCATTATCATCATACCAGTCTAGAATCTAGAAGGAAGCTGTCTTCAAACAGAGGGCCAGGATTCAAACACGTATTTCCCTTGTCTCTATCTGTTGTAGAAGAATGCAGGTAGCCTAGCGGTTAGGAGTGTTGGGCCAGTAACCTAAATCTGTCGATGTGCCGTTGAGCAAGGCACTTAACCCTCATTGCTCCTGTATGTCAGTGTCTGCTAAATGATTCAAATGTTAAATGCTACCGTTTGTTAACGGGCTGTCCTCTAGGTCCTCCAGAATCCATAGACATACAGTGCCTTCGGAAAGTATTCAGACCCCTTGACTTTTTCCACATTTTGTGACGTTACAGCCTTGTACTAAAATTGATTAAATAAAACACATTCTTCAGCAGTCTACACACAAAACCAAATAATGACAAAGTGAAAACAGGTTTTTAGAAATTTTAGCAAATGTATTACAAATAAAACAGAAATACCTTATTTACATAAGTATTCAGACCCTTTGCTATGGAACTCGAAATTGAGCTCAGGTGCATCCTGTTTCCATCGAACATCCTTGAGATGTTTCTACAACTTGATTGGAGTCCACCTGTGGTAAATTTAATTGATGGGACATGATAACACTCTAGAATCTAGGAGGAAGCTGTCTCATAGCAGAGGGCCAGGATTCAAATACATATTTCCCTTGCCTCTATCTGTTGTAGAAGAATGCAGGTGGTCTAGCGGTTAGGAGTGTTGGGCCAGAAAGGCCTTGGTCAGGGAGGTGACCAAGAACCCGATGGTCACTCTGACAGAGATCCAGATTTCCTCTGTGGAGATGGGAGAACCTTCCAGAAGGACAACCATCTCTGCAGCACTCCACCAATCAGGCCTTTATGGTAGAGTGGCCAGTCGGAAGCCACTCCTCAGTAAAAGGCACATGACAGCCCACTTGGAGTTTGCCAAAAGGCACCTAAAGGACTTTCAGACCATGAGAAATAAGATTCTTTGGTCTGATGAAACCAAGATTGAACTCTTTGGCCTGAATGCCAAGCGTCACGTCTGGAAGAAACCTGGAACTATGCCTACAGTGAAGCATGATGGTGGCAGCATCATTAAGGGAAATGTTTTTCAGCAGCAGGGCCTGGGAGACTATTCAGGATCGAGGGAAAGATGAACGGAGCAAAGTACAACGAGATCCTTGATGAAAACCTGCTCAGGACCTCAGACTGGGGCGAGGGTTCATCCTCCAACAGGACAACGACCCCAATGACCCTAAGCACACTATCTCTGGAGAGACCTGAAAATAGCTGTGCAGCAACGTTCCTCATCCAACCTGACAGAAGATCTACAGAGAAGAATGGGAAAACCTCCCAAAATACAGGTGTGCCAAGCTTGTAGCGTCATAGCTATGAAGACACGAGGCTGTCGTCGCTGCGAAAGGTGCTTCTACAAAGTACTGAGTAATAAAAAATTATATATATTTTTTAATTTAACCTTTTATTTAACTAGGCAAGTCAGTTAGGAACAAATTCTTATTTTACAATGACGGCCTACCCCGGCCAAACCCTCCCCTAACCCGGGTGACGCTGGGCCAATTGTGTGCCGCCCTATGGGACTCCCGATCACAGCCGGTTGTGATACAGCTCGGGATCGAACCAGGGTAGTGACGCCTCTAGCACTGAGATGTATTGCCTTAGACAGCTACGCCACCTAGGAACGAAGGGTTTGAATACTTATGTAAGACACTGTATTTCTCTTGCATCTATAAGACTGATGATTGCTAAGCTTACCCGTTGTTTAACCAGCTCTATTTTCTGTGGCATGGAAGAGTCACCATCCTGTCCTTGTGTCCTTCTATCTCTCTACCACCAGAGAGGCCATCAGCTTGGTGTGTGAGGCAGTCCCGGGGGCCAAAGGAGCGCTGCGGAAGAGAAAGGTACCCCCTAACTTACTCCCCATATCTGGGGAAGGGAGGGAGAGAGCGAGAGAGTGAGAAAGAGATTGAGAGGGAGTGTGTGTGTGTGTGTGTGTGTGTGTGTGTGTGTGTGTGTGTGTGTGTGTGTGTGTGTGTGTGTGTGTGTGTGTGTGTGTGTGTGAGAGAGAAGAGGGGAAGGGATGGGGGTGTGGGACTGTGTTCTCTGCGTGTGTGTGTGTGTGTGTGTGTGTGTGTGTGTGTGTGTGTGTGTGTGTGTGTGTGAGAGAGAGAGAGAGAGAGAGAGAGAGAAGAGGGGAAGGGATGGGGTGTGGGACTGTGTTCTCTGTGTGCGTGGGCATAGATCCAGCCCACGATGCACAGTGAGCTGTTCAGCTATGGTCAGCTCTGCTCAGTGACTCATGTAGAGCAGAATATCACTAATCAGGAGGCTGAGCTGGAGATGGGGAGCCATGCAATGTGTCTGTGTCCTCGTAGTGTGGGGTGTTGATCCATGCCATGTGTTTGACCTGAAGATGGAGAGCCATTCTATGTGTCTGTGTCCTCGTAGTGTGGGGTGTTGATCCATGCCATGTGTTTGACCTGAAGATGGAGAGCCCTTCTATGTGTCTGTGTCCTCGTAGTGTGGGGTGTTGATCCATGCCATGTGTTTGACCTGAAGATGGAGAGCCATTCTATGTGTCTGTGTCCTCGTAGTGTGGGGTGTTGATCCATGCCATGTGTTTGACCTGAAGATGTAGAGCCATTCTATGTGTCTGTGTCCTCGTAGTGTGGGGTGTTGATCCATGCCATGTGTTTGACCTGAAGATGGAGAGCCATTCTATGTGTCTGTGTCCTCGTAGTGTGGGGTGTTGATCCATGCCATGTGTTTGACCTGAAGATGGAGAGCCATTCTATGTGTCTGTGTCCTCGTAGTGTGGGGTGTTGATCCATGCCATGTGTTTGACCTGAAGATGTAGAGCCATTCTATGTGTCTGTGTCCTCGTAGTGTGGGGTGTTGATCCATGCCATGTGTTTGACCTGAAGATGTAGAGCCATTCTATGTGTCTGTGTCCTCGTAGTGTGGGGTGTTGATCCATGCCATGTGTTAGACCTGAAGATGGAGAGCCATTCTATGTGTTACTGTGTGGATCCATGTTTCTGTCTTAGAGAAGCTTGCTCTCATACTATGGGTTATGTGTCATTGTGGTGTGGTGTGTGTGTGTGTGTGTGTGTGTGTGTGTGTGGGGGGGGGGGGGGGGGTGTAAATGAGATGGATATGGGGAGCCATGCTAGCTAGCTATGTGCCTGAGAGGAGCGTGTCCTCTTGCAGTACATTTAATCAGAGCAATATTCAGGTTGGATTCCATGCTAGCCTTTCCAATGTATATCTGTGTCTAACACAATATCACAACTGGCTCTGCCTGAAAGAATATAATAATATAAAAATCTGATGCCCTTAAACTGTAGACCAGTGGTCACCAACAGGTTGTCGATCTCCAAGACATTTCTAGTCGATCTCCAAGACATTTCTAGTCGATCTCCAAGACATTTCTAGTTGATCTCCAAGACATTTCTAGTCGATCTCCAAGACATTTCTAGTCGATCTCCAAGACATTTCTAGTCAATCTCCAAGACATTTCTAGTCGATCTCCAAGATATTTCTAGTCGATCTCCAAGACATTTCTAGTCGATCGCCAAACATTTCTGTAAAAAACCCAACGACAAAGCCTTGTGTTCCTATAGTTTTATTAGTCTCAAGCTGTGGGTGGTAGGTGCAGCCAATTCAGCTGCCCTGCGCGCCGGGTAGGCAAACTGTTGCCATTTCTTATGTCTGAAGGTACAGACCCTGCCTTCCCAGGGGGCGTGGAGAGGAAATCAAGTGCACTACGCCATCTCTGGCCTTTCAGATTGCTCAGATGACCGAGTCTGTAGTAACGTAGCAGGCATACAAGAAAGCTAATGCAAAATTGATACTGTGAGTAGGAAAGTGTATCTATAGACTTGCGTTGTTGTTATTATTAGTGGCTTGGGTCTTTTTTTAGTATCGAGGAAGATTTCACTCTCTCCGTTCATAGGAGTAACAACATGAACATGCGCATTAATGCGGTGCGACTCAAGTTTCGCTATCAGCTGGATGACCGTGTCCCTTTTTGGTCAGTGTCAGTGGAGGAAAGGGAGAGCGGAGGGATGTTGAGAGATGGACCCTCAGTCTGCTGCTCTCTCCCTCCGCTGAGATTGAACTTCCATCTGCTGCTCTCTCCCTCCTCTGAGATTGACCTTCCATCTGCTGCTCTCTCCCTCTGCTGAGATTGACCCTCAGTCTGCTGCTCTCTCCCTCCGCTGAGATTGACCCTCAGTCCGCTGCTCTCTCCCTCCGCTGAGACTGACCCTCAGTCTGCTGCTCTCTCCCCCCCACTGAGACTGACCATCAGATGCAGGCACCATCAGCCCAGTAAAATAAAAAGCTAATTATTTAAACGTATGCTCACTCAGCTGTGCCTCACAAGTAATACAACAATGAATCTATTACCGATCATATAGCCTACCTCAAATTTTGAAATATATATATTTTTAAATGTCCCGAACAACAATGCATTGGCAGGTGAATTCAGGCAAAGCCAGTATGGTGATAATGTATTGGCCTATAGTTTACTGAACAAACCTCATTGCTACAGTACTGTTTTTAATTGGTTAATGTTGCATGGGCTTACATTTTCTAAGTCATGGTAATAAAAAATCAGAGCGGGTAGATCTCGACATGCATTTTGACTCAGAAAGTGATCTTGACTCAGAAAGTGATCTTGACTCAGAAAGTGATCTTGACTCAGAAAAGGTTGGTGACAACTGCTGTAGACTATCAGAGTATAGCAGCTGCTTCAGTGTCCTGGCACGTTGGGTTTCTGAATAAAATGACCAAACAAAATGTATTATTCATATTATTATTGCTCTATTTGTGTATGATGTACAACTCATCTCCTACCTGCCTCTCTTCTCTCCCCCCAGCCTCCATCTAAAGCCCTGTCCAGCATCTTGGGGAAGAGCAACCTTCAGTTTGCTGGGATGAGCATCAATTTGAATATCTCCACCAGCAGCCTCAACCTGATGACCCCAGACTCCAAACAGGTCAGTTTTTACAAACAATGTAAAGTTCCCTTTCGTTAAGAAAATATATTTCTGTAAGAGATGTCAAGAACAGTTAGGCTACAGTGTTATTTGATTTCCTGATCAATGTGTGTGCCTCTGCCAGATCATAGCCAATCATCATATGCAGTCCATTTCCTTTGCATCAGGAGGAGATCCAGTGAGTGATCCAGTAAGAACCATTTTTTTGATTTGAACCTTTATTTGAACCTTTATTTGAACCGTTATTTAACTAGGCAAGTCAGTTAAGAACACATTGTTATTTACAATGGGAGAGAGCTTATGGGAAATGTGGATCACAAACACAAGCGGAAAAACAGAAAGATTTATGGAGCCATGTTTTATCTGTTGAATGAATCTGACTGTAGATTATGGCTGAGACAATCATGAGACTCATCCAAGTCTCTAATATGGGCAGATAGATGTTTATTTTTTTATATTTAACTAGGCAAGTCAGATAAGAACAAATTCTTATTTACAGTGATGGGCCTACCGGGGAACAGTGTGTTAACTGCCTTGTTCAGGGGGCAGAACGACAGATTTTTTTTGACCTTGTCAGCTCGGGGATTCAATCCAGCAACCTTTCTGTTACTGGCCCAATGCTCTAACCACTAGACTACCTGCCACCTCTACACTCTAACCACTAGACTACCTGCCACCTCTACACTCTAACCACGAGGCTACCTGCCACCTCTACACTCTAACCACGAGGCTACCTGCCACCTCTACACTCTAACCACGAGGCTACCTGCCGCCTCTACACTCTAACCACTAGACTACCTGCCGCCTCTACACTCTAACCACTAGGCTACCTGCCGCCTCTACACTCTAACCACGAGGCTACCTGCCGCCTCTACACTCTAACCACGAGGCTACCTGCCGCCTCTACACTCTAACCCTAGACTACCTGCTGCCTCTACACTCTAACCACTAGACTACCTGCCGCCTCTACACTCTAACCACGAGGCTACCTGCCGCCTCTACACTCTAACCACTAGACTACCTGCCGCCTCTACACTCTAACCACTAGACTACCTGCCGCCTCTACACTCTAACCACTAGACTACCTGCCGCCTCTTCACTCTAACCACCAGGCTACCTGCCGCCTCTACACTCTAACCACGAGGCTACCTGCCGCCTCTACACTCTAACCACTAGACTACCTGCCGCCTCTACACTCTAACCACGAGGCTACCTGCCGCCCCATATCGGTTTATTTTGTTTATCACTCATGTCAATCCGGTGTATTAACACATCTATACATTAGTATGCAGACTCTCCTTAGGACTGCTGTAGATGTCGATGTATGAATGCCTTCCTGGTTGACTTTCCCTTTGGCGTCTCTGTTCACCATTGACTAATTTTCCTTTCCTTGGTCCAGGACACGACTCATTATGTTGCCTATGTAGCAAAAGATCCTGTCAACCGAAGAGGTAGGCCCTACCTGTATTTCCCTTCTTTTTCTTCTTCTTCTTCTTCTTCTTCTTCTTCTTCTTCTTCTTCTTCTTCACCGTTCTCCTGCTGGTAGTTGACCTCTGCACCTCTTCTCCTATTCTAGCGTGTCATATTCTGGAGTGTTGTGATGGTCTGGCCCAGGATGTGATCAGCACCATCGGCCAGGCCTTTGACCTCCGTTTCCAGCAGTACCTCCAGTGTCCCTCCAGCAAGATGACCTCTGTACACGACAGGTGAGTCCGTCTGCCATCATAGGCGACAGTGACATTATTTCCTATGTTTTGTGTGTGTGTGTGTGTGTGTGTGCCCTGCTAGACATATGCTGTATGTCCTCCCCATCCTCCCTGCTAGACATATGCTGTATGTCCTCCCCATCCTCCCTGCTAGACATATGCTGTATGTCCTCCCCATCCTCCCTGCTAGACATATGTTGTATGTCCTCCCCATCCTCCCTGCTAGACATATGTTGTATGTCCTCCCCATCCTCCCTGCTAGACATATGCTGTATGTCCTCCCCATCCTCCCTGCTAGACATATGCTGTATGTCCTCCCCATCCTCCCTGCTAGACATATGCTGTATGTCCTCCCCATCCTCCCTGCTAGACATATGCTGTATGTCCTTCCCATCCTCCCTGCTAGACATATGCTGTATGTCCTCCCCATCCTCCCTGCTAGACATATGCTGTATGTCCTCCCCATCCTCCCTGCTAGACATATGTTGTATGTCCTTCCCATCCTCCCTGCTAGACATACTGTTGAAGTCAGAAGTTTACATACTTGGAGTCATTAAAACTAGTTTTTCAACCACTCCACAAATGTCTTGTTAAAAAACTATAGTTTTAGCAAGTCGGTTAGGACATCTACTTTGTGCATGACACAAGTAATTTTTCCAACAATTGTTTGCTGACAGATTATTTTACTTATAATTCATTGTATCACAATTCCAGTGGGTCAGAAGTTTACATACACTAAGTTGACTTTACACAGCTTGGAAAATTCCAGAAAATGATGTCATGACTTTCGAAGCTTCTGTTAAGATAATTGACATAATTTGAGTCAATTGGAAGTGTACCTGTGGATGTATTTCAAGGCCTACCTTGCCTGTTTGCTTGACATCATGGGGAAATGAAAATAAATCAGTCAAAAATTGTGACCTCCACAAGTCTGGTTCATCCTTGGGAGCCATTTCTAAATGCCTGAAGGTATCACATTCATCTGTACAAACAATAGTACGCAATAATTAACACCAAGCAGCCGTCATACCGCTCAGGAAGGAGACGCGTTCTGTTTCCTAGAGATGAATGTACTTTGGTGTGAAAAGTGCAAATCAATCCCAGAACAACAGCAAAGGACCTTGTGAAGATGCTGGAGGAAACATTTACAAAAGTATCTATATCCACAATAAAATTAGTCCTATATCAACATGACCTGAAAGCCGCTCAGCAAGGAAGAAGCCACTGCTCCAAAACCGCCATAAAAAAGCCAGACTACGGTTTGCAACTGCACATGGGGACAAAGATTGTACTTTTTGGAGAAATGTACTCTGGTCTGATGAAACGAAAATAGAACTGTTTGGCCATAATGACCATCGTTATGTTTGGAGGAAAAAGGGGGAGGCTTGTGTCGTGTCTTTACTATCATTAACTGAAGACTGATAGTTTTTATCAAAGATTCTCTGTAATGAGTTATTACGCGATTAGACTGATTAATCATGTAACCGTAATTACTAGGAAGTCGGGGCACCAAGGACAAATATTCAGATTACAAAGTTATCATTTCCTAAAATAACTTTTCAGATATTTTATCTGATCAATTAATATTCAAATTATTGAATTATTTACTTTACCTACATTTACATTTACATTTACATTTAAGTCATTTAGCAGACGCTCTTATCCAGAGCGACTTCACGTTAGTCTCATTCCAAACATCGTAAATTGTTGGTTATCTGCACGAATCCAGTCTTCACTATAAGTCATCCATACATGAATTGTCTTAAATCATTTATTTATTACTAACTAAGTAATTCACAGAAATGTATAAACAAACAAACAAGGTAAATGTGGGTACATGAAATGATAGCGGATGTGCCATAGTGGGCTAAACCGGCATGACGGCTTGTTAGACAAAAGGGGAAGTGGGGGTCGACTAAGAAGTCACTAAAGAGTGATAATTATAACAATTTGAATGCTAATCCTTTACACATGAACGCTCACTCATTCGGGAACAATTGCAATCAATATATATATTTAGGCTCAGTGTGTCGTCTTGATCGCTGGTGAAAAGTTTGTTTCTTTTGTAGAATTGTCTGTCTCTCTCCCTCTCTCTCTCGGTTGTGGTTAGAGGGGATAGTTCAGAGTGACATTTGTTATAGAATGGATGTTTCGGCGGTTGTCGTTCTTCGTGTGCAATGATACCGAATTCCTAGCTGCAGACTAGTAATTAATATCAAAGACTTGTTCTTATTCTGTCGGTATCGATAGTCTAAGAGTTAACCACGTGGTTTGGTTAAAAGATTCAGCAATGGTCTACAACCTTTGTCCTCATAATGGAGAAAAACATGGTCTGCAACCTTTAGCCATCTCGTAATTGAGGTAAGCTTGATCTGCTGATCGAAAAATCGAGTGGGGGTTTTATTCGGAAGGGCCGAAAAAGGGCTGTCCCCGGAGGCCCTGACCCTAACTGGGCTCAGGGGTGGTCCTCTGATTTAGTTCAAATCAAAAGGGAATTGTATTTGTCTTCATTAAACAGTCCAAAATCATATTACACAATTATACAAACAGTATCATACTCACTCATTCATCTTAAACAACAATTAGATGTAAACCTCATATCTGAGGCTATTATATAAACAGCGTTTAGGTAATGTGGCCACACCGTCTCCCATGAGCTTCCCCAAGTTGTGACAAATGGACCAGTTTGTAGCTGGATTCTTCACCGATTTTTCATACTTTCTCCGGAACATGAAATTTGTTCGTACCTCAAGTTCTGTGAGGTGGAAGGATTTCCGTTGTCCTCTATGAAAATGTACCCTCTCTATATACTGTGTGTCCATGAGGAGATCCTCAGGAATTTACAACGTCTCTCTGACCACAGCAACCTAGTTGAAGGAGGAAAGGGGGGGGGGGGGGGCAGGGAGATGGGGATTGCTACACCCAAAGAGGCCAACGTCATGACACTTGCAAGCCGAAGAACACCATCCCAACCGAGAAGCATGGGGTGACAGCATCATCATGTGGGAGTGCTTTGCGGCAGGAGGGACTGGTGCACTTCACAAAATAGATGGCATCATGAGGCAGGGAAATTATGTGGATATATTGAAGCAACTTCTCTAGACATCAGTCAGGAAGTTAAAGCTTGGTCGCAAATGGGTCTTCCAAAATGACAATGACCCCAAGCGTACTTCAAAAGTTGTGGTAAAATGGCTTAAGGACAACAAAGTCAAGGTATTGGACTGGTCATCACAACCCCCTGACCTCAATCCTATAGAAAATTTGTGGGCAGAACTGAAAAAGCGTGTGCGAGCAAGGAAGCCTACAAACCTGACTCAGTTACACCAGCTCTTGCCAGGAGGAATGGGCCAAAATTCAGCCAACTTATTGTGGGACGCTTGTGAAAGGCTACCCGTAACGTTTGACCCAAGTTAAGCAATTTAAAGGCAATGCTACCAAAATCTAATTGAGTGTTTGTAAACTTCTGACCCACTGGGAATGTGATGAAAGAAATAAAAGTTGAAAGAAATAATTCTCTCTACTGTTATTCTGACATTTCACATTCTTAAAATAAAGTGGTGATCCTAACTGACCTAAGACAGGGAAAGTTTACTATGATTAAATGTCAGGATTTGTGAAATACTGAGTTTAAATGTATTTGGCCAAGGTGTATGTAAACTCCTGACTTCAACTGTATGTTGGTACATCCTTCCCATCCACCCTGTTAGACATATGTTGTACATCCTTCCCATCCACCCTGCTAGACATATGTTGGTACATCCTTCCCATCCACCCTGCTAGACATATGTTGGTACATCCTTCCCATCCACCCTGCTAGACATATGTTGGTACATCCTTCCCATCCACCCTGCTAGACATATGCTGTAATGTCTGCAGGAAGAGCTTCACGATCCACGTATTAATCCTGCTTTCTAGTGAGCAGCAATTCACAGCTGATCGACCCTCTGTGTGATGACAGGGTTCTGAATATGGAGTCAGTCTGGACAGAGGAGGAGGAGGAGGAGCCTGCCGAACATCCGTACTACAACAATATCCCCGGCAAGATGCCACCACCTGGAGGATTCATAGACACCCGGCTAGGCCAGAGCATCCAGGCTGAGGTACAGGACAGTTCCCTCGCCACATCTCACCATATGCAGCAGCAACAGCCAGGACAGAGTGCTACACTTTAGAGCTCCCGAGTGGCACAGCGGTCTAAGGCACTGCGTCTTAGTGCAAGAGGTGTCACTACAGTCCCTGGTTTGAATCCAGGCTGTATCACATCCAGACGTGATTGGGAGTCCCATAGGGCGCTGCACAATTGTCCCAGGATTGGCCGGGGTAGGCCATCAATGTAAATAAGAATTTGTTCTGAACTGACTTGCCGAGTTAAATAAATATACATATATAAAATTCTGCAAAGAGTTCAACACAGTTTTGAACAGTGACTACATACATGTTTTGTGTGATCACTGCGGGACATGAACCCACTATCTTGGCTTCGCTGGCGTTGCACTAACTGAGCCACACAGTACCACAAATCAACATGATGTGTAGGTACGTCATCATCAGTTAGAAATATAATTCCCAGGATGTCCATTCCATCCTTCCTCATCCACACCTACCTCATCCATCCAACCTCATCCACACCTACCTCATCCATCCTTCCTCATCCACACCTACCTCATCCATCCAACCTCGTCTAATCCAACCTCATCCATACCAACCTCACCCACACCAACCTCATCCATCTTACCTCATCTAGTCTACCTCATCCATCCTACCTCATCTACATCAACCTCATCCACACCTACCTCATCCACATCTACCTCATCCATCCTACCTCATCCATCCATCCTACCTCATCGACATCTACCTCATCCACACCTACCTCATACATTATACCTTATCCACACCAACCTCATCCATCCTACCCTAATCTTTCCTACCTCATCCATGCTACCTCTTCCTAAGGCACCCAGGGCCTACATACGTCACCACAGTCTAGAAATACATCCTGTTAGCCTCTGGGATTTGATTTGCTTCCCAATCATGAATGAGATGGATCCTGTTGACAGAGGAAGGAAGGAATACAGACCTTGCAGAAGAGTTGTTGTTTTTTATCTTTATTTTTCTCTGACTCATTCTGTTGTTTTTCCTGTGTCTGTCCCTCGAGCAGCAGGCCCCAGGGGCTGGGGTGGACCAGACTTACTACCAGGGTAGACACTGTGGCGAGATCTGGGGAGCGGACAGGAGGCCTACTGGGATACTCGTCCAACAGGGTAAAAGAGGATCTATCTGTCTCTGGTCTCTCTTTCTCTCTCTCTTCTTTCTGGACGTGTCACAATCTCTCTCTTTGTTTTCTGTTTGTCTCTAGCTTTCTCTCTCTGTCTGTCGTTCTCTGTCTCTTGCTCTCTCTCCGTCTCACCGTTTCTCTCGCTCACCATTAAGATTGACCATTACGTATCGGTCCCAGTCAAATATAACTAAACATAATCTTAGGACCAAAATAGCTTTTTACCACCTGAGGAACATTGCCAAGGCACGGCCGTTTGTCTCTCAGGCTGATACAGAGACTCATCCATGCTTTTATTTCAAGTTATATAAACATAATTGTGCTCCACAGATATGGTCAGGTTTTGGCTAGGCTACTTTGAAGCAAGGTAAGACATGCCTCATAATATGTAATAAAACTTTCAGCTTTCAAACAGTTAAGTATCTGTTTTCAAAATGCATACTGCCTCCAGCTCATTGCAAAGTGGTGTGTGACTTGCCTTCCGTTGCCTTTGCATTTTGCATTTGCTGTTTGAGATGTTGTAGCAGCAGCTCTCGCGCTGTCTGACAGATTTTACACTCAAAGACTGTATCTGTATGCTGTACGCATGTGATCAAATCCATAACGAATATACTGTACACGAGTGCCGAATTAAGTACACTAAATTATGCAAATGAACCTATAGACGGATAAGCATGACCGGTAAAATGTATTTCCATCAATGAAGAGGCTAAAAAGCGTTACTTCACAATGGTGTTTTTTCTTCTTTTCCCGGACAATTTTATTTATTAGCTTTTCTATTTTTTTTAATTGGTCAAAAGACGGCTATTACCGGCTAAGGGAAATGTTGACACACACACACACACACACACACACACACACGTCAGCTCAGACAGATCCAGCTCAGAGAGGCCCAGCTCAGAGAGGCCCAGCTCAGAGAGGCCCGGCTCAGACAGATCCAGCTCAGATAGGCCCAGCTCAGAGAGGCCCAGCTCAGAGAGGCCCGGCTCAGACAGATCCAGCTCAGAGAGGCCCAGCTCAGAGAGGCCCAGCTCAGGGAGGCCCAGCTCAGACAGATCCAGCTCAGATAGGCCCAGCTCAGAGAGGCCCAGCTCAGAGAGGCCCCAGCTCAGACAGATCCAGCTCAGACAGATCCAGCTCAGAGAGGCCCAGCTCAGAGAGGCCCAGCTCAGAGAGGCCCAGCTCAGACAGATCCAGCTTAGAGAGGCCCAGCTCAGAGGCCCAGCTCAGAGAGGCCCAGCTCAGAGAGGCCCAGCTCAGACAGATCCAGCTCAGACAGATCCAGCTCAGAGAGGCCCAGCTCAGAGAGGCCAGCTCAGAGAGGCCCAGCTCAAACAGATCCAGCTCAGAGAGGCACAGCTCAGAGAGGCCCAGCTCAGAGAGGCCAGCTCAGAGAGGCCCAGCTCAGATAGATCCAGCTCAGAGAGGCCCAGCTCAGAGAGGCCCCAGCTCAGACAGATCCAGCTCAGAGAGACCCAGCTCAGAGAGGCCCAGCTCAGAGAGGCCCAGCTCAGAGAGGCCCAGCTTAGAGTCCCAGCTCAGAGAGGCCCAGCTTAGAGTCCCAGCTCAGAGAGGCCCAGCTTAGAGTCCCAGCTCAGAGAGGGCCCAGCTCAGAGAGGCCCCAGCTCAGAGAGGCCCCAGCTCAGAGAGGCCCCAGCTCAGAGAGGCCCAGCTCAGAGAGGCCCAGCTCATGAGCTCCATCAGCAGCAGATTTTCATTTAGAATGGAAAATGAATGTGTTTATTCAATAAATGTGTGCATTGAATCGTATCGCATCGAACCAAATTGTTTCGTTACTCTAAACAAATAGAATCGGCACCAAATCGTTTCAAACTAAAACGTGTCGTTCATGTATCGTATCGGATCCCATGCATCTAAACTCAGCAAAAAAAGAAACCTCTCACTGTCACCTGCGTTTATTTTCAGCAAACTTTTAACATGTGTAAATATTTGTATGAACATAACAATATTCAACAACTGAGACATAAACTGAACAAGTTCCACAGACATGTTGTCACATTCGTCGATAGGAACGGACCAAGGCGCAGCATGAGTTCCATATACTTTATTACACAGTGGAACTATCAAAAACCATAAACAACACGAACGTGAAAGCCGTAGTGCACAAAGCACTAACACAAACAATATCCCACAAAACAGGTGAGAACAATGGAAATCTTAAGTATGATCCCCAATTAGAGACAATGATAATCAGCTGCCTCTAATTGGGAATCATACTAAAACACCAACATAGAAATATAACGACTAGAACACCCCCTGAGTCACGCCCTGAACTAAAACACCATAGAGAACCCCGAGGGCTCTCTATGGTCAGGACGTGACTCAGTGACTCATGTGATGAACAGAAAGGTAATAATGTTTCACTGAACAAAGGGTGGTCAAAATCAAAAGGAACAGTCAGTATCTGATGTGGCCACCAGCTGCATTAAGTACTGCAGTGCATCTCCTCCTCATGGACTGCACCAGATTTGCCAGTTTGATATATAACCCCACGCTTCCACCAAGGCACCTGCAAGTTCCTGCACATTTCTGGGGGGAATGGCCCTAGCCCTCACACTCCGATCCAATAGGTCCCAAATGTGCTCAATGGGATTGAGATCCAGGCTCTTCGCTGGCCATGGCAGAACACTGACATTCCTGTCTTGCAGGAAATCACGCACAAAACGACTAGTATGGCTGGTGGCATTGTCATGCTGGAGGGTCATGTCAGGATGAGCCTGCAGGAAGGGTACCACATGGGGGAGGAGGATGTCTTCCCTGTAACGCACAGCGTTGAGATTGCCTGCAATGACAACAAGCTCAGTCCGATGATGCTGTGACACACCGCCCCAGACCATGACAGACCCTCAACCTCCAAATAGATACCACTCCAGAGTACAGGCCTCGGTGTAAGGCTCATTCCTTCAATGATAAACACAAATCTGACCATCACCCCATGTGAGACAAAACCGAGACTCGTCAGTGAAGACTAGTCCTGTCTGCCAGTCCTGTCTGGTTCAGCGATGGTGGGTTTGTGCCCATAGGCGACGTTGTTGCCGGTGATGTCTGGTGAGGACCTGCCTTACAACAGGCCTACAAGCCTTCAGTCCAGCCTCTCTCATTCTATTTCGGACAGTCTGAGCATGATTGAGGGACTGTGCGTTCCTGGTGTAACCCGGGCAGTTGTTGTTGCCATCCTGTACCTGTCCCGCAGGTGTGATGTTCGGATGTACCGTTCCTGTGCAGGTGTTGTTACACGCGGTCTGCCACTGCGAGGACGATCAGCTGTCCGTCCTGTCTCCCTGTAGCGCTGTCTTAGGCGTCTCACAGTACGGACATTGCAATTTATTGCCCTGGCCACATCTGCAGTCCTCATGCCTCCATGCAGCATGCCTAAGGCACGTTCACGCAGATGAGCAGGGACCCTGGGCATCTTTCATTTGGTGTTTTTCAGAGTCAGTAGAAAGGCCTCTTTAGTGTCCTAAGTTTTCATAACTGTGACCTTAATTTCCTACCATCTGTAAGCTGTTAGTGTCTTAACGACCGTTCCACAGATGCATGTTCATTCATTCTTTATGGTTCATTGAACAAGCATGGGAAACAGTGTTTAAACCCTTTACAATGAAGATCTGTGAAGTTATTTGGATTTTTAAAAGACAGGGTCCTGAAAAGGGCCAGAGTTCAGATACGTATCGTTCCTGTATTGTATTAGAGCCCATGTATCTAGATACGTATTGTTCCTGTATTGTATTAGAGCCCATGTATCTAGATACGTATTGTTCCTGTATTGTATTAGAGCCCATGTATCTAGATACGTATTGTTCCTGTATTGTATTAGAGCCCATGTATCTAGATACGTATTGTTCCTGTATTGTATTAGAGCCCATGTATCTAGATACGTATCGTTCCTGTATTGTATTAGAGCCCATAGATACGTATCTTGAAAGTGAAAGATATGCATCCCTCATTTCTATTAACTCATAACTCCCCCCCCCCCAGGTAAAAAGAGAGAGACTCTGTATTGTCTATTTTATTTTCAGATGACAGAAAATATAAATGAGTCTTTCTTGCTTTTAACTTTTGCTTTGATGTCTAGGATCATGTGACATCTACAGTCTGCCCGAGGGGAAGAGTACAGTACCAAAAACAGGGGATGTGCCTACGTACGTGAACACCCAGCAGATCGACGCCCAGGTGCTGGCAGCCCTGCAGGCTGAACAGGACAGCATGGCAGCAGAAGGGGCAGCGGGGACAGCAGCCAAAGATAGTCCAAGGAAAGACCTGTTCGACATGAGTAAGAATATCTACCTCTAACTGCTTATTGCTAACAGTAACGTTAGAGAGAGAGAGAGAGAGAGATGTTTGCCTGTAAGCAATGTTCACATTATTGTACAGCATGCCAGAGGGGGCAGCAGGCAGCAAAAGACAGTCCCAGGAAAGACCTGTTTGACATGAGTAAGAAGAACTAACCCAACGCTGACATGGCTAATGCTAATAACTAATAGCATATTCCTATTCAACATCTATGAGAAGAAGGAACGAACCGCGGATCGCTAATTACACTAGAATATTCCCATTCAACATCGACAAGAAGAAGAAACTAACTGCTAAACGCTAATTGCTGTTAACACTAGCATAATCCTATCCAATGATCCGGTCCTATTACGATTTCTACCCCTCCCCTTGGCCCTAGCCCTTCAATGTTTACAGATCTGTAGCTTTACCACTACTCTGCTTATACTTATCCTTAGACATATTAACATAGAGGTGTAGGGGAACAAGGGGGATGGATAGGGAGTGATTTAGGACCGGCTGAACATACTTATAAAAAGAAGAACCTTACTGCTAAAATGTTTATGCTAATAACACTAGTATAATTCCTATTGAACCTGTATAAGAATAACCTTACCACTAATCGCTAATTGTTAACAGTAATAACACTAGTCCAACCACGAGACATGATTATAATTATAGAGGTGATCTGGCTATTGTTTCCAAGGGGTTGCTTTGTGCTATAATTACATTGTGTCAGGTCCAAAACAAAAGGGAGATATCACTGTAGACCACAGGAGGCTGGCGGAACCTTGATTTGGGAGGATGGGCTCGTGGTAATGGCTGGAATAAGTGGAGTGTTAACAAACACACGGTTTCCATGGTTTCCATGTATTTGATGCCATTCCATTAACTCTGTTCTTGCCATAATTATGAGCCGTCCTCCCCTCAGCAGCCTCCTGTGCTGTAGACACTATGATTGTCGTGGCTTCCCACAACCTCCCCACAACCTCCCCACAACTTGAGGGTTACATGTAAAACTGCATGTTATTCAGATATAGGTGATATATCTGTCAAACAAATGACATGTATGCCACATTGCTCCTTATGAATATAATGTAGAGGTGAATGAAGAACCACGTGTGTCTTAATGGAGGCGGGGAATGAGGTGACATCTTGGTTATAATAGCTTCCTTCATCCAGGTTCTTCCTCCTCCTTTACAGTATGTGAACAATTTACTGAATAATATTTCAATTACTACCGAGTGCCTACACATAGTGTAATTATTTCCAGGAATAAAACTTGGGAAGCATTAATGTATGACTACACAGGCATATAGCATAGTAACACATCTATTATGGAAGTTATAATCAACCAGGGGCTATGCGTTCTAAAACAAAATGTAGAAACGATGTGGAAGGTGGGTTCCACGACGCGTTGGTGTCCTTTAGTAGCGATGTTTCTTTGCAGCAGTTCGACCATGAAGGTCTGATTCACGCAGACTCCTCTGAACAGTTGATGTTGAGATGTGTCTGTTACTTGAACTTCGTCTCGGGCCTAACAACACCCATGCCAATATATCCACCAAACACCGGGCTTCTTCTTCACTTAAATAATGCATGCTATAGAATGCTTTTCAAGCCAATCAGAAACTAGTATTCAACAATGCAATGGTGTAACATACATTACACAACTTACATTGTCCATGCTCCCCTTTGTACCTGCATAGGCCTATTTTCACCATATTGTGTTCCCTGCTTACATATATTCTTTATCCCACCACCACAGAGCCTTTTGAGGATGCCATCCTGACCCAGTCAGCGGTCCCTGCCCTTCACAAGGCTGGATCTGTGGATAACTCCAGCCCCTTGTTGGTGCGCTCTGCTGCCTTCAAGGCCCAGGAGGAGCTGGAAGGCCAGGCCTGGTACCACGGCGAGATGAGCCGACGAGACGCAGAGAAACTACTGGTAGATGACGGAGACTTCCTGGTTAGGAAGAGCACCACCAACCCTGGGTCGTACGTTCTGACAGGCATGCACAATGGACTGGCCAAACACCTACTGCTGGTGAACCCTGAGGGCACGGTGAGCAGCAGGGAGGGAGAAGCAGGGGGGAGAGAGTTACACTAGTGTGAAAAGGCGAATAAGAGAAAGGGTGAGTGATTGAGTGAATACCCACTGGGCACAGAGGTCAATTCAACGTCTATTCCTCATTGGCTCAATGTAATTTTGTTGAAATGACGTGGAAACAACGTTGATTCAACTAGTGTGTGCCCAGTGGGTGTGTGAGAGAGAGGGAGAGAGAGAGGGAGAGGAGAGAGGGAGAGGGAGGAGAGAGAGAGAGAGAGAGAGAGAGAGAGAGAGAGAGAGAGAGAGAGAGAGAGAGGGAGAGAGAGAGAGGGAGAGAGAGAGAGAGAGGGGGAGAGAGAGAGAGAGAGAGAGAGCGCGCGATACAGTATGCTAGAGAGAGAGAGAGAGAGAGATACAGTATGCTAGAGAGAGGGAGAGAAAGAGATACAGTATGCTAGAGAGAGGGAGAGAAAGAGATACAGTATGCTAGAGAGAGGGAGAGAAAGAGATACAGTATGCTAGAGAGAGGGAGAGAGAGAGATACAGTATGCTAGAGAGAGAAAGATACAGTATGCTAGAGAGAGAGATACAGTATGCTAGAGAGAGAGAGCGTGATACAGTATGCTAGAGAGAGAGAGAGATACAGTATGCTAGAGAGAGGGAGAGAAAGAGATACAGTATGCTAGAGAGAGGGAGAGAGAGAGATATAGTATGCTAGAGAGAGAGAGAGATACAGTATGCTAGAGAGAGAGAGAGAGATACAGTATGCTAGAGAGAGAGATACAGTATGATAGAGAGAGAGAGATACAGTATGCTAGAGAGAGAGATAGAGATACAGTATGCTAGAGAGAGAGAGATACAGTATGCTAGAGAGAGAGAGAGAGATACAGTATGCTAGAGAGAGAGAGAGAGAAAGAGATACAGTATGCTAGAGAGAGAGAGAGATACAGTATGCTAGAGAGAGAGATACAGTATGCTAGAGAGAGAGAGAGAGAGAGAGATACAGTATGCTAGAGAGATGGAGAGAAAGAGAGAGAGAGAGCGATACAGTATGCTAGAGAGAGAGAGAGATACAGTATGCTAGAGAGAGAGAGAGATACAGTGTGCTAGAGAAAGACAGAGAGATACAGTATGCTAGAGAGAGAGAGAGAGAGAGAGATACAGTATGCTAGAGAGAGAGAGATACAGTATGTTAGAGAGAGAGATACAGTATGCTAGAGAGAGAGATACAGTATGCTAGAGAGAGAGAGAGAGAGAGAGATACAGTATGCTAGAGAGAGAGAGAGATACAGTATGTTAGAGAGAGAGATACAGTATGCTAGAGAGAGAGAGGGGGATACAGTAAGCTAGAGAGAGAGAGAGAGATACAGTATGTTAGAGAGAGAGATACAGTATGCTAGAGAGAGAGAGAGAGAGATACAGTATGCTAGAGAGAGAGAGAGATATATAGTATGCTAGAGAGAGAGAGATACAGTATGCTAGAGAGAGAGAGATATAGCATGCTAGAGACAGAGAGATACAGCATGCTAGAGAGAGAGAGATACAGTATGCTAGAGAGAGAGATACAGTATGCTAGAGAGATAGAGATATAGCATGCTAGAGAGAGAGAGATACAGTATGCTAGAGAGAGAGATACAGTATGCTATAGAGAGAGATACAGTATGCTAGAGAGAGAGAGATATAGTATGCTAGAGAGAGAGATACAGTATGCTAGAGAGAGAGAGATATAGTATGCTAGAAGAGAGAGATACAGTATGCTAGAGAGAGAGATATATAGTATGCTAGAGAGAGAGAGATACAGTATGCTAGAGAGAGAGAGAGATACAGTATGCTAGAGAGAGAGAGATGCAGTATGCTAGAGAGAGAGAGAGAGAGATACAGTATGCTAGAGAGAGAGAGAGATACAGTATGCTAGAGAGAGAGAGAGAGATACAGTATGCTAGAGAGAGAGAGATATAGCATGCTAGAGACAGAGAGATACAGCATGCTAGAGAGAGAGAGATACAGTATGCTAGAGAGAGAGAGAGATACAGTATGCTAGAGAGAGAGAGATACAGTATGCTAGAGAGAGAGAGAGAGAGAGAGAGAGAGAGATACAGTATGCTAGAGAGAGAGAGTGATACAGTATGCTAGAGAGAGAGAGAGAGATACAGTATGCTAGAGAGAGAGATATACAGTATGCTAGAGAGAGAGAGAGAGAGAGAGAGAGATACAGTATGCTAGAGAGAGAGAGAGATACAGTATGCTAGAGAGAGAGAGAGAGATACAGTATGCTAGAGAGAGAGAGATATAGCATGCTAGAGACAGAGAGATACAGCATGCTAGAGAGAGAGAGATACAGTATGCTAGAGAGAGAGATACAGTATGCTAGAGAGATAGAGATATAGCATGCTAGAGAGAGAGAGATACAGTATGCTAGAGAGAGAGATACAGTATGCTATAGAGAGAGATACAGTATGCTAGAGAGAGAGAGATATAGTATGCTAGAGAGAGAGATACAGTATGCTAGAGAGAGAGAGATATAGTATGCTAGAGAGAGAGAGATACAGTATGCTAGAGAGAGAGATATATAGTATGCTAGAGAGAGAGAGATACAGTATGCTAGAGAGAGAGAGAGAGATACAGTATGCTAGAGAGAGAGATGCAGTATGCTAGAGAGATATATATATAGCATGCTAGAGAGAGAGAGAGATACAGTATGCTAGAGAGAGAGAGCGATACAGTATGCTAGAGAGAGAGAGAGAGATACAGTATGCTAGAGAGAGAGAGAGAGATACAGTGTGCTAGAGAAAGACAGAGAGATACAGTATGCTAGAGAGAGAGAGAGAGAGATACAGTATGCTAGAGAGAGAGAGATACAGTATGTTAGAGAGAGAGAGAGATACAGTATGCTAGAGAGAGAGAGAGATACAGTATGCTAGAGAGAGAGAGAGAGAGAGAGAGAGAGAGATACAGTATGCTAGAGAGAGAGAGATACAGTATGTTAGAGAGAGAGATACAGTATGCTAGAGAGAGAGAGAGATACAGTATGCTAGAGAGAGAGAGGGGGATACAGTATGCTAGAGAGAGAGAGAGATATACAGTATGTTGGAGAGAGAGAGATACAGTATGCTAGAGAGAGAGAGAGAGATACAGTATGCTAGAGAGAGAGATATATAGTATGCTAGAGAGAGAGAGATACAGTATGCTAGAGAGATAGAGATATAGCATGCTAGAGAGAGAGAGATACAGTATGCTAGAGAGAGTGATACAGTATGCTATAGAGAGAGAGATACAGTATGCTAGAGAGAGAGAGATATAGTATGCTAGAGAGAGAGAGATACAGTATGCTAGAGAGAGAGATATAGTATGCTAGAGAGAGAGAGAGATATAGTATGCTAGAGAGAGAGAGATACAGTATGCTAGAGAGAGAGATATATAGTATGCTAGAGAGAGAGAGATACAGTATGCTAGAGAGAGAGAGAGAGAGAGATACAGTATGCTAGAGAGAGAGAGAGATACAGTATGCTAGAGAGAGAGAGATATAGTATGCTAGAGAGAGAGAGATACAGTATGCTAGAGAGAGAGATACAGTATGCTAGAGAGAGAGAGATATAGTATGCTAGAGAGAGAGAGATACAGTATGCTAGAGAGAGAGAGATACAGTATGCTAGAGAGAGAGAGATATAGTATGCTAGAGAGAGAGAGATACAGTATGCTAGAGAGAGAGAGAGAGAGAGAGAGATACAGTATGCTAGAGAGAGAGATACAGTATGCTAGAGAGAGAGAGATATAGTATGCTAGAGAGAGAGATATAGTATGCTAGAGAGAGAGAGATACAGTATGCTAGAGAGAGAGATATAGTATGCTAGAGAGAGAGAGATACAGTATGCTAGAGAGAGAGATATAGTATGCTAGAGAGAGAGAGATACAGTATGCTAGAGAGAGAGAGATACAGTATGCTAGAGAGAGAGAGATACAGTATGCTAGAGAGAGAGATATAGTATGCTAGAGAGAGAGAGATACAGTATGCTAGAGAGAGAGATATAGTATGCTAGAGAGAGAGAGATACAGTATGCTAGAGAGAGAGATATAGTATGCTAGAGAGAGAGAGATACAGTATGCTAGAGAGAGAGAGATACAGTATGCTAGAGAGAGAGATATAGTATGCTAGAGAGAGAGAGATACAGTATGCTAGAGAGAGAGAGATACAGTATGCTAGAGAGAGAGAGATATAGTATGCTAGAGAGAGAGAGATACAGTATGCTAGAGAGAGAGAGAGAGAGAGAGAGATACAGTATGCTAGAGAGAGAGATACAGTATGCTAGAGAGAGAGAGATATAGTATGCTAGAGAGAGATATAGTATGCTAGAGAGAGAGAGATACAGTATGCTAGAGAGAGAGAGATACAGTATGCTAGAGAGAGAGAGATACAGTATGCTAGAGAGAGAGAGATACAGTATGCTAGAGAGAGAGAGATATAGTATGCTAGAGAGAGATACAGTATGCTAGAGAGAGAGAGATACAGTATGCTAGAGAGAGAGAGATACAGTATGCTAGAGAGAGAGATATAGTATGCTAGAGAGAGATACAGTATGCTAGAGAGAGAGATACAGTATGCTAGAGAGAGAGAGATACAGTATGCTAGAGAGAGAGAGATACAGTATGCTAGAGAGAGATATAGTATGCTAGAGAGAGATACAGTATAGTAGAGAGAAATATGTTTACCTGTAATAATAATAATATTCATATATCTCCCATGTCACTCACTTTAAAACATTATTATTTTTTTTTTTACATCTTTGTATCTTTTGAAAAGGTGCGGACAAAAGATCACATATTTGACAGCATCAGTCACCTGATAGGCCATCACCGTGACAACAGCTTGCCCATAGTGTCTGCAGGAAGTGAACTTTGTCTGAAGCAGCCTGTGGGCAACAGGAAATAGTGACGATCCACTCACTAAACCTGGTGGGAGATGGAGTTCTGAAACTTAAACCTCCAATCCCTCCTGAAAACCTGAAACTTGAAGATGAAAATAGAGAATATATTATTGTTGAAAAAAGGTTACTTAACGATGATGACAGTGTCTTTGAAGCGGTCTGTGGCTGAGCAATCTCCCGGGCCACAAAAAAGGAGGATGAGAAAGAAGAAGGTTTGCTGATATAGAAAATATTTATAGAACTGTTATTATTTTCTTGTGATGATTGAAATGCTATATTTTTGAGAAGACATATAGGTGCATTTGGGACATATATGTTGATTTGGTGTTTTAAAAACAAAGAAAAACAACTGTTAGTAGTTTAGATGACGAAGCGCAAATCGACATCAGAGGGGAAAGAAAATAGTATTTTCGAATAAAACCCTGAATTTGAGTTTTGTCTATCAAGCACAACCAGATTTACAGTCATTGGTAAGTAGGATTTACATAGAGGAGAACAACTATTTGAAAATGCTGTTGTTTATATTGAAACTATTTTAGGATTGTTTGTCCTTTATCGCAGCTATAGCGCGACGACATCTTCCCTTGGGGTTACTAATGAATCTAGCCTGGTCCCAGTCCTGTTTGTGATGTCTTGCCAACACCCGAGGGTGGGACAATGACCATAGCCCATAGAAGTTGGTAAGACAGCACAAATGGGTCTGTGACCAGGCTAAAATGAATCTGCTTTATAAGAACTAAAGACGTGAATGTGTTTTGCTTTACAGTAGTCACAGTGTGTTGGGGTCAGGGGTCGCAACCTTTGGCCCCTCATAGTGCTGTCAACATGGCTTTAAAGATACAGGGTGAATCTCAGTTGTACTCCCTTGATTCCTTGCATCCTCTCTCCTTGCCCCCAAAAAACCTTCCATTAGCCTCATGAAACCAGACTGATCTAACTGTAAAGTCTCTCTGGATAAGACCGTCTGCTAAATGACTCAAGTGTAAATGTCAAAATGTGACAATGTCACATTCAGTTTCACTTTAGGAAATGTAAGCTCAGCGGTCAGTCTGGTTTCATGAGGCTATATAGATCCAAGGGGAGGACCCTCACATCTTCTGCTCCAATGTGCTTTGAGAAGGAAACTAGGAGGGAGGGGCATGAGGAATCAAGTTTTTACTATTGAGATTTGACCCACTGACATTTCTTTTTATAATGAAGTACTCTTCTTGTGTCACTGCAGTCGCATGACTTGACAAATCTAACTGTTCCTGTGGACATTGTTCATAGACCTTGAACCCCCTTGGGAGTTACTTGTGTAATGCTAAAACACTGTAAAAAAAGAAGAAAAAAAAAAACTATTTATTGCTTTTCAAAATATTATTTCATAATTGGTTTCTGGATCCTTCTTTAAACTGGGTGTGTAGTAAGTCAACTAGTTTGGAGCTTCGATCATGCAAATGAATATTCTTCACATCATTTCTAGCGTTTATGGCTTTATAGTGGACTTTTAAAAGTGTATTATTTGACAAATTATTATCACAAATGTATAGCACAATCAGAAGTTTAAAAGATTGTCTGTGTTAATTGTATTGAGAACAATTCACCAACGTGTTTTAACGTAAATCACTATACCGACGGGAGGTTTAGAAAAATCCTCTCGATTTCACCTAGCGCACTCCTAAATAGATAATAAGGATATTACATCACTTTCTCTTGTGTAACAATATTGATTATAAATTAATTCTCATTTCTCAATGTATGGATTTCGATAGGTCTATTGACATCACAGAATGGTCAGAAGAACTGACTGATAGAACATTTAAATTGGCCTTTTACCTATGCATTTAGACTGAATTTACATAACTAGGAATAGTTCAATCATATTTATCATGTTATATAGCATATGTTACATATTTGTTTTAACTATGAAATAACATTGTAATAAAATTAAAATAATGAATATTGGAGTTGTATGGTACAACTTGTTTAAATTCAACCACTTGAAATCTATACATTAAATCATTTACAATTCATATTTAGAACTTTTTTAAATATTTATTTTAATAGTAATTGCATAGGTAAAACAGCCAATGGGAGGAGAAGCTGAACATATGTTTTAGCCTCACGTTCATGCATAAGTACAGAAACTAAATATTATGACCATTAACAAAAACCTGTGACACAAACGGGACACTGATGCATTTCACTGTTAGATAATGATGTGTATTTAGGATTTAACCAAACAGAACCTGTGTTTGCAGTTAATTTGTTTGACAAGAAGACAGTTATTTACGGTACTGTAGGATACCTGTATTTTGAACCAAAACAGAACCTGTGTTTGCAGTTAATTTGTTTGACAAGAAGACAGTTATTTACGATACTGTAGGATACCTGTATTTTGAACCAAAACAGAACCTGTGTTTGCAGTTAATTTGTTTGACAAGAAGACAGTTATTTACGGTACTGTAGGATACCTGTATTTTGAACCAAAACAGAACCTGTGTTTGCAGTTAATTTGTTTGACAAGAAGACAGTTATTTACTGTATTTTGAACCAAAACAGAACAGTTAATTTGTTTAGGATACCTGTATTTTGAACCAAAACAGAACCTGTGTTTCCAGTTAATTTGTTTGACAAGAAGACAGTTATTTACGATACTGTAGGATACCTGTATTTTGAACCAAAACAGAACCTGTGTTTGCAGTTAATTTGTTTGACAAGAAGACAGTTATTTACGGTACTGTAGGATACCTGTATTTTGAACCAAAACAGAACCTGTGTTTCCAGTTAATTTGTTTGACAAGAAGACAGTTATTTACGATACTGTAGGATACCTGTATTTTTCAGCAAGAGGAAGTGTACGTGGATCTACTTGGTCTTACTCTGATTTTTAAAGGGGTTCATAGCAATGTTATGATATGATAACCTCCCCATCAAGATATGATACAGTTGCTGTCTAGCCTAAAGCAGCTTTGTGTAATTTTAGTCTAGATTGTGTACATTTCCAGACAGCCCACTGCTTTTGTGGCAGTTTATGAACAGACACAATAGAATGGTAATACATTTGGTTTGGCAGATCTGTACAGTGACTTTTTTGGAAAGGACCAAATTGAAGAATAGATTCCCAAAACTCCTAGGGACAAATCCTGACTGGAGGTCCACGCATGCTATTCAAACGTTTAATCAAATAATCTTACATGAATCAATCTTACACCATTACAGTACTAGCTTGGCATAAATAATGTTACGTTAGCTCAACAAAGAACTGTGAGTCAACGCAACATCCCCATGTATACAGTAGGGAGTCACACTAGAACATGGCTTTTTCAGATTTCTGTTGATGAAAATGTGCCTTTTCTTTGTACCAATGGTGTTTTTCTTCTTCAAAGTGCAATAGCTGGAACTTCTTCATGGGCATGCCCTGCCGTTCATTAGCGTGCGTCCCATTGGCACCCTGATCCTTATATAAAGCACTACTTTTGACCAGGGGGCCCTAGTTAAAAGTAGTGCACTATAGAGAATAGGGTGCCATTTGGGACACATTCTAAGAGTTGTGTTTCGCAGTACTGCTTGAGTGTTGCTGCTTGAGATTCAACGTTTTTTCTCTCTCTCTCTCTCTCTCTCTCTCTCCTCTTTCTCTCTCTCTCTCTCTCTCTCTCTCTCTCTCTCTCTCTCTCTCTCTCCTCTTTCTCTCTCTCTCTCTCTCTCTCTCTCTCTCTCTCTCTCTCTCTCCTCTTCTCTCTCTCTCTCTCTCTCTCTCTCTCTCTCTCTCTCTCTCTCTCTCTCTCTCCTCTTTCTCTCTCTCTCTCTCTCTCTCTCTCTCTCTCTCTCTCTCTCTCCTCTTTCTCTCTCTCTCTCTCTCTCTCTCTCTCTCTCTCTCTAGTTTCCAAATTCTGAATATGATGAGTCTTTTTGTCAGAAGGACCACAAAAACACATTTTGGAACAAGTAAAAAAAAATAATAAAAACAAAGAAATGAGTCCAAACAATGTTTACAGATTTAGTCTTTGGTTGTATGAGTTATCATCATTCTGTATGACTGTTGGCAATAAAACCATGAATGTCCTTTTTTTTGTTTGATGAACAGTCATACTATTCTCCATGCAGTTCCACTGACTCCCTTTAAGCAGCTGTGTATGTGCCTCAATGCACAGCAAACATATGTAGTGATAACATCAGGGATAACATCAGTGATAACATCAGGGATAACATCAGGGATAACATCAATTGATTGTTTTATATCAAATGCTGTTTTCTACATACATACATTCCGATTAATTGCATTCCAACTGAACCACTTAATGTGTAAAATTGACTGTATTTGTCTTATTTGAGAAGTTTATGTTTATATTTGTCAGTTGAAGACAGATGAACTGAAAGTCTCTTTAGTTCAGTGGTCGATCTCCAAGGCATTCATAGTTGATCACCAAACATTTCTGTTAAAAACAATGATAAAGTCTTCGTTCCTATTTCATCTGTTTGTTTAGCGCTGTTGGTGGTAGGTGCACATGATTCCGCAGCCCTAGCGCCGGAAAGGAAAAGTGTTTCAATTTTGAACCGTTTCATGTGTCTGAAGGTGGAACTCCACGTACCCGGCAGGCCCAGAGACCAAATCAAGTGCCCCTATAGGCCTACCGCTGGCCAATCAGATAGCTCAGCTTACCGTGTCTGCAGTTTCCTCGAGCCATAGGCTGTAAAAAGAAGCCTCGAACGCGCAAAGTTGATACTGTGAGATTTCAAAACACTTAAAACCATGACTTGAGAGACTCGATGAACACAGCAAAGTTTTTACTAAGTTCATGTTTAAGTTGTTATTCAGCAACATCAACACTTTGTTCAACACTTTTATAAAGCATAAAATGCGCGTTCTCCCTACTTCCACTCATGCTACAACCAGCACTGCAGCTGTAATGAATGAGTAGCAAAGTGTTTTAATAAGTGTGTTCTCCCTACTTCCACTCATGCTACAACCAGCACTGCAGCTGTAATGAATGAGTAGCAAAGTGTTTTAATAAGTGTGTTCTCCCTACTTCCACTCATGCTACAACCAGCACTGCAGCTGTAATGAATGAGTAGCAAAGTGTTTTAATAAGTGTGTTCTCCCTACTTCCACTCATGCTACAACCAGCACTGCAGCTGTAATGAATGAGTAGCAAAGTGTTTCAATAAGTGTGTTCTCCCTACTTCCATTCATGCTACAACCAGCACTGCAGCTGTAATGAATGAGTATAGCAAAGTGTTTTAATAAGTGTGTTCTCCCTACTTCCACCAACGCTACAACCAGCACTGCAGCTGTAATGAATGAGTATAGCAAAGTGTTTCAATAAGTGTGTTCTCCCTACTTCCACTCATGCTACAACCAGCACTGCAGCTGTAATGAATGAGTATAGCAAAGTGTTTTAATAAGTGTGTTCTCCCTACTTCCACTCATGCTACAACCAGCACTGCAGCTGTAATGAATGAGTAGCAAAGTGTTTTAATAAGTGTGTTCTCCCTACTTCCACCAACGCTACAACCATCACTGCAGCTGTAATGAATGAGTATAGCAAAGTGTTTTAATAAGTGTGTTCTCCCTACTTCCACTCATGCTACAACCAGCACTGCAGCTGTAATGAATGAGTAGCAAAGTGTTTCAATAAGTGTGTTCTCCCTACTTCCACCAACGCTACAACCAGCACTGCAGCTGTAATGAATGAGTATAGCAAAGTGTTTCAATAAGCTTGAGTTGTTATTATTAGCAGCTTGTGTCTTTTTCAATATCAAGGAATATTTCACTTTCTCTGGTCATGGGAGTAACAACATGAATTGGTGCATGAGGCAGAAATGTCTATGTCTACGTCCCCTTATCTTAGCAGAGGGATGGTGTGTTAGGTGAGAGCCAGCCTCACTGCTGCTCCCTCCCTCCCCTCAGACTGACCATCAGATGGAAGACTACGTCCCCTTATCTTAGCAGAGGGATGGTGTGTTAGGTGGGAGCCAGCCTCACTGCTGCTCCCTCCCTCCCCTCAGACTGACCATCAGATGGAAGACTACGTCCCCTTATCTTAGCAGAGGGATGGTGTGTTAGGTGAGAGCCAGCCTCACTGCTGCTCCCTCCCCTCAGACTGACCATCAGATGGAAGACTACGTCCCCTTATCTTAGCAGAGGGATGGTGTGTTAGGTGAGAGCCAGCCTCACTGCTGCTCCCTCCCTCCCCTCAGACTGACCATCAGATGGAAGACTACGTCCCCTTATCTTAGCAGAGGGATGGTGTGTTAGGTGAGAGCCAGCCTCACTGCTGCTCCCTCCCCTCAGACTGACCATCAGATGGAAGACTACGTCCCCTTATCTTAGCAGAGGGATGGTGTGTTAGGTGAGAGCCAGCCTCACTGCTGCTCCCTCCCTCCCCTCAGACTGACCATCAGATGGAAGACTACGTCCCCTTATCTTAGCAGAGGGATGGTGTGTTAGGTGAGAGCCAGCCTCACTGCTGCTCCCTCCCTCCCCTCAGACTGACCATCAGATGGAAGACTACGTCCCCTTATCTTAGCAGAGGGATGGTGTGTTAGGTGAGAGCCAGCCTCACTGCTGCTCCCTCCCTCCCCTCAGACTGACCATCAGATGCAGGACATCAGTACAGTAAAAAAAGTATATATAATTATTATGTCACTCAGCTGTGCCTCACAAGTAATACATCATCAAATTATCTATTACCAGTCTGATCATAATACCTAAAATGTTTAAATATAATTTTAGAATGTCCTGTTGAAAAACAACATTGGCAGGGCAATTCAAGCCTAGCCAATATACAGTGATAGTGTATTGGGCCTATAGCTTACTGCACAAACCTCATTACTACAGGACTGTTTTTAATTGGTTAATGTTGCATAGGCTTACATTTTTTAAGTCATGTAAATAAAAAATCTGAGCGGTTTCCTTTTCCTTTTTGACCACTGCGTTAGTACATAGCAGCAGAGGGTTTAGCACTGCTACAGGGAAGCTTCACTTCAACCTGGTTTAGCACTGCTACAGGGAAGCTTCACTTCAACTTGGTTTAGCACTGCTACAGGGAAGCTTCACTTCAACCTGGTTTAGCACTGCTACAGGGAAGCTTCACTTCAACTTGGTTTAGCACTGCTACAGGGAAGCTTCACTTCAACCTGGTTTAGCACTGCTACAGGGAAGCTTCACTTCAACTTGGTTTAGCACTGCTGCTTCACTTCAACCTGGTTTAGCACTGGGAAGCTTCACTTCAACCTGGTTTAGCACTGCTACAGGGAAGCTTCACTTCAACTTGGTTTAGCACTGCTACAGGGAAGCTTCACTTCAACCTGGTTTAGCACTGCTACAGGGAAGCTTCCATGAGCTCATAGACATATTAACAGTTAAATGATGCTACAGTACAGGTAGTAGACATATTAACAGTTAAATGATGCTACAGTACAGGTAGTAGACATATTAACAGTTAAATGATGCTACAGTACAGGTAGTAGACATATTAACAGTTAAATGATGCTACAGTACAGGTAGTAGACATATTAACAGTTAAATGATGCTACAGTACAGGTAGTAGACATATTAACAGTTAAATGATGCTACAGTACAGGTAGTAGACATATTAACAGTTAAATGATGCTACAGTACAGGTAGTAGACATATTAACAGTTAAATGATGCTACAGTACAGGTAGCATAATGTTGAGCAAATCATCTGGTTAAATACAATTGTTTTACACAATAAAACAAATAGCATGCTACCATTGTATACTTAAGCCATAAGGCCCGAGGGGGTGTGGTATATGGTCAATATACCACGGCTAAGGGCTGTTCTTAGGCACAATGAGTGCCTGGACACAGCCCTTAGTCGTGGTATATTGAACATATACCACAAACTCCCAAGGTGCCTTATTGCTATTATAAACTGGTTACCAACTTAATTAGAGCAGTAAAAATAAATGTTTTGTCATACCCGTGGTATACGGTCTGATATACCACGGCTGTCGGACCAATCAGCATTCAGAGCTCGAACCACACAGTTTATAATGTAGAGTAACAGTATTTAGAAAAACTGTACACATATGTCAAAGTAGGACAAACTAAAAAATAATAAATAGCTTTTTTCAAGAGTTACATTTACAATTCATGTAAAATAGCCATCTGTTTACCATCCCAGCCCACCATGTGTGCTTTACAGGGCCTACAGTATAGTGGCAGTCTACGTCTCCACTGTAGTTTATGGCCTAGATTCAATTCGGACCGCGGAATATCTGCGTTATAGAGCGATTTGACATTTAAAGGTAATTAAACCTGTGCAGCGTTTACCATGAATGCAGTCTCTGTGAATGCAGAAAACTTGACCTTTAAAAGGTGCCAAATTTAATCTAGCCCTATATCTCGATGGCACAGTCTTTATCTGGTCTGGACAGTTTCTGGACCCTCTACCCTCACAGAGAGGGAGAGCCAAGTGCTTGTTTGTGGTTATGAAGTAATTCGGCTAAATATACTGAACATAAATAGAAACGCATCATACATACTGCCATATTCTCTATGACGACGTTGGAGGCGGCTTATGGTAGAGAAATTAACATTAAATTGTCTGACAACAACTCTGGTGGAAAATCCTGCAGTCAGCATGCCAATTGCACACTACCCTTAAAAGTTGTGGCATTGTGTTGTGTGACAAAACTGCACATTTTAGAGTGGCCTTTTAGTGTCCCCAGCACAAGGTGCACCTGTGTAATGATCATGCTGTTTAATCAGCTTCTTGATATGCCACACCTGTTAGGTGGATGGATTATCTTGGCAAAGGATAAATGTTCATTAACAGGGATGTAAACACATTGGTGTGCAAAATGTAAGAGAAATAAGCTTTTTGTGCGTATGGAAAATGTTGGGCCTCTTATTTCAGCTCATGAAACATGGGGTCAACACTATACATGTTGCGTTTATATATCTTTTCAGTATAGTTACATTATAGGCCTTCAATGTCTCTCCATCCTATGCACAGCATAGGGCTACAATGTCTCGCGTTGCCACACTTCATAGTCTCTTGTGTTCACTCAGAAGGATTCAGATATGGAGGTTCAGGGCCCAGCAGAAAACCTCAACCCATTGGCCACATTGGCGCACAATGATGTTGGACTCTTTATCAAGGTCTGTGCCAATATAATATTCAGACTACTGTCCATGTCCTTCTGCTGCTCATCTGCCCTGCTGTGGTTGTTAAGATTATTATGGACTGTGCTCCTGCTGTGCTCCTGCTGTGGTTGTTAGGATTATTATGGGCTGTGCTCCTGCTGTGCTCCTGCTGTGGTTGTTAGGATTATTATGGGCTGTGCTCCTGCTGTGCTCCTGCTGTGGTTGTTAGGATTATTATGGACTGTGCTCCTGCTGTGCTCCTGCTGTGCTCCTGCTGTGGTTGTTAGGATTATTATGGGCTGTGCTCCTGCTGTGCTCCTGCTGTGGTTGTTAGGATTATTATGGGCTGTGCTCCTGCTGTGCTCCTGCTGTGCTCCTGCTGTGCTCCAGGTTATTGGGCTTATTTGGCTCACCGCTGCTGGAGACATTCCCCTTCATCAGACAGCCACAGACCAAGCTAAAGAAGGCTCTCCTCATCTCCCTGCTGGCCAAGGTGTAGATAACAGGGTTCATGGCAGAGTTGAGCACGGCCAGGGCTATGAAGTAGTCGGCCTTGTAGAGAATGGGGCAGCAGCGGTGCTCGCAGGCCACATCGATGAGGAGGAGGACGAAGATGGGCATCCAGCATGCAATGAAGACGCCGACCACGATGATGACAGTACGGAGGAGGGTCATGGAGTGCTCTGAGTTGGAATGTTTCGTCACCTTCCGACTGCTGGATAGATAGAACGACAGAGTGATAAATAGAACCACATAGACACCGGCCACCCATCCATCCAAGACAGAATACAAAAATATATAGATAGCATCAATACACACCTGGTCCTCACCAACATATAGATAGCATCAATACACAGCTGTTCCTCACCAACATGTAGATAGCATCAATACACACCTGTTCCTCACCAACATATAGATAGCATCAATACACACCTGGTCCTCACCAACATATAGATAGCATCAATACACAGCTGGTCCTCACCAACATGTAGATAGCATCAATACACACCTGCACCAACAATACACACCTGGTCCTCACCAACATATAGATAGCATCAATACACACCTGGTCCTCACCAACATATAGATAGCATCAATACACACCTGGTCCTCACCAACATGTAGATAGCATCAATACACACCTGGTCCTCACCAACATATAGATAGCATCAATACACACCTGGTCCTCACCAACATGTACAGTGCCTTGCAAAAGTATTCATCCCCTTGGCATTTTTCCTATTTTGTTGCATTACAACCTGTAATTTAAATAGATTTTTATTTGGATTTCATGGTAATGGACAAAATAGTCCAAATTGGTGAGGTGAAATGAAAAAAATGACTTGTTTAAAAAAATTGGAACAAAAAAACCCTCAAAAGTGGTGCCTGCATATGTATTCACCCCCTTTGCTTTGAAGCCCCAAAATAAGATCTGGTGCAACCAATTACCTTCAGAAGTCACATAATTAGTTAAATAAAGTCCACCTGTTTGCAATCACATGATCTGTCACATGATCTCAGTATATATACACCTGTTCTGAATCTGCAACACCACTAAGCAAGGGGCACCACCATGCAAGCAGCACCATGAAGACCAAGGAGCTCTCCAAACAGGTCAGGGACAAAGTTGTGGAGAAGTACAGATCAGGGTTGGGTTATACAAAAATATCAGAAACTTTGAACATCCCATGGAGCACCATTAAATAAATTATTAAAAAATGGAAAGAATATGGCACCACAACAAACCTGCCAAGAGAGGGCCACCCACCAAAACTCACAGACCAGGCAAGGAAGGCATTAATCAGAGAGGCAACAAAGAGACCAAAGATAACCCTGAAGGAGCTGCAAAGCTCCACAGCGGAGATTGGAGTATCTGTCCATAGGACCACTTTAAGCTGTACACTCCACAGAGCTGGGCTTTACAGAAGAGTGGCCAGAAAAAAGCCATTGCTTAAAGGAAAAAATAACCAAACATGTTTGTTGTTTGCCAAAAGGCATGTGGGAGACTTCCCAAACATATGGTAGAAAGTACTCTGGTCAGATGAGACAAAAATTGAGCTTTTTGTCCATCAAGGAAAACGCTCTCATCACCCGAGAACAAAATCCCCACAGTGAAGCATGGTGGTGGCAGCATCATGCTGTGGGGATGTTTTCATTGGCAGGGACCGGGAAACTGGTCAGAATTTAAGGAATGATGGATGGTGCTAAATACAGGGAAATTCTTGCGGGAAACCTGTTTCAGTCTTCCAGAGATTTGAGACTGGGACGGAGGTTCACCTTCCAGCAGGACTATGGCCCTAAGCATACTGCTAAAGCAACACTCAAGTGGTTTAAGGGGAAACATTTAAATGTCTTGGAATGGCCTAGTCGAAGCCCAGACCTCAATCCAATTGAGAATCTGTGGTATGACTTAAAGATTGCTGTACACCAGCGGAACCCATCCAACTTGAAGGAGCTGGAGCAGTTTTGCCTTGAAGAATGGGCAAAAATCCCAGTGGCTAGATGTGCCAAGCTTATAGAGACATACCCCAAGAGACTTGCAGCTGTAATTACTGCAAAGGGTGGCTCTAGAAAGTACTGACTTTTGGGAGGTGAATAGTTATGCTTGCTCAAGTTCAGTTTTTTTGTCTTATGTCTTGTATGTTTCACAATTAAACATATTTTGCAACTTGAAAGTGGTAGGCATGTTGTGTAAATCAAATGATTCAACCCCCCCATAAAAAAAAATATTTTAATTCCAGGTTGTAAGACAACAAAATAGGAAAAATACCAGGGGGGAAAATACTTTCGCAAGCCACTGTAGATACGTAGACAGACAGACAGACCAGACTCGATAGATCGATCAATCACCATAAGATAGCATCAATGCATACCTGGTCCTCACCAACATGTAGATGCGTATGTACAGGACGGACATGGCCAGCAGCAAGGCCATGAAGATGATGATGCAGAAGGCCACGTACTTCTTGGTATAGAGCGGTAGGACTGTGGAGCAGTCAGGGAGGTTGTCCAAGCAGTTCCACCCCAGGATGGGCAATGCTCCCAGGGATATCGCTATGAGCCAGCAGGTCCCTATGAGCAAGAACACCCTGTAATTCTTATTGGCGTCGTAGGGCCTCATTTTAATCATGGTCAGATGTCTCTCTATAGCTATAGCCAGGAGACTGAATGTGGAAGCCCCCAGAGCTACAAACATGCTCCCTTCCCTTACAAACCACAACACTGGGGACAGGTGAAGGGTCTTCTCCCCTGACATGAGGAGGTTGACGATATAAGCCACCCCAGCCAGAAGGTCACACAACGCCAGGTTGGCTATGAAGAAGTACATGCGGTTGTGGAACTTATGGTTTTTCCATATTGCCACGAGAACAATCAGGTTCTCCAGGATTATGAAGCAACAGATGATGAGGAACACGATGGTTTTAGCATCCAAGGTGACGCCACCACCTGTGATTTTTCCATTCTGACGGTTTTCCAGCTTCCCTGTGTAGTTATAGTGGATATATATCTGCTTGTTCATCGTCTCTGTTTGTCAAGATGTTATTCCACAAATGTCCAGCAGAGATCAGTAAAGATGCGTATTAAAAGTCCTGTTTAGAGTGAGATCGACGAATATCCCACCCTTTACAGTTGAGTTGAAAGTGATGGACCAGCTAGATTTAAAAAAAAAAGTTGATTATTAACACTTTAGTTGTTTTTTGTATCCCTCTCTCTTGATCGAAAATGAATGAGTGCATCTGGGTAGCATTTATCCGGAATTGAGACGTTTATTATCCAGAGTTGCTGCCCTAGAAAAATATTTGATTTCGTCTATCATTGAAGTATACTGTAATTTAAATCTTAGTGTCAATTCAAAAGCTGTGTTTAACCACAAAATAACTTACAACCAGAAAAAATACAATTAATCTAATTAATGTAATTTCACAGAATTATGTTACATTTCAAATAAAGATAAAAATAAAATGTGATTTTAAGATTATCTATAGTTTATACTGGCGACTACAGCCAACAAAATATATTTTTAATCATAGTTTTAATATAGCCTTTTGAAACAAATTAGAATCCCGTACAGCTATAGATGTAAATAGTAAAGACTCGCCGTCAGATACTCTAGTCTAGAGCCGATTTCAGAGATCCTTTCCAGCGGCGCGCGACAGTTACTCGACTTCATCCAAGCTTCTTTTATATAATTTCATAGTTATACATTTTTTCAAGTGGTGGTGATAAATCCTCTTCATTTAGTAATAATACGAGTCTGCAACGTTATTCCTTCACCCCCAAGTTCTTCTTGCAGAAGTTTCAGTATTTTTCTTTACACATTTCTCTACATGTGTAATGAAGTAGCCTATCCCTCTGTCTCCCATTTCTGACTAATGGCTGAAGGCACACCCCTCCCTTCCAGAGAGAGACTGACGGGAAAACTTGGGAGGGCTGTATTGACAAGAAGACTGCAGACAGTATTAAAGACATGCATTACTCAAAGTAATTTGGATCAATATTGAGTCCAGTATTTTGATCATGGTAGGATACAGATACCATGATACAATTTAGGCGTCTTTGTAAATAAGAATTTGTTCTTAACTGACTTGCCTACAACGGACATGGGAACAACAACCAACAAGACAATGATGAACAGAGGGCACATATAGGAAATGACTAATCAGAGGAATTGGAATCAGGTGTGGGTAATGAGACAGTTCAGTGACATCTAGAGCGGGAATCCATGACAGTAGACTACAATATAGGTGACCAAGCACTACTTTTCACAGCCTGGTCTCATAGACTAGACGTAACATAGTAAATGTCAATTCGGGAAACTCAAATTAGTATGATACGTTAATTAGCAACTTTGCAACTACTTAGTATGTTAGCTAACCCAAACCTTAAACCTTTAACCTAACTCCTAACCCTTACCTTAACCCCGAACCATAACCCCTAACAGCAGTGTTAGCCACCTCAGCCAGATTATAAACTCTCCAGAATCATAACTGATTATAAACTCTCCAAAATGTCAATTGAAAATAATGTCTTACATGACTCTTAGATTACCTACTCACTTTAAACTATTTGATAACTTATAACCATGTTATAACTGTTTTATAATTAATGTTCCTGAACCCTGAACAGCTGCAACTGTTTTACCAAACAGAGAAAACTAGAGAAGACCCACAAAGGCCTGTTCTAAAGACTTCCACACCAAACCAATGTTATAAACATCATATGGTGTGACTTTAAAATAGCCCTCTCACTGTGCTGCAACAGCAGGTTCTGCTCTGCCTTGTGGTAAAGGCGTGTACCTTTGGCAAAGGGGAGGGCTATGGCATGCTAAGAGAGGGGGGAGACAGGCAGATAAAGAGAGAGAGAGAGAGAGAGAGAGAGAGAGAGAGAAAGAAAGAAAGAAGGAAAGAGAGAAAGAAAGAAAGATATTGAGGGATACAGAGAGAGAGCGAGAGAGAGATATCTGTTAGGCAAAATACTGCGGTGTGCAGTAATAGCAGCAAGATGTGTGGCCCGTTGCCATGAGAAAAGGGCAACCAGTGGAGAACAAACAACATTGTAAATGGAACCTATATTTATCTGTTTACTTATCTCCCCTTTCATACTCCAACTATTTGCACATTGTTACAGCACCTGTACATAGCCAAGAATATAACATTTGATATGTATATATTCTTTTAAAGCTTTTGAGAGTGTAATGTTTAGTAAAGTTTCACTTATTTATTTCCCTTTTGTTTATTGTCTATTCCATTCGCTTTGGCAATGCAAACATATGTTTCCCAATAAAGCCCCTTTGAATTTAATTAAGATCGAGAGAGAGAGAGAGAGAGAGAGAGAGAGAGAGAGAGAGAGAGAGCCCATTGCCCTTTATGGTTGCGAGGTCTGGGGTCCGCTCACCAACCAAGACTTCACAAAATGGGACAAACACCAAATTGAGACTCTGCCTGCAGAATTCTGCAAAAATATCCTCCGTGTACAACGTAGAACACCAAATAATGCATGCAGAGCAGAATTAGGCCGATACCCACTAATTATCAAAATCCAGAAAAGTGCTGTTAAATTCTACAACCACCTAAAAGGAAGCGATTCCCAAACCTTCCATAACAAAGCCATCACCTACAGAGAGATACACCTGGAGAAGAGTCCCCTACGCAAGCTGGTCCTGGGGCTCTGTTCACAAACACACCCCACAGAGCCCCAGGACAGCAGCACAATTAGACCCAACCAAATCACGAGAAAACAAAAAGATAATTACTTGACACATTGGAAAGAATTAACAAAAAAACAGAGCAAACTAGAATGCTATTTGGCCCTAAACAGAGAGTACACAGCGGCAGAATACCTGACCACTGTGACTGACCCAAACTTAAGGAAAGCTTTGACGATGTACAGACTCAGTGAGCATAGCCTTGCTAATGAGAAAGGCCGCCGTAGGCAGACATGGCTCTCAAGAGAAGACAGGCTATGTGCTCACTGCCCACAAAATGAGGTGGAAACTGAGCTGCACTTCCTAACCTCCTGCCCGATGTATGACCATATTAGAGAGACATATTTCCCTCAGATTACACAGATCCACAGAGAATTCGAAAACAAATCCAATTTTGATAAACTCCCATATCTACTGGGTGAAATTCCACAGTGTGCCATCACAGCAGCAAGATTTGTGACCTGTTGCCACGAGAAAAGAGCAACCAGTGAAGAACAAACACCATTGTAAATACAACCCATATTTATGCTTATATATTTTATCTTGTGTACTTTAACCATTTGTACATTGTTAAAACAATGTATATATATATATATATATATATATATATATATATATATATATATATATAATATGACATTTGTAATGTCTTTATTGTTTTGAAACTTCTGTATGTTTAATGTTTACTGTTCATTTTTATTGTTTATTTCACTTTTGTATATTATCTACCTCACTTGCTTTGGCAATGTTAACACATGTTTCCCATGCCAATAAAGCCCCTTGAATTGAATTGAAATGAGAGATTGAATTGAGAGAGAGAGAGAGAGAGAGAGAGAGAGAGAGAGAGAGACCGAGAGAGAGAGAGAGAGAGAGAGAGAGAGAGACAGCGAGAGAGAGAGAGAGAAAAGAGAGAGAGAGAGAGAGAGAGAGAGAGAGAGAGAGAGAGAGAGAGAGAGAGAGACCGAGAGAGAGAGAGAGAGAGAGAGAGATAAAAGAGAGAGAGAGAGAGACAGAGAGAGAGAGACCGAGAGAGAGAGAGAGAGAGAGAGAGAGAGAGAGAAAGAGAGAGAGACAGAGAGAGAGAGAGAGAGAGACCGAGAGAGAGACCGAGAGAGAAAGAGAGAGAGAGAGAGACCGAGAGAGAGAGACCGAGAGAGAGAGAGAGAAAGAGAGAGAGAGAGAGAGAGACAGAGAGACAGAGAGAGAGAGAGAGACCGAGAGAGAGAGACCGAGAGAGAGAGAGAAAGAGAGAGAGAGACAGAGAGACAGAGAGACAGAGAGACAGAGAGAGGGAGAGAGAGAGAGACAGAGATACAGAGAGAGGGAGAGAGAGAGAGAGAGAGAGACAGAGAGAGAGACAGAGAGAGAGACAGAGAGAGACAGAGAGAGAGAGAGAGAGAGAGAGAGAGAGAGAGAGAGAAAGAGAGAGAGACAGAGAGAGAGACAGAGAGAGAGAGAGAGACCGAGAGAGAGACCGAGAGAGAAAGAGAGAGAGAGAGAGACCGAGAGAGAGAGACCGAGAGAAAAGAGAGAGAGAGAGAGACCGAGAGAGAGAGACCGAGAGAGAGAGAGAAAGAGAGAGAGAGAGAGAGAGAGACAGAGAGACAGAGAGAGAGAGAGAGACCGAGAGAGAGAGACCGAGAGAGAGAGAGAAAGAGAGAGAGAGACAGAGAGACAGAGAGACAGAGAGAGGGAGAGAGAGAGAGACAGAGATACATAGAGAGGGAGAGAGAGAGAGAGAGAGAGAGACAGAGAGAGAGACAGAGAGAGAGACAGAGAGAGACAGAGAGAGAGAGAGAGAGAGAGAGAGAGAGAGACAGAGAGAGACCGAGAGAAAGAGAGAGACAGAGAGAGAGAGAGAGGAAGAGTCTGGTCGAAAGTTTGGTGACATTTGCTGCTTCCTCTCATTGATGAACTGAAACGTTACCTACAGTGATCGCTCCCTGAGCACAGCAGTTAACACAGTCCATAGTGTAGATGATTTTGCAGCAGGAATCCACCCCTTCCTTTGCCAGTCCTCTCCAGGCTACTCTCTCCTCTAACCTTCTGCCATCCCAGGAACCCCCTCCCCCAGCCTGTCCCAGCCTTCCCCTGCAGTTCACCTACATAGCTAACAGGTACTGTCCCATCTCAAAACCATCCCTGATGCCTCCCTTGACCCACTGCAGTTTGCCTATAGAGCCAACAGGTCTGTGGGCAATGCTGTCAACATGGGCCTATACTGCATCCTCAAACACCTGGACAACACAGAGACATATGCAAGGATAATGTTTGTGGACTGTAGCTTTATGTTCAATACCATCATCCCAGAACTGCTGCAAGACAACCTTTCCCAGCTCCATCTGTCAGTGGATCACTGACTTCCTGACCAACAGGACGCAACATGTGAAGCTGGAGCACCGGAGCACCGGAGCACCGGAGCGCAACAAGGATGCGTGCTCTCACCTCTACACTACTCTACACCAATGACTGCACCTCCAACAACGTATCTCAAATCAAATCAAAGTTTATTTGTCACGTGCGTCGAATACAACAGGTGTAGATCTTACAGTGAAATGCTAAATACAACAGTGGGAGGACAACATCACAGCCTCTAGTGGGAGGACAACATCACAGCCTCTAGTGGGAGGACAACATCACAGCCTCTTCACCTTACAGTGAAATGCTGAATACAACAGGTGTAGTAGACCTTACAGTGAAATGCTGAATACAACAGGTGTAGACCTTACAGTGAAATGTTTTCTTACAGGCTCTAACCAACAGTGCAAAAAAGGTATGAGGTGGACAGTACAATGTTAAAAGACAGGCTATATACTGTAGCGAGGCTATAAAAGTAGCGAGGCTACATACAGACACCGGTTAGTCAGGCTGATTGAGGAAGTATGTACATATGTATGTAGCCTCGCTACTTTTATAGCCTCGCTACTGTATATAGCCTGTCTTTTACTGTCTGTCAAACTACTCAGGTTTGCAGATGACACCAGACTGGTTGGTCTTGTCACCAACGGTGATGAGTCCAATTACCGTGCAGAGATCGACCAGCCAGTGGCCTGGTGCAGTTGCAATAACCTGGAACTCAAAACAGACAAAACCGTGTAAATGGTGGTTGACTACAGAAAATGCCTCCAGTGGGAAGACAACATAACAGCCTCTAGTGGGAGGACAACATCACAGCCTCCAGTGGGAGGACAACATCACAGCCTCTAGTGGGAGGACAACATCACGGCCTCTAGTGGGAGGACAACATCACAACCTCCAGTGGGAGGACAACATCACAGCCTCTAGTGGGAGGACAACATCACAGCATCACACCACAACCAAAACCTCCCGTCACCTGAAAAGCTTCCTCCCTCTGGCTGTGGCCCTCAACAACCAGCCTTCTGGCCCATAGAGACTATAGAACTATGCAATCTATGCTGCACACCACATCAAGCCATCGTTAGTGCTGAGCGATTAGCGTTTTTAAACAACTAATTAACCTACGTCGGTTCAATTATTTTAATTCAATTTCTTTCATTTTTTCCCGTTGAGCTCAATGAGCACATTACCACAGTTTCTCTAGAGATTAATCAGAAGTCCAGCATCCTGGAGTCGCCTATTCACTTTTGACGTTGAGACTGGTGTTTCGCGAGTACTATTTAATGAAGCTGCCAGTTGAGGACTTGTGAGGCGTCTGTTTCTCAAACTAGACACTGTAATGTACTTGTCTTCTTGCTCAGTTGTGCACCGGGGCCTCCCAATCATCTTTCTATTCTGGTTAGGGCCTGTTTGCCCTGTTGTGTGAAGGGAAGAGTACACAGCGTTGTACGAAATCTTCAGTTTCTTGGTAATTTCTCGCATGGAATAGCCTTCATTTCTCAGAACAAGAATAGACTGACAAGTTTCAGAAGAAAGTTATTTGTTTCTGGCAATTTTGAGCCTGTAAACAAGCCCACAAATGCTGATGCTCCAGATACTCAACTAGTCTAAAGAAGGCCAGTTTTAATGCTACTTTATTCAGGACAATAGTTTTCAGCTGTGCTAACATAATTGCAAAAGGGCTTTCTAATGATCAATTAGCCTTTTAAAATGATAAACTTGGATTAGCTAACACAACGTGCCATTGGAACACAGGAGTGATGGTTGCTGATAATGGGCCTCTGTACGCCTATGTAGATATTCCATTACAAATCTGCCGTGTCCAGCTACAATAGTCATTTACAACATTAACCATGTCTACACTGTATCTATGTTCAATTTGATGTTATTTTAATGGACAGAAAATGTGCTTTTCTTTCAAAAACAAGGACATTTCTAAGTCACTCTAAACTTTTGAACAGTAGTGTATATTTTTTTGAACTCATTCACTCTGTTGAGAGTTAGAATAGTAGACTACACAAGGTGCAATTTTTGAATTTGGTTGTGCATCAGTAGTTTTACTCTTGTCATGTCAGTCACTGATAGTCAGTCAATCAGCCCATGTCAGCTAACATTTTTACATTGTTAAGATAGTTTTGCGGTCTTCTATATTAACTTGTTATCATGGTCGAATTACCAGCCGGAGGGCCCCTATTGATTTTGTTAGTCAGTCTCACTCAGATATATTAAAAACAGCTAACATTTCTCTCCACCCCATGACAAAATGAGAAGAATTGAGTCAACATGCTTTTAAACTGCAACACTTGCTCTAAGTTTTGGTCCTTAAATCATAATGAATTAAAAGGGGGAAGGGCCTGATCCTAGATCAGCACTCTACCCTGAGACGCTTGGTGAATGCGGACTACAGCGTCCAGCAGCAACAGCGTACTAGACCTGTGAACCTCCTGGCTTTGAGGAGCTGACCTGCCGGCTACAGGAAGGATGGGAAGGGCAGGCAACATGGTGATGTAGAGAGGGAACACACGGGATGTTTATTACTGTGTGAGAGCCTCTGAGCTGAAGTATTGCCTGCTTTAGTGAAAAGATAATCTCGCTTGCCAGACTCGAGGCACTCCACGGCACCTTTGGGAAGAGACTGGTGGTTTCATCAACATGGAATGATACAATAGTAACTTTACTATAATGCAGATTTATGCAAAGTATGCAGATTTACACCAAACAACAACACGTAAATAATGGTCAACAATTATGCAGCCTAATCATTTGTAATAAATATTGCCACAAAATTCTTCCTTTCAATATCCCCATTTAAGGAAGTGTGGGTCAATCACATTGGCCAATAACTTTTTAATCTGCTTGTGTGTGGTATGGTTATTAACTGTAAGGAATGCTTTGTAATGTGTTCCGTGATTTAGTAGTAGTGGTGTAGCCTGGTTACAGATCTGGCTTTACTGTCTTGCCAACTGCTATCATCTGGATCCTAGCTAGTTAATGGTGAGGTCTGGTCAGGCTCCACTCTCTTTGTTACGGTTGCAATCAAAGCTATTTGCTATTTCCTGGACCTGGAGGTCACTGTGCCAGGCAGCAATGGGAAAATATCTCTCTTTTCAAAGGAAAATGCCCAACCGTTTATCTGTAGTCAGCCCCATTCTGGGAGCAATCAAGGCTTGAGTCAAGATGTTAGTTAGCACATGTTGTTGCAAGCAGACCAGGGTTCAAGTACTCCTTCAAATCTTTAAAATACTTGATCGTTTTCTCTAGCCTGCCTGGAGTGCCAGATGGGCGGTGTTTGCCATTTTGGGACTATTCTATTAGTTCATTAACCCACGCAAACTCAATCAAGCAGAGATATAAAGTATTTTAAATGATTTACATTGGTATTTGAACCCAGGTCTGGTTGCAAGCATAGATGGAAACCGTTGAGATATGCTGTGCAGAGAGCCTTGGTTGGTTTACAATAGATGGAAACCGTTGAGATATGCTGTGCAGAGAGCCTTGGTTGGTTTACAATAGATGGAAACCGTTGAGATATGCTGTGCAGAGAGCCTTGGTTGGTTTACAATAGATGGAAACCGTTGAGATATGCTGTGCAGAGAGCCTTGGTTGGTTTACAATAGATGGAAACCGTTGAGATATGCTGTGCAGAGAGCCTTGGTTGGTTTACAATAGATGGAAACCGTTGAGATATGCTGTGCAGAGAGCCTTGGTTGGTTTACAATAGATGGAAACCGTTGAGATATGCTGTGCAGAGAGCCCTGGTTGGTTTACAATAGATGGAAACCGTTGAGATATGCTGTGCAGAGAGCCTTGGTTGGTTTACAATAGATGAGATGTTAGAAGAGTTGCCATGGTGAAAACTCTGTCTGGTGAGATTTAGAACCCTCAGCAAAATATAAACCAAAAATACTGTGCCGTGTCTTAGTACTCTTGTGGGTTGCTACGGGTTGCACTCCTGCAAGGACCACCCTCGCAAAATGTTATTTTGTAGTCAACCATAGATGTGGTTTCTGGGATCACATTTCCTTGTCATCTTCGTCAGCAAGATAATAATTAGTCTCCAGTCCGCTGCAGTTCACCAACTGGACTGGAGTTAAGTCTGTGGCCGGCGTCTCCTTGCATCGTCATCAATGCTTTAGTCCACGCAGTTGTGTTTTCTCCTCCTGGACTGTATTTTTGAACCAAAACCTCAGACCTGCAGTCTCTCATTTAACTTAGTGCAGACCCTTGCCTCCTCCTTCCACAGTAGAAGCTCCTCTCACAGCTGTGAATTCAATCCGTGGAATGTTTTCTTCATCCCTTTAGTGGCTTCGCCCCAAATAGCACCCTATTCCCCTATTTAGTGCACCGTGTAGGAAATATAGGGAGCCATTTGGGAAGCAGACCTGTAGTCCTTCCTACAGTAAGAGCTCACTCAGTGCAGTGGTACCTCGGGCCAAGTCCATTCCTATCTCTGGACCAGCAATTACTGTAGGTCAACTCAACGTTGACTATTAGCTGTGTGCAATATCAGCATTGTCAAATTGTACTGCAGCCTTGAAATTCCCCATCCACTAAAAACATCCACCGTACCATCACATAAAGACCAGCTAGCTTTATACTTGGAGCCAATTCAATTAAGCTAAAACTTGATGCTGCATTCCTGTTTGTATTGTAACCCCTCATTGGGGTCAGAGTCAGTGGGAGAGAAATGTAAAATTAGGAGGCTTTCGCTTTTCATTTCTGCCCCTCCAACTCAGCCTGTGAATTTGGGCTACAAATAAGAGGAGACGTCCTGGCCTGTGGCTCAGTGGTGACGATCCCACGGAGGCCCTGTGATTCGTTAGCATGGTGTGTGTGTGTGTGTGTGTGGGTCAGGGTAGAGCCCTGAGTACTAGACCATTAGGACCTATTGGAGGGACAGTAGGGCCCTGAGTACCTGACCATTAGGACCTGATGGAGGGACAGTAGGGCCCTGAGTACAAGACCATTAGGACCTGATGGAGGGACAGCAGGGCCCTGAGTACAAGACCATTAGGACCTGATGGAGGGACAGTAGACCCTGAGTACCAGGCCATTAGGACCTGATGGAGGGACAGCAGGGCCCTGAGTACAAGACCATTAGGACCTGATGGAGGGACAGTAGACCCTGAGTACCAGGCCATTAGGACCTGATGGAGGGACAATAGAGCCCTGAGTACCAGGCCATTAGGACCTGATGGAGGGACACTAGAGCCCTGGGTACCAGACCATTAGGACCTGATGGAGGGACAGTAGGGCCCTGAGTACCAGACCATTAGGACCTGATGTAGGGACAATAGAGCCCTGAGTACCAGGCCATTAGGACCTGATGGAGGGACAATAGAGCCCTGAGTACCAGGCCATTAGGACCTGATGGAGGGACAATAGAGCCCTGAGTACCAGGCCATTAGGACCTGATGGAGGGATAATAGAGCCCTGAGTACCAGGCCATTAGGACCTGATGGAGGGACAATAGAGCCCTGAGTACCAGGCCATTAGGACCTGATGGAGGGACGATAGAGTCCTGAGTACCAGGCCATTAGGACCTGATGGAGGGATAATAGAGCCCTGAGTACCAGGCCATTAGCAACCTGATGGAGGGACAATAGAGCCCTGAGTACCAGGCCATTAGGACCTGATGGAGGAACAGTAGAGCCCCGAGTACCAGGCCATTAGGACCTGATGGAGGGACAATAGAGCCCTCAGTACCAGGCCATTAGGACCAGATGGAGGGACAGTAGAGCCCTGAGTACTAGACCATTAGGACCTGATGGAGGGACAATAGAGCCTTGAGTACTAGACCATTAGGACCTGATGGAGGGACAATAGAGCCCTGAGTACCAGGCCATTAGGACCAGATGGAGGGACAGTAGAGCCCTGAGTACTAGACCATTAGGACCTGATGGAGGAACAATAGAGCCCTGAGCACCAGGCCATTAGGACCTGATGGTAGTTAGCAAGTTGGGTACTACTAAAGCATGTCCAGAGTGGATAAAAGGAGTTTTGCTGTAAACGCTAACGTGGAATTTTACTGTGGCCACGGCTTATGACGGCCGTGAGGCGGATATAGGGTCACTGCAACAGCCCTACAGGTATTTCCGTCTGTCTATCCATCCCTCTGTCTGAGTTGTTGTGGTTAAGACAAAGAGAAAAACTGTACAAGCACAGCAGCACACAGATGCCAACTTCTGGCACCCCTATGATGTTGAAGTCTATAGATTAATGTGGTTCACCTGAGAAAAACTGCCTGTCAGTTTTAGATTCTTCAATTCGATTTTGTCTTTGGGATTGAGGACAGAGAGAGAAATAACTGTCCAACTGCTGTTGATAATGACAGACTACATAGTATCCCAACCTGGTCTAAGAGCTTTTCATATGATTCTGTACGTAAATCTGGAACGCTCCTTTAGTGTGATGTGTTGAGTTTGGTATGGATGCTTACTTAATACTAGGTGACAAATCTTTCGATGTGCCTTTGAGCAAGGCACTTACAGTGCATTCGGAAAGTATTCAGACCCCTTGATTTTTCTACATTTTGTCACGTTATTGCCTTATTCTAAAAATTTTTTTTTTTAAATTCCCTCATCAAGCTACACACAATATCCCATAAAAGCAAAGAAAATAATGTTTTTTAGTCATTTTTGAGAATTAACAAAAAAGAATCAACTGAAATATCACATATAATATTTACATAAGTATTCAGACCCTTTACTCCGTACTTTGTTGAAGCACCTTTGGCAGCGATTACAGCACACCTGTATTTGGGGAGTATCTCACATTCTTCTTTAGAGATCTGTCAGGTTGGATGGGCAGCATCGCTGCACAGCTATTTTCCGGTCTCTCCAGAGATGTTCGATCGGGTTCAAATCTGGGCTGTGGCTGGTCCACTCAAAGACACTTCTGCATTGTCTTGGCTGTATGCTTAGGGTCATTGAGCTGTTGGAAGGTGAACCTTATCCCCAGTCTGAGGTCCTGAGCGCTCTGGAGAAGGTTTTCTTCAAGGATCTCTCTGTACTTTGACCCATTCATCTTTCCCTCGATCCTGACTAGTCTCCCAGTCCCTGCCACCGAAAAACATCCCCACAGCATGATGCTGCCACCACTGTGCTTCACCGTAGGGATTGTATTGGCCAGGTGATGAGCGGTGCCAGGCGTGGCGCTTGGCATTCAGGCCAAATAGTTCAATCTTGGTTTCATCAGACTATAGAATCTTGTTTGTCATGGCCTGAGTCCTTTAGGTGCCTTTTAGCGAACTTCAAGTGGGCTGTCATGTTCCTTTTACTGAGGAGTGGCTTCCACCTGGCCACTCTACCATAAAGGCCTGATTGGTGGAGTGCTGCAGAGATAATTGTCCTTCTGGAAGGTTCTCTGGCCATTGTGTTCTTGGTCACCTCCCTGACCAAGGCCCTTCTCCTGCGATTGCTCAGTTTGGCTGAGCGGCCAGCTCTAAGAAGGGTCTTGGTGGTTCCAAACATTTAAGAATGATGGAGGCCATCGTGTTCTTGGGGATATTTTTATTTATTTACTTTTCTGCTCTTTTGCACACCAGTATCTCTACCTGCACATGACCATCTGATCATTTATCACTCCAGTGTTAATCTGCTAAATTGTAATTATTCACCTACCTCCTCATGTCTTTTGCACACAATGTATATAGACTCATTTTTAAATTTAAATTTGTATGTTTTTCTACTGTGTTATTGACTTGTTTATTGTTTACTCCATGTGTAACTCTGTGTTGCTGTCCACACTGCTATGCTTTATCTTGGCCAGGTCGCAGTTGTAAATGAGAACGTGTTCTCAACTGGCCTACCTGGTTAAATAAAGGTGAAATTAAAATAAATAAAAAAATAAGATAGCTATGCTGAACTTGAATCACTGTTATCCAGTCAGCTTATCTCTTGAGTTCTTAAATTCACTCTGGCTATCTACTCTGATTTCAGAGCAAACTTGTCTGAGTGTACCAGAACACACAACACCCGCTTAATACGTGCATTGGCAGGACAAGCGTGCATTGGCAGGACAAGCGTGCATTGGTAGGACAAGCGTGCATTGGTAGGACAAGCGTGCATTGGCAGGACAAGCGTGCATTGGCAGGACAAGCGTGCATTGGTAGGACAAGCGTGCATTGGCAGGACAAGCGTGCATTGGCAGGACAAGCGTGCATTGGCAGGACAAGCGTGCATTGGTAGGACAAGCGTGCATTGGTAGGACATGCGTGCATTGGCAGGACAAGCGTGCATTGGCAGGACAAGCGTGCATTCGCAGGACAAGCGTGCATTGGCAGGACAAGCGTGCATTGGCAGGACAAGCGTGCATTGGCAGGACAAGCGTGCATTGGCAGGACAAGCGTGTATTGGTAGGACAAGCGTGCATTGGCAGGACAAGCCGCGTGCATTGGCAGGACAAGCGTGTATTGGCAGGACAAGCGTGCATTGGCAGGACAAGCGAGCATTGGAAGGACAAGCGTGCATTGGCAGGACACGCGTGTATTGGTAGGACAAGCGTGCATTGGCAGGACAAGCCGCGTGCATTGGCAGGACAAGCGTGTATTGGCAGGACAAGCGTGCATTGGCAGGACAAGCGTGTATTGGTAGGACAAGCGTGCATTGGCAGGACAAGCCGCGTGCATTGGCAGGACAAGCGTGTATTGGTAGGACAAGCGTGCATTGGCAGGACAAGCCGCGTGCATTGGCAGGACAAGCGTGCATTGGCAGGACAAGCGTGTATTGGTAGGACAAGCGTGCATTGGCAGGACAAGCCGTGTGTATTGGCAGGACAAGCGTGCATTGGCAGGACAAGCGTGCATTGGCAGGACAAGCCGCGTGCATTGGCAGGACAAGCGTGTATTGGTAGGACAAGCGTGCATTGGCAGGACAAGCCGCGTGCATTGGCAGGACAAGCGTGCATTGGCAGGACAAGCGTGTATTGGTAGGACAAGCGTGCATTGGCAGGACAAGCCGTGTGTATTGGCAGGACAAGCGTGCATTGGCAGGACAAGCGTGCATTGGCAGGACAAGCGTGCATTGGCAGGACAAGCGAGCATTGGAAGGACAAGCGTGCATTGGCAGGCAAACTGCAGAAGGAACTGCAGAAGGACGAGCAGGCTACTGTTCCCCATTGTTATCAGTGCAATTTTGACAGCCAACTAGCTGAAAACTTCTGATGTTCCCTCGTGAGATTTTTATCTCATCTGGCTCTGGCTAGCACATTAGTTGCTGATCTTGTTTTTGTTGATGTGCATAACTGAGGGAGAGATAGCATACCTTTTCATGGTTGTTTGATCAATAAGAATGTAAAGTTCCTAAATATAAGAGGGCTCCACTGGTATTTACGTATTTGCAGAAATCAGGAATATTTTGTGGCTTTTGGTGAATGAGTTCAAATGATCTGAAGTCACGCTGTTGCTACTGCCTGTAAACACACAGTCCAATTCAAAGTGAATGATGACAGGTCCTACTGCCTGTAAACACACAGTCCAGTTCATAGTGAATGATGACAGGTCCTACTGCCTGTAAACACACAGTCCAGTTCATAGTGAATGATGACAGGTCCTACTGCCTGTAAACACACAGTCCAGTTCATAGTGAATGATGACAGGTCCTACTGCCTGTAAACACACAGTCCAGTTCATAGTGAATGATGGCAGGCCCTACTGCCTGTAAACACACAGTCCAGTTCATAGTGAATGATGACAGGTCCTACTGCCTGTAAACACACAGTCCAGTTCATAGTGAATGATGACAGGTCCTACTGCCTGTAAACACACAGTCCAGTTCATAGTGAATGATGACAGGTCCTATTGCCTGTAAACACACAGTCCAGTTCATAGTGAATGATGACAGGTCCTACTGCCTGTAAACACACAGTCCAGTTCATAG